>NC_089848.1:2740714-3040714 GCF_035609145.1 Eleutherodactylus coqui | reverse complement strand
TGGTTTGGGGACTAACACAATGGGGTTTGACCACGCGCTTTTTGATTCCTCTATCACCGCTAATTCCACCATGCGCTTAACCTCGGCAGAAACAGCTTCCCTACGGGCTTCTGGATTCCTGTACAGTTTTAAGTTTACCTTCATCCTGGGTTCAGTTATGATATCATGTGTTATGACATGTGTGCGACCGGGCAGGCCACAGAATTTGTCTCTGTTTCTTTGCAGAAAACCAGGGACCCTGCCATCCAGCGAGGAATTTACTCTCTATAGTAGGCACCAAGATGAGAACTCGGTCACCGGGACTAAAAGTTCTCACCCTGGCAGAATGATTGTACCCTCTGCTTTGGGCCTCCTGTGCCCTCTGCAAATGTTCCCTGACAATGGGCATTACAGTATTAATGCGATCCTGCATCTGACCCACGTGTTCTATGACGCTCCTATAGGGAGTAGACTCGGTCTCTCAGGTTTCTCTGGCTATATCCAACAACCCTCTGGGGTGCCGACCATATAGCAAGTCAAATGGCGAGAAGCCTGTGGAAGCCTGTGGTACTTCCCATATGGAGAACATGAGATAAGGTAACAGACGGTCCCAGTACCGACCATCTCAGAGGGTCTTATTGATCCTCTCTACCAACCCATCCATCTGAGGGTGGTATACTGAGGTTCGTATGTGATCAATTTTAAAGAGGTGACACAATTCTTTTGTTACTTTGGATATGAAGAAGGTCCCTTGGTCTGTGAGGATTTCCTTGAGAAGACCTATTCTGGAGAACATAAGGGACAATTCTCGTGCAATGTTCTTGGCAGTAGGGCTTTTTAAAGGTGTCAGGGAAATTTCTGCATACAGCACCAATCAGGCCCACCCCAATGCCCCGCTGCCGGCAGTAAAGAAGAGACACCACACACGGAGGTCTGGTATAGTTCCTCACACGGGGACATGACTGCGCCCTTCATTACAGATTACATGGGATCTTATACCCTTTGGTCTCATCGCTAGGAATGGGTGATGGGCTCATTGGCTCAAATTCACCGCATAACCATATATGGGAAATCCGGATTTCCGGCTGAGACACTGATGATTATATACATAGTTGAACAGTCGTTATCTAGATATGGCGCTTCTGGAAAAACAGCCAAGCACACGGCCTTCGTGTCCGGTTCTGTATCATCTCTGAATTTTTGGAAACATCTCTCTCAGCCTTGCAAACTTTTGGAATATCTGATGTAAGGCGACATATACGTTTTTCTCATTTTAACTTTGAATAGAACTTGCATACAGGTATAAAAGCATAAAAAACATTTGGCAATATATACATATACCCTCACAAAGGGATTGCCTCAGGGTATCGAGTGGCATAATCTAACACGACCAAATTATATTGATGTCCTCTAGCCGACTTGACTGGGGACCCACTAAATCCGTTCCAATTCTCTCAAAGGGAACCTCTATAATCGGGAGAGGCACTAAGGGACTGCGGAAGTGCGACACAGGAGCGGTGCTCTGACAGGTGGGGCACGGCTCACAATACTCCTTTATGTCCTTGCATACCCCTGGCCAGAAGAACCTTTGAAGAATTCTATCCTGCATTTTATCAGTCCCTAAATGTCCCCCAAATACATGATTATGTGCCAAGTCTAGCACCTTACGCCTGTACAGCTTCGGCACGACCAATTGTTCCACCACTTTCTTGCTGATTTTTGTTACTCTATACAACAAGTTATTATTCATGGCAAAATGCTGGAACCGTTGGTCAGAACCTGGTTCCTGTGACACACCATTTATCACATTTTCTTTTGCATTAACAAGAGTGGGGTCCCTTAATTGGGCTGTCCCAAAGTTCTCAGGCGCATCCTCCAGATCGGACACATCCTGAACCGAGGGGTGAACTTCCTCTTCAACATCATCTCCAGCCAAGACCTGTAAAGGAAAGGTTACATCTCCTGGTTCAATGTCCACATTTACCCTGCTATTCTGTGGAGGGGTAATTATGGAGTCGGGAATAATTTTTTTACCCCAGGGTTGCTAAATGGCTTCTTCCTCATTGTTTTTTTTTTTGCGTTCCTCTGTATCAACAAGGGGGGGTGGGGGGTGGGGGGTGGAAACAGGCTGAACTAGATGGACATTGTCTCCCTTCAGCCTAACATACTATGTTACTATCATGGATGCAGGAAATGAAACAGCAGATGTATTTCTCAAGAGTCTGTTTGATCTTTTTGGTCTGGCTATTGGACTGAGGATTGGAGGCAGAAGACAGGTTGATGCAGCCTAAATATCTCCTTGATCATTAATTCCGCAGTTTGTTCAGCAGTAGGAATCTGCTTAGTGGGAATAAAGTGGGTCATTTTTGTGAGTCGGTCCACCACAACAAGGATGGTAGTCATTTTTTTAGAAGGGGGAAGACCCACAATAAAATCCTTTGATATTGATCCCCAAGGCTTGGGTAGGACTGGCTGTTGTTGAAGAATGCATAACCAGGTATTCAAAATGTCCATATATCATTCTAAAGTCGATTTTCCACTCATTCCCTGGGCAGATCCGTAGGAGGTCATAGGCTCCTCTCAGGTCTAGGTTGGTAAAAACTTGGCAGAACTGAGTCTTTCTAGCAATTCTGGGATTAAGGGAAGAGGGTAGTGATTTTTGACAGTAATCTTATTTAGTTCCCTATATCAATGCATGGCCGCAAGATTGAGTCTTTCTTTTTTACAAAGAACAGGGGTGCCCCAGCTGGGGATGAAGAAGGTCGAATAAAGCCTTTCCTTAGACTTGCATTCAGGTACTCTCTGAGTGCCTTTAACTATGGTTTGGAAATTTTTTAAATTCACCCGAATGTGATGGTTGTTCCAGGAACCAATTCAATTAGACAATCATGAGGCCAATGCAAGGGAAGTTGGTGAGATTTCTTCTTGCTGAAGACATCATTGAATTGCTGATACTGAGGTGGCAATTTATTAGAATTCTGCTGACTATCCTTAGAAGTTTGGGTAGGTTAGAGGGTGGGTAGTGACATCTGGCATCTTTGTTTGCAGTACTCAGAGGGGAAGGTAATGGACCTAAAGTGCCAGTTGATAGAAGGACAGTGGGTAGAAAACCAAGGGATTCCTGGAATAACTGGAAACTTGGGATAAGAGATAAGATGGAAACTAATTGTTTCACAGTGATCAGGTTCAATAATGATTTCAAGTCCAATTGTCTAATGAATTACAGGCTCTGAAGACAACAGTGATCATCCATGGTTTCCATATCAATTGGTATCCATATCAATTGGTATGGGTTTGGTCCTACTTGAGATATTGTTATCGAGAACATATTTCAAGTCAATGAAGTTCCCTCCAGCTCCAGAATCTAACATATCAGAGCATTGTAATTTTTGCCCCCCAATTAGGACCTGTACAGGAATGACAAAGTGAAAAGATGGGGAATGCATCTCATCTTTAACTTGAGTTATCGATGGTTTTGTAACAAACAAGTAATGCCAGATAAATCTAATTTCCTTCTATGAAAAAATCAACTCGCTTTATCAGGGAAATGCGGTGGATATAGTATATATTGACTTTAGTAAAGCATTTGACAAAGTATCTCATACCATACTTATTGAAAAAAATGACCAAATCTGGGATTGACAAGGCAACTGTTAGGTGGATTCACAACTGGCTGAGTGATCGTACCCAAAGAGTGGTCATAAATGGCTGCACATCCAAGTGGGAGAATGTATCAAGTGGGGACCACAAGGCTCTGTCCTGGGCCCAGTGTTGGTCAACATTGTTATAAAGGATCTGGAGGAGGGAATTGTGGGAAACTGATCAAATTTGTCAATGGCACAAAGCTAGGAGGGATAGCTAACACTAGGGAAGAGAGAGAGAGGATTCAAAAAGATCTAGAAAAGCTTGCACAGGGGGCGGCGACTAACAGAATGGTATTTAACAGGGAGAAATGCAAAGTTCTACATCTGGGCAAGAAAAATGAAAAAAACACATACAGAATGGGAAGAATTGGATGTTAGTGAAATAGATATGACCCCATGTTCTATCTTATGCGTAGCCATTTTGTAAGCTTGTAGCTATACTCTGTGTCTCTTTTCACTGTATTCACTTGTCCTCTTTCTGGCACGTTCCTAGCTGTTCACTGCTCACTGATATGTTCCTAAACATTTTCTCTAAACAACTTTTTATTTAGATTTATTGTTCCAAGAAGTTAATCACTTTTGGTCCACTCTGCGCCTGCGTGTGTTTAGTTGACATTTTAGATGTTAAATCTCTTATCTTATATATATATATATATATATATATATATATATATATATATATATATATATATATAATTATATTTCTTTGACCAATCGTAACAAATGAATTATAATAGATTTGAATTATTCTAATTGAACATGTGACCCTATAAAAACTCTCACTTGTCACTGAATAAGCAGATTACTTTGGATCACATCCCATGCTGTGTGATTTAATGTCTCCTGAACTCAGCTTACCTCGAACAAACTAAGAATTTGGAGCCCAATAGCATATTCTATAGCAAATATTGGTTTGAACTATCAGGGTAATAAAATATATTCTAAGTACAGCACCAATCGGGCCCACCCCACTTGCCCCGTTGCCGGCGGTAAAGAAAAAAACACCACACAGGGAGGTCTGGTATCATTCCTCACACGGGACATGGCTCTCGGCTGTGCCAACGTGCTTTATTACAGATTACATGAGATCTTATACCCTTTGTCCCCTCACCAACCAGGGGGTGATGGGCTCATAACCATATATGGGCAGTCCGGATTTCGGGCCTGAGACAGTGAAAATTATGTACATGGTTGAACATCTTGATATCTTGTAAAACGGCCAAGTACATGCGTCCTTCATGTCTGGTTCTTCTTTGCTGTGTTTAAGATACATTTTGTTCAAGATACGTTTTTGTCTTCGCCTGGCAAGGCCTCTTGGAATATCTGATGTAAGGCGACATATAAGTTTTTTTTCATTTGGAATTGAATAAAACTTGCATATAGGTATAAAAGTATAAAGAACATATGGCAATATATATATATACCCTCACAAACCCCCCTAAAAAACTTAATATGGAGATCAAGCATCAGACCTTGCACTCTTCCTCGGTCGTCTCTCCCTTGCGTCAGGGTTTCTCCACTGCCCGTAAGTCCCTACTCCTAAAAGGGAGGGATCCCTACCTCACCTCAGAAGGAGGCCATGGATTCCCTGGGCTTATTTCCGGGCATCCATACCCTCTATCTGTACGAGTTAACACCCCACAGGGTGTGCCCTCGCCGGAACCTAAGGTCTTCTGCACTTTCCCTAGGCAAATGGGAAGTCCACTGACAGTCCATCTTATGAGACCGGGGCAGGCGCAGTACTAGTACATCTCTCCATTCTTCTGGTAACGTATCTGGTTGGCATTATCGGAACTGGCTCTTCATCTTTTTTAAACAAGGGAAATTTTGGCGTCATATTAAAGGGATAATACACAAACAGGAAATTACATACCCCACCTCTTTCTGCTAAAATCATATCCACGGCCACTCTATTTTGGAACGCCATGGATGCAGTGGGCCCTAACTGGTCAGCTAACCCTTGTAAAGCATCTCTGGTGTAGTTTATAAACCTCTGCTGATTGTAATAGATATAATTCATCCAATCTACATTATTATTAACAGTGACAAAAGCAAATAAGGACTCAAAACCTGCTTAAACATGATCTCTAGAATTAAATTAATCTCGCACCCCCCTTGGCACTCCTATTGCATCTATGTGTACATGTGGATCAAAACTACCACCTGGAGCGTCAACTTCTCTCTTAGCACGATGCGGTGTTGGATTCTCACCCTCAGTGTAGGCTTCATATTGCACATTTAATTATATTAATTTGTTCTGATCCCTGAAACAGGGGGCTAGTGTACAGTAGTCAAAGGTGTGTGTTAGAGGAATTGTACCACATTATAGCATGTAAAGGATATACAGGATCATTAGTTTTTTCAGTGCGAAGTGTGGATCCTAGTGGGCTTTCCTTCGAGCTTGACTGCAGTTGGGGTGGTGAGCAACATCTGGTAGGGACATTCAAACCGGGTTTTTCTCTCAAACTTTTTCACATAGACCCTGTCACCTGGTTTCAGATTGTGACACTCATCTGTAGGACCTGGGAGAAAGGCAGAGACTACAGAATGGATTACTAACAATTCCTTGGAGAGACCTATGACAAAATTAACAAGAAAATCATTCCCCAAACTCGGCCACTGTGGCATGTATCCTCCTAAGAAAAAGAAAAACTAATAGGAGACACTCAATTCAAAATTTTACCATTTTCTCTATTGCCTTTTGTATCTACTTTCCCCCTACTCCGCGGACGGTAGGGTGTGTGAAAAACCTGGAATATACCCAAAACAGACATGATGTGTTGCATTATTTCACCTGTGAAGTGTGTACCTTTGTTTGACTCAATTACTTCCGGTACCCCGTATCTGCGGATTACCTCATTCATGAGCTTCTGTGCGATTACCTGCTTATTTACTTTGGTAACAGAGTAGGTCTCCAACCTGAAAAGACATCAACAACAACAAGCACATATTCATGCTTCCCAACAAGTAGGAGCTGAGTGTAGCCAATTTGCAATCCCTGAAATGGGTAGAGTGGTCTAGGCAAGTGTGATGTGGCAAATTTTACTTCTGCCCTGTTGCTTACGGCAAAGATCATGCAAAATTGGACAAATGATGCAGCAGCTACAGAAAACCAAGGAGCCACCCGTCCTTGTTCAAGCGTCGTCATCATTGCTGCTTTGATAGGTGCGTCTTTCCATGCGTCAGCTGGGCCATCATGGGGCACAGGGACTATGGTAAGCAAGTTCTGTTGACTGTTCACCATACGCCGTCCCTTTTTAGTCCATTTTTCCTTTTAGCATATCAAAGTCCAAGTTTTTATCAAAGTCCAAGTGTAGTCAAAGTTCATGTCAAAGTCCAAGATTTTTATCAAAGTCCAAGGTTTAGTCAAAGTCCAAAGTTATTGTCAAATTCTTCTTTCTTCTTTCTTCCACGGCTTGAGGGCCGCTGCTTTTGCTGTGTGGCCTGTGATGACGTTGCCTCTCGCTTCTCCGGTGTAGGAATTGGTGTGAGCTTTCCACCTTGTCAGGTAGAAGTAGGGCCTCCATGAGACTGCACCGCTGCAACATTCTTAATTGGCTGTCCTGCTGTGGTAAAAAACTGTCTGGCCTTCCATGTTGGGCCTTAATCATGAGCTATGCCAAATGCATACCGTGAGTCAGTGTAAATGTTTGCCGTCTTACCTTCCTCCACTCTACACGCCTCCGTGAGTGCTTTTAGTTCCGCTTCTTGTACTGCGACATGCGGAGGCATTCTGCTTTTTAGGACATCTTGTTGTGTAACCACCGTATATCCAGTGTGGAGTCGTCAATCACCCTGGGTACCATCTATAAAAAACAACTCAAAATATGCATTATTAACAAGGGCTTCAGTAACTTTTTTAAACTTACATTTTCTTGTTGCATCACTGCTAGACAATCAGGCTGCTATTCTATTTCAAAAAGATCAGAATCTTGTTGCAAAAAATTAAAAAATGGCTTGCAAAAAATGTAAAAATGGCTGAATTTAAAAATGGCTGACTTGCAATACCTAGATCACCTATGCCTTCTCCTCCCCCCCTTTGAAACAGGGTACTCAATTGGAACAAGAGCACCCGGTTTCAAGGTAGTATAACATTGTAAAAAGATTTGATGGATGCAGATAAGGCCTGTAAGATGTTAGCATCTATAACAGAAACATGAGTTACATCGGGGCAGAATAATCTACAAAACATCTACTAATATTGGAAATGTGAGATCCCTTTAAGTGAATTCATTATTAGTCTGATCCTGCCTGCAATATCTTATAAAATCTGAGACAGGAGAAAAAAAAAAAAAAAAACAACAAAACTTTTACTAGCTGTTCAAGATCCTCACCCCCTCCCTTGGACAAGAGGGATGAAACATTACGTACTATTACATCATCTAGCTCCACCCCCTCGATATTGGCTCCGTGCGTCCGTCTTCCCAACTTAATTTCAGTGTAACAGTCCACACGTCCACATCTCAACCAAGCAAAGTCCCATGCATGGGGAGGACTTTTATCCCCAGTCAATTATCTGCATCACACATTCCACCACAGCTTGAACACGGGTCACCAACTCTCATCCATCCATGCTCTCAAGTTTGCTCCGTCACCCCCCTTGAAGGTGTCCCAGTCCATACAGATGCACAGAAAAAAAAAGTTTGACAAACATACATACATCAGCTGAAAAACATTGAGGTGAGTGCTATAATGTTATAAAGTACATAATTCTATTGAGATGAGATTGTGAGCGCTATCTTTAACAAATTATGTGAAAAAAAAGTTTGCTGAGTGACTTAAATATTCTATATTTCCTATCTACTGAAGCTATTATATGCTGTATTAAACGCTGAAGTGTTTTAGTTTCTGTGACCGACTGTTATCTCTCCGCGAATATGAAACACAGACTGAATTGTTTAGCTTAAACTATTGCCTGCATTTTGAACTCATAATTAACACATATCCTGGGACCTTGCAACATTCATTTTCAACCCCTGTATAAGTAAGAATATACATTAGAAATTACTATATTTCCCTGCCTACTAAGACAGTATAACTAATTAAATTCATTTCAATTCATTGTAAGCAAGCAAAGATATTAACCAAGGTTGTTATTGCATTTTCTCTCTCGCTGTTATCTTCCTGACCTTGGAAGGCTACACAGAGACTCGCAGCTACATGTCAACAAGCCTTTTCTCCCCTAAAAGCAAGCTCAGTTAACTATTTGCACTATTTGCACATACAGTACATACATATATATACATACACACATATATATCCATATCTATTATCTATCTTGTATTATACACATTTTTCTCCTTCTTTGCCAACAAATCACGTGCATTGTAACTTTCTTATCGACTTTGCCTGCTTCTCATATTTCTCTCCCTACCTAACTGCCAATACAACCTTCAATAGACACTCTCCTGACGCCCTCTTGATCACTTACTGTACTTTTCAACATTTCACTTACGGATACTTTCTTAAACAAATAATGTGTATATACCTAACTTTCTCTGACTGTCTCTCTCTCTCCTCCTCCTCCTCCAGCACTGTCTAGCAAAACCTGATCTTCCAAGGCACCTCTGGGT
Organism: Eleutherodactylus coqui; assembly: GCF_035609145.1. Taxonomy (NCBI): domain Eukaryota; kingdom Metazoa; phylum Chordata; class Amphibia; order Anura; family Eleutherodactylidae; genus Eleutherodactylus; species Eleutherodactylus coqui. The sequence continues at coordinate 3,031,518 of NC_089848.1, read as the reverse complement.
CCTAAAGACCTCCTCCCAGACACCATTTTGTAATCTGCCGTGCGGGTCGGTGTCACACATTTTCATTAGAGTTTTGTTACATTCTACAAATTCATCCACACGGCGGCAGCCCTTGAGGGGCTCTATCTTCTTTAATAAGATCTTACGCATATTACAACAACAACAATAATAATAAAAATAACACGCTCCATAGAATGCATCCCTCTTAATTTTCAAATTGTCAGCCCCTTATATACCGGCAGACAACCGAGGGTCCCTTCTCCTTATGGAACCAGTCCCATAAAAATGCATCTCTCTGAAATCAAATCGCTAGCCCCATATATAAGGCAAACCGACCGAGAGTCCCTTCTCTTATGAGACTAAATGAAAAGAAAGAGAGAAAAAAAACTTCTGCAGATACAACAATCTCCACTATTATTAAAACGTTAAAACTTCAAAGTACAAATAGACTACAGACTAGTTTCTGGGTGAGCCATTGGTGCGCATATCACGGTCAGTGGTCCATGACGGCAAACCCGGAGCCCACACGAGTTACCGTGTAGAACTCTTAACCCAACCCGTCCGGTCACAAACCACAGATAGTCAGTCCTGCTGCAAGACTCTCAGCGTAAAACACAACATAAATATATGTTTGCCTTACCTGGAGTTCTAAGTGAGTTGATCAGGCTCGGTTTGCAGCAGGACAGCTTCTCTGCGGCGTGGATCCGGGTGGAATGCGTTGTAAGCTCCTGGTTTTACTGCCCCAGTTGGTTGCGCCATTTATCAGGGTAATAAAATATATTCTAAGTACAGCACCAATCGGGCCCACCCCACTTGCCCCGTTGCCGGCGGTAAAGAAAAAAACACCACACAGGGAGGTCTGGTATCATTCCTCACACGGGACATGGCTCTCGGCTGTGCCAACGTGCTTTATTACAGATTACATGAGATCTTATACCCTTTGTCCCCTCACCAACCAGGGGGTGATGGGCTCATAACCATATATGGGCAGTCCGGATTTCGGGCCTGAGACAGTGAAAATTATGTACATGGTTGAACATCTTGATATCTTGTTTCTGGGAAAACGGCCAAGTACATGCGTCCTTCATGTCTGGTTCTTCTTTGCTGTGTTTAAGATACATTTTGTTCAAGATACATTTTGTCTTCGCCTGGCAAGGCCTCTTGGAATATCTGATGTAAGGCGACATATAAGTTTTTTTTCATTTGGAATTGAATAAAACTTGTATATAGGTATAAAAGTATAAAGAACATATGGCAATATATATATATACCCTCACAGAACTAACATAGGCTAAGCAGCAGCACATGTGAAAAAGACTTGGGTATACTAATAGATCGAAGACTGACCATGAGTCAACAGTGTGATGCAACAGCAAAAAGGCAAACACAATTCTGGGATGTATTAAGAGAAGCATAGAGTCTAGATCACGTGAAGTCATTATCCCTCTCTACTCTTCCTTAGTCAGACCTCATCTGGAATACTGGGTACAGTTCTGGGCACCCCACTTTATAAAAGACATAGACAGACTGGAGCAAGTTCAGAGAAGAGTTACCAAGATGGTGAGCGGTCTGCAAATCACGTCCTATGAGGGACGGTTAAAGGACCGGGGAATGTTTAGCAGAAGAGAAGGCTGAGAGAAGACTTAATAGCTGTCTACAAATATCTGAAGGGCTGTCACAGTACAGAGGGATCAGCCCTATTCTCATCTGTACAAGGAAAGACTAGAAGCAATGGGATGAAACTGAAAGGGAGGAGACACAGATTAGATATTAGACAGTGAGGGTGATCAATGAGTGGAACAGGTTACCATGGAAGGGGGTGAGTTCTCCTTCAATGGAAGTGTTCAAACAAAGGCTGGACAAATATCTGTCTGGGATGATTTAGTGGATCCTGCACTGAGCAGGGAGTTGGACCTGATGACCCTGGAGGACCCTTCCAACTCTACCATTCTATGATTCTATGATTCACTAGTAATGGTGACCCCCCCCCCTCACCCCCACACACACGATACTGCCCCCTTTGGTACCCAACTAGTAATGGTGACCCAATCAGATGTACCTTTTATAACCCTCTCCACTTTCTATCCCTGACTAGTTACTTACCCACTTATACACTTTCTCGCTCAGACCAAGTATTCTCATTTTATATACCAACCAGTCTTTAAAAAGCCGATGACCAGACATCTGTCTGGGATGATTTAGTGATCCTGCATTGAGCAGGGGTTTGATCCTGATGACCCTGGAGGTCTCTTCCAACTCTACTTTTCTATGATTCTATGAAGTTATCTACAGTTATTCTGTACTATGCCAGGAAAGATCTCTGAACAAATTATTAAACAGCATGTATGCAAGTACTTGGATGACAATGGAGTAATTAACCAGAGCCAGCATGGGTTTGTAACAAACAACTCATGACAGACTAATCTAATTTCCTTCTATGATAGTATCACTGACTGGGTTGATCAGGGAAATGTGGTGGATATAGTATATCTTGGCTTTAGTAAAGCATTTGACAAAGTATCTCATACCAGACTTATTGGAAAAATGACCAAATATGGAATTGACAAGGCAACTGTTAGGTGGATTCACAACTGGCTGAGTGATCGCACTCAAAGAGTGGTCATAAATGGCTGCACATCCAAGTGGAAGAATGTATCAAGTGGAGACCACAAGGCTCTGTCCTAGGCCCAGTGATGGTCAACATTGTTATAAATGATCTGGAAGAGGGATTTGAGGGGAAACTGATCAAATTTTCCAACAACACAAAGCTTGAGGGATAGCTAACACTAGGGAAGAGAGAGAGAGAGAGAGAGGATTCAAAAAGATCTAGAAAAGCTTGGACAGTGGGCGGCAACTAAAAGAATGGTATTTAACAAGCAGAAATGCAAAGTCCTACATCTGGGCAAGATAAATGATAAAAGTACATACAGGAAGGGAGGAATTGGGCTAAGCAGCAGCAAAAGACTTGGGTATACTAATAGATCGAAGAGTGAACATGAGCCAACAATGTGATGCAGCAGCCAAAAAGGCAAACACAATTCTGGGATGTATTAAGAGAAGCATAGAGTCTAGATCACATGAGGTCATTATCCCCCTCTACTCTTCCTTAGTCAGACCTCATCTGGAATACTGGGTCCAGTTCTGGGCACCCCACTTTAAAAATCAGACAAACTGGAGCAAGTTCAGAGAAGAGTTACCAAGATGGTGAGTGGTCTGCAAATCATGTCCTATTAAGAACGGTTAAAGGATCTGGGAATGTTTAGCTTGCAGAAGAGAAGGCTGAGAGGAGACTTAAAAGCCATCTACAAATATCTGAAGGGCTGTCACAGTGCAGAGGTTTCCATATATTTACCAAAACCAGTCAATATTCCAAACATATAGGTACAGAATGATGAAAGTTGGTAGAGAATCAGGATTAGAAGGTAAAAATCAAACTCCTCTTTTGAAATTGAATATTTCAATTTGGTAATTAGGGACATAGAAAGCAATAATTGCATATACCATCAGATGGCAGGCTAACCATAAGAGTCAATTATTTAGCACATCCATAACATCCCTATAAATATTGTCCATCAGAAATAGTAATGATGATTAATTTAGTGTCAAGAAACTGGAAGAGTTTAAGTAAAACAAAGCAATATATGAAGAATTGAATAAACGTAAATGAATTACTGTCGTAAAGCTGATTTCTTTATCATATATTTGAAATTGGGAAGTGCTGCGCCAAATAAGGGCACCTGAGGAAAAATCCTCATTAAATCCCACTTTTAATAATTTGTTATTTAAATTTCCTTTTCGTGGACCCGGACCAATCTGTGAGATGCCACAACATTTCAGGCATCCAATATTACTGATACTTAGAGTCTGCTAAGAGACTTAACCCTTGAGCGGCTCAGTGGTCAGTATTCTTTTCTCGCTTTGACTTTATTGTCACATATCACCTTGGTTGTAACAATGTCAGAGCAGATGCTCCCCCTAGGAGTCTCTGACAAACCGCCTGCACCCATGCTGTCTGAAGGGGTTGTTGTATCTTCAGTTTCTTTGGATCTGGAGGAGCAGATCCGGAAGGCACAAGATTTTGCCACTTCAAACCTTCCAGAGGGAAAGCTTTTTGTTCCAATACATCTAAAACTCCAGTTAGTGTCTACAATGCATAGCTCTGTTGTAGTAGGTCATCCGGGTGTCAACAATACTAGGAAGTTAATTAACAGAGCCTTCTGTTGGCCGTCCATGAGATGGGATGTTTTTAGTTTTGTTTCTTCCTGCAGGGTTTGTGCTCGATCTAAGGTTCCCCAGCTGGGAAGTTATTACCTTTACCTATCCTTAAGAAACCTTGGACTCACTTGTCCATAGATTTCATTACTGATCTACCATACTCCGAGGGCAACACAGTGCTTTGGGTAAGGTGGACTGATTTAGCAAGATGTGTCTGTAGTAACAAGATCTTGTCTGTGGTATGCATTAGGTTTATGTGTTTTGCATGACTGCAGGACTGAATGGGTTAATGCCTGGTATGTGGTGTCCTGTCTTAAAGAATGTAGTGTTTTGTGCGTCATGTGACTGTTTTATGTGATTATGTGTTTGCAAGGAAAGAAGGGAGAGAAGAAAAAACATGAGAGGGAGCAGAGCAGAAGTCTGAGGTCAGGACCAGCGGCTCCCGGGGCCTCCGTGCCCACACTGCTGGTCCTATCACCCGGGCGGCTGGGTCCCAGACGCCGGCTGCCGTGCTTAGGGGGCACCGCCTGGGAAATCAGGTTGCTGAGTGTGTGGCGGATGCCGTCCTCATTGCCATGACACCCTGATTAGCATGTTCTGCACTCGCTGTCTTATGTCTGGGTCTTGCTGCTGTCGTGATTGGCTGAAAAGCTCCTGGCTGTTGCAAGCTGCTAGGAGCATGGAAGGAGTATTGTAATGGATGGCGGGTTAGGGTTAGGGGTAGTTTAACAGGATGGCGTACATTATGCACATGAACATGGTTGCATGTTCTGCTGATAACTTACGAGTAACTGTGAAACAACCCCCAACCCTAACCTGCCACCCATTATGCTGCTAGGCCATAAAGCAATCACGTTAGGTGCCCGGGTGTTAACCTCCCCTGCCGGCAGCACTGCCACCACGGCCCCGGCTGCCGATGCCACAGATCACCTGCAATGCTGGCCAATCTGCCCTGATAATCCTCTGCTCTCCGGCGTCGCTCTCCGTCCCCTGCTGTCATGCTCCCCTGCGGCGCTGGAGCCTCTGCTGTTGGCCCGCTGCTGTGCCTTCTCCCCTGCTGCTTTGGCTGTGTAGTTTCCCCGCTGTGAAGGTCCCGTGCGGCGCAGGAGCGTCTGCTGTTGGACCACTGCTCTGCCTTCTTCCCTGATGCTCTGGCGCTGTCGGACCCCCACTCTAAAGCTTACATTGACCTGCAGTAAGCAGAATGTATGCCTACCTGGTAAACTTTCCCCTAGCCCTAACAGATGCTGCATGTCATTTTACTGCTCTGCCTAGTCTTCCAGATGCTTACACGCTGGCTAAACTGTTCTTGACTCATGTGGTCGGCTCACGCAGGTTGCCGTCTGATGTCGTCTCAGATAGGGGTGCCAGTTTTTGTCTAGATTCTAGCACTTCCTGTGCCATTGATTGAAAGTCCAACTGTACTTTTCCTCTACTTGTTATCCTGCTACTAATGTCAAAATGAAAGATGGAATCGGTCTTGACAATATTTGCTGTTTTTGTCTGACAATCAGGAGGATCGGTCGTGGTTTTTACCTTTGGCAGAGTTTGCATTGAATAATACGTCTTTGGAGTCAACGGACGCTCCTTTTTTTTATAATTATGGGTATCATTTAAGTTTTGGTTCTTTTTTGAGATTTCTTTCTGAAGTACCAAAAGAATTTTCATCTCATCTTGGGAATGTTTGAGTGAAAGTGCAAAAAAACGTTAGAAGATCTGTAAGAGACTACAAGACCACCAGCTGATAGCAGGCGGTCAGAGGGGATTTCTCCGGGGTCGAACCCTCCGGTTTAATCGGATCAGTTTTATAGTGAAAGTTTTGGGGTAGTTTTTTTGTTTTATTGACCTTTGTAACGTATAATTTTTGTGGTTTTCCATTTAAAGCCTCTCGTTTTATTTTATTTTGTGTTTTTTCATCTATCTCTGCGAGTCTAATCAGCTTTATCGGATGTCATATTGCAATTTGACTTTCATAATTACTTTGAAGACGTGTTTACTGCCTGTGCTGCACTGTTATGTTTTACAGGCCTTTTCCTAAGATACTTTTTACTATTGCCATCATCGTTCTATTATAAACATCTGTTTTTTATTTGATTTTGCAGTTATACATTTCTGTCTTAGTGCCTCACACACGTTTTGTACATTTGTTTTACCTTTTTCTCTTTTGCTCAAGCCTTATTTTTAATCTATCTTTGCCTATTTCTGGTGTGTAATCTAGCTGATCTGATGAAGGAGTTTCACCCCGAAACGCCAATACTGGGTGCTTATATTACCAAATAAAGGAGAAGTTTGAACCTAATCATTCTAAGGATTGGATCGCTCCTGCCGAGCTGCAGATTGTTTTTGTCTTAAAGGGATTGTCCCGCGCAGAAACGGGTTTGTTTTTTTTTCAACCCCCCCCCCCCCCCCCCCCCGTTCGGCACGAGACAACCCCGATGCAGGGGTTAAAAAAGAACACCGGAGAGTGCTTACCTGAATCCCCGCGCTCCGGTGACTTCTTACTTACCTGCTGAAGATGGCCGCCGGGATCCTCTCCCTCGGTGGACCGCAGGGCTTCTGTGCGGTCCATTGCCGATTCCAGCCTCCTGATTGGCTGGAATCGGCACGTGACGGGGCGGAACTACACAGAGCCCCATTCAGAAAAGAAGAAGACCCGGACTGCGCAAGCGCGGCTAATTTGGCCATTAGACGGCGAAAATTAGTCGGCTCCATGGAAACGAGGACGCCAGCAACGGAGCAGGTAAGTGAAAAACTTCTTATAACTTCTGTATGGCTCATAATTAATGCACAATGTACATTACAAAGTGCATTAATATGGCCATACAGAAGTGTATAGACCCACTTGCTGCCGCGGGACAACCCCTTTAATCACTCAGTTACAGCGTGATGTCAGGAGATGAGAGGGTCACTGGGATTTTCGTTACTTTCTACTATGAAAAATCTGAAAAGCCCAAAACAGATAAATAGTATTGCTGATTGTTGTTAATATACTTTACCTTCCTTCAAAGTCAGAGAACTCTAATGTAAGCTCATGCATTTATTGCATAAAGCTGCACTTTTTAGACTGCGATAACATTTTCTTCATGTTTCTTTAAGTCATGTATGTTATATGTTTCCAATAAAGTTTTTAAAGATGTTTTTTCCATAATCCTAATTAAGTCAACAAGATGGAGAAACGATTGCGGTCAGCCGTCATTTTGGAGTTCCTATATCTTGGGTGGTCTAATCTTTGCTTGTATAAAAGTGACCTGTTGTTTAGACGAAGGGTACAGGGACTCCAAAATAATGAACTTGTGGAATCTTATCCTGCATATTTTGGAATTTGAGAATTATCATTAAATATATCTATTTACAAAATAGCAAAACTAACCGAATATTTTTGAGAATAATTTGTATATGAAACTCTACATAAACACTTCAGACAGAAGAATGTAGGATTACCACCGCTCTATTTATTATCATTTACGAGGCATGCAGTCAAAGAATCAACAAAATGCACTGAATGAAGAACAGAAAAATGTGATAACTAGAGATGAGCGAGCATACTTGTCCGAGCTTGATACTCGTTCGAGTATTAGCGTGTTCGAGATGCTTGTTACTAGAGGCGAGCACCACGCGATGTTCGAGTTACTTTCATTTTCTTCCCTGAGAAATTTGCGCGCTTTTCTGGCCAATAGAAAGACAGGGAAGGCATTACAACTTCCCCCTGCAACGTTCCCCCATACCCAGCACCTTGTGAGCCAAAGCCAGGAGCAGAGAAAAAGCATAATGGAAAGATTTGCATGTCTTCCCTGCAATGGAGCCGCTCCTGGCTCCGGCCCGCCAAAAAACCGAACACAAAAACCGCCATGCGAAATCACTCCCAACTGGTACACAACCTAAATCCTTGTATAAACAGGTGCCAGTAACCAGGGGTACCACCTGGTTACCGGGGGTCTCACCACTTGTAGAGCTTCACCTGTACGCTGCCATTACAGCAGCACAGGACTTGGCAGAGCAGCCGTCGCCATCTTGTAGAGCTTCACCCGTACCCTGAACCTGCAGCAGTACAGGACTTGGTGTTGTCATCTGGTGGCACTATTCCTGCTGGTGTTGGCATCTGCTGGCACTGCTCCTGCTGCCAGGTTTCAGTCACAATCAGATGAAGGTAAAGGCAGCCCCTGCCTTCGCTTCGCTGGTAATTTTCTACTGACAAGTCCTCCTCAGATACAAGCGTTCACACAATGTCCTCTGCAGCTCCTCCTGGCCGGCACTTCTGACAAGTCCTAAGCTGAAGCGCAGGGGATTCCAGACATCTGCGCAGCTATTCCTCACCGTCCACTTCATAAACGCCAACAATCAGCCGCTGCAGAAGGTCCTCCATCTTCACACAGGGTCTGAAGCTGTGACAGGAATTGTGAGGGGAGCTGACAGGAATTGTGAGGGGAGCTGACAGGAACAGGGAGCTGTCACCGGTATGCTGCTTGCTGCTTCCTTTCCAGATGATGATGGCCCACATCTCTGCACCTTCATATCTCACTGCTGCTCCTCTCAGCTTGTTCCTCTGGACCAATCACCAGCCACTGTCCAGCCACTAGATTCTACCTGACAACCACAGGCATTTCCCGCCATTTCTTTTCAGCCAATCATCTGCTGCTGCCAACCAATCCATCACTGGGCAGAACTCACTCTCTGCCATCTCATCTGACCCAGTAATGACCTTTGTAACATATCATGGTTAACCAGAAAACCTCCACTATATAGGGTAACATATCATCCATCCATCATGTACATAAAGCTCCCAGATCCCATGAGGCTCCATAGAAGGTGACACACATCCATTCATCATGTACATAAAGCTCCCAGATCCCATGAGGCTCCATAGAGGGTGACATATCATCCATCCATCATGTACATAAAGCTCCCAGATCCCATGAGGCTCCATAGAAGGTGACATATCATCCATCCATCATGTACATAAAGCTCCCAGATCCCATGAGGCTCCATAGAAGGTGACATATCATCCATCCATCATGTACATAAAGCTCCCAGATCCCATGAGGCTCCATAGAGAGTGACATATCATCCATCCATCACGTACATAAAGCTCCCAGATCCCATGAGGCTCCATAGAGAGTGACATATCATCCATCCATCACGTACATAAAGCTCCCAGATCCCATGAGGCTCCATAGAAGGTGACATATCATCCATCCATCATGTACATAAAGCTCCCAGATCCCATGAGGCTCCATAGAGGGTAACATATCATCCATCCATCATGTACATAAAGCTCCCAGATCCCATGAGGCTCCATAGAAGGTGACATATCATCCATCCATCATGTACATAAAGCTCCCAGATCCCATGAGGCTCCATAGAAGGTGACATATCATCTATCCATCATGTACATAAAGCTCCCAGATCCCATGAGGCTCCATAGAGGGTAACATATCATCCATCCATCATGTACATAAAGCTCCTAGATCCCATGAGGCTCCATAGAGGGTGACACACATCCATCCATCATGTACATAAAGCTCCCAGATCCCATGAGGCTCCATAGAAGGTAACATATCATCCATCCATCATGTACATAAAGCTCCCAGATCCCATGAGACTCCATAGAGGGTAACATATCATCCATCCATCATGTACATAAAGCTCCCAGATCCCATGAGGCTCCATAGAGAGTGACATATCATCCATCCATCACGTACATAAAGCTCCCAGATCCCATGAGGCTCCATAGAGGGTGACATATTATCCATCCATCATGTACATAAAGCTCCCAGATCCCATGAGGCTCCATAGAAGGTGACATACATCCATCCATCATGTACATAAAGCTCCCAGATCCCATGAGGCTCCATAGAGGGTAACATATCATCCATCCATCATGTACATAAAGCTCCCAGATCCCATGAGGCTCCATAGAGGGTGACACACATCCATCCATCATGTACATAAAGCTCCCAGATCCCATGAGGCTCCATAGAAGGTAACATATCATCCATCCATCATGTACATAAAGCTCCCAGATCCCATGAGACTCAATAGAGGGTGACATATCATCCATCCATCATGTACATAAAGCTCCCAGATCCCATGAGGCTCCATAGAGGGTGACACACATCCATCCATCATGTACATAAAGCTCCCAGATCCCATGAGGCTCCATAGAGAGTGACATATCATCCATCCATCACGTACATAAAGCTCCCAGATCCCATGAGGCTCCATAGAGAGTGACATATCATCCATCCATGACGTACATAAAGCTCCCAGATCCCATGAGGCTCCATAGAGGGTGACATATCATCCATCCATCATGTACATAAAGCTCCCAGATCCCATGAGGCTCCATAGAGGGTGACATATCATTCATCCATCATGTACATAAAGCTCCCTGATCCCATGAGGCTCCATAGAAGTTGACATATCCATCCATCATGTACATAAAGCTCCCAGATGCCATGAGGCTCCATAGAAGGTGACATATCGTCCATTCATCATGTACATAAAGCTCCCAGATCCCATGAGGCTCCTAAGACGGTGACATATCATCCATTCATCATGTACATAAAGCTCCCAGATCCCATGAGGCTCCATAGAGGGTAACATATCATCCATCCATCATGTACATAAAGCTCCCAGATCCCATGAGGCTCCATAGAAGGTGACATATCATCCATCCATCATGTACATAAAGCTCCCAGATCCCATGAGGCTCCATAGAGAGTGACATATCATCCATCCATCACGTACATAAAGCTCCCAGATCCCATGAGGCTCCATAGAGGGTGACATATCATCCATCCATCATGTACATAAAGCTCCCAGATCCCATGAGGCTCCATAGAAGGTGACATATCATCCATCCATCATGTACATAAAGCTCCCAGATCCCATGAGGCTCCATAGAGGGTAACATATCATCCATCCATCATGTACATAAAGCTCCCAGATCCCATGAGGCTCCATAGAAGGTGACATATCATCCATCCATACTGTACATAAAGCTCCCAGATCCCATGAGGCTCCATAGAAGGTGACATATCATCTATCCATCATGTACATAAAGCTCCCAGATCCCATGAGGCTCCATAGAGGGTAACATATCATCCATCCATCATGTACATAAAGCTCCTAGATCCCATGAGGCTCCATAGAGGGTGACACACATCCATCCATCATGTACATAAAGCTCCCAGATCCCATGAGGCTCCATAGAAGGTAACATATCATCCATCCATCATGTACATAAAGCTCCCAGATCCCATGAGACTCCATAGAGGGTAACATATCATCCATCCATCATGTACATAAAGCTCCCAGATCCCATGAGGCTCCATAGAGAGTGACATATCATCCATCCATCACGTACATAAAGCTCCCAGATCCCATGAGGCTCCATAGAGGGTGACATATTATCCATCCATCATGTACATAAAGCTCCCAGATCCCATGAGGCTCCATAGAAGGTGACATACATCCATCCATCATGTACATAAAGCTCCCAGATCCCATGAGGCTCCATAGAGGGTAACATATCATCCATCCATCATGTACATAAAGCTCCCAGATCCCATGAGGCTCCATAGAGGGTGACACACATCCATCCATCATGTACATAAAGCTCCCAGATCCCATGAGGCTCCATAGAAGGTAACATATCATCCATCCATCATGTACATAAAGCTCCCAGATCCCATGAGACTCAATAGAGGGTGACATATCATCCATCCATCATGTACATAAAGCTCCCAGATCCCATGAGGCTCCATAGAGAGTGACATATCATCCATCCATCACGTACATAAAGCTCCCAGATCCCATGAGGCTCCATAGAGAGTGACATATCATCCATCCATCACGTACATAAAGCTCCCAGATCCCATGAGGCTCCATAGAGGGTGACATATCATCCATCCATCATGTACATAAAGCTCCCAGATCCCATGAGGCTCCATAGAGGGTGACATATCATTCATCCATCATGTACATAAAGCTCCCTGATCCCATGAGGCTCCATAGAGGGTGACATATCCATCCATCATGTACATAAAGCTCCCAGATGCCATGAGGCTCCATAGAAGGTGACATATCGTCCATTCATCATGTACATAAAGCTCCCAGATCCCATGAGGCTCCTAAGACGTTGACATATCATCCATTCATCATGTACATAAAGCTCCCAGATCCCATGAGGCTCCATAGAGAGTGACATATCATCCATCCATCACGTACATAAAGCTCCCAGATCCCATGAGGCTCCATAGAGGGTAACATATCATCCATCCATCATGTACATAAAGCTCCCAGATCCCATGAGGCTCCATAGAAGGTGACATATCATCCATCCATCATGTACATAAAGCTCCCAGATCCCATGAGGCTCCATAGAGAGTGACATATCATCCATCCATCACGTACATAAAGCTCCCAGATCCCATGAGGCTCCATAGAGGGTGACATATCATCCATCCATCATGTACATAAAGCTCCCAGATCCCATGAGGCTCCATAGAAGGTGACATATCATCCATCCATCATGTACATAAAGCTCCCAGATCCCATGAGGCTCCATAGAGGGTAACATATCATCCATCCATCATGTACATAAAGCTCCCAGATCCCATGAGGCTCCATAGAGGGTGACACACATCCATCCATCATGTACATAAAGCTCCCAGATCCCATGAGGCTCCATAGAAGGTAACATATCATCCATCCATCATGTACATAAAGCTCCCAGATCCCATGAGACTCAATAGAGGGTGACATATCATCCATCCATCATGTACATAAAGCTCCCAGATCCCATGAGGCTCCATAGAGAGTGACATATCATCCATCCATCACGTACATAAAGCTCCCAGATCCCATGAGGCTCCATAGAGAGTGACATATCATCCATCCATCACGTACATAAAGCTCCCAGATCCCATGAGGCTCCATAGAGGGTGACATATCATCCATCCATCATGTACATAAAGCTCCCAGATCCCATGAGGCTCCATAGAGGGTGACATATCATTCATCCATCATGTACATAAAGCTCCCTGATCCCATGAGGCTCCATAGAGGGTGACATATCCATCCATCATGTACATAAAGCTCCCAGATGCCATGAGGCTCCATAGAAGGTGACATATCGTCCATTCATCATGTACATAAAGCTCCCAGATCCCATGAGGCTCCTAAGACGGTGACATATCATCCATTCATCATGTACATAAAGCTCCCAGATCCCATGAGGCTCCATAGAAAGTGACATATCATCCATCCATCATGTACATAAAGCTCCCAGATCCCATGAGGCTCCATAGAAGGTGACATATCATCCATCCATCATGTGCATAAAGCTCCCAGATCCCATGAGGCTCCATAGAAGGTGACATATCATCCATCCATCATGTACATAAAGCTCCCAGATCTCATGAGGCTCCATAGAAGGTGACATATCATCCATCCATCATGTGCATAAAGCTCCCAGATCCCATGAGGCTTTCCCTCCTTACTGTCCCTCAAGCCTTACATTATTATCTTCTCACATTGTGGAATTTACACAACCGAAAACCTGCTGCGGATTTGATGCTGTAAAATGTCAAAATCCAGAAGGCTTACATGTAGATTTTGGAGCGAAGTTTGGTGCAGACTTTACCCACTCATATGAAGTGAAATCCATTGTGAAAATTTTCAGCATAAATTGACAGATTTAAAACCTGCCCTGCCAGTCAACTCAGGGTGCTTAATAGGGGCAGAAGATTCCCGCAATATGCACTGACAGACATGGGAACCTCTGCACCAAAATCTGTAGGTCTTCATGCAGATTTTGATGCACAGTTGAACATGACCTAAGAGCGCCTACCCACTAGCAGTATGTTTTCTTGCGATGCGCGCGAGTGAAAACACATGATTATGACAACAACGATTTTCTATGGTTTCGTACTCGTTTGCTATTTTTCACTCAAGCCTTGCAGCGCTAAGAAAAATCTGCGATATCGCTCATTGTTTTCAATGGGGCTGTTGGTAGCAGCGCCAGCTCCATTAAAAACATAGGGAGTACATTGCGGACTTCTGCCACAGCTGTGACAGCTATGGAAAGGGATTCCTTTATCCCTGTGGGGACCATAAATTCAATGAATGGCTGAGCACTGCCTGTGATTGGCTGAGCACTGTGAACAACCACAGACAGTGCTCAGCTGTCATTCAATGATGGCTGTGTGCTACCTCTGATTGGTCACAGCACTCAGCCAATCAGAAGCAGTGCTTTCTGGGGGCGGGGATTTTTCAATCCCCAGCCTCCAGAAGACAGAAGACGACTGCCGGGGCTAGAGAGAAGAGCCGGACTGCTCTTCTAGGTAAGTAAAACATTTTTAACTTTTTTTTACAACTAGGGCTGATTTTTAGGGAAGGGCTTATATTTCTAGCCCTTCCCCGAAAATCATCACTCGGGGGTTGCCTGCAGCCTATTGCTTTCAATGGGGCCGCAGTAGCCTCAGCCACATTAAAATGCAATGGGATAGCGTCGCTGTCACAGCTGTGGCAGAGGATTCTTTCATCCTCGCGGTCCCCACGGCTATGGAGATATCCCTGGCCAGAGCTGTCACAGCTGACACAGCTGTGGCAGAAGTCTGCGATATTCTCCCTATGTTTTCAATGGAGCCGGCGCTGCTCCCGCTGGCCCCATTAAAGATAATGTGTGATAGCGCAGATTTTCTTAGCGATGCGAGGCTTGAGTGAAAAATCACAAATGAGTATGAAACCATTGAAGAACATTGCAATTCGCATTGCAAGAAAATATATCGCTAGCGGGTAGGAGCCCTAATTCTGCTGGCAATTCCAAACTAAAATCTGCAGGTAGACCTACGGGTTTTAGAGTGTAAATCCGCAGTGATAGGTTAAGCTGTGCCTTGTGGCCTGTATTGTACTTTTCTCTCATCCGCGGTGTCTGCAACTGTAGAATAGTGTTGGTTTTTCACACCCAATTCTGATGCAAAGAGTCCACAATATTTCTGCAGTATGTCAACATCCACTAAGAGTGTAGCTGCTGCAGGTGTTCTGTGACTACTTCTGGCATCCACAGAAGAACCATGTTGAAGATATCTTATTCTGTGGGAAGCAACTTTGGGCATGACACTCACTTTGGAACAAAGACAGCAAACATTTATAGCGACTCCCACATTTTGTATTAGTTCACAAATTAAAGAATGGGAGCTATGAACTATTATCACAATGGCAGAGCGTCCTCCAGGTTGCAGATCACTATACCTGAGACAGATCTTACGTGTTGAAGATACTAAGAGGAGGAAGGTTCTTTGCGTCACAATTTTTCGTGGAGTAGTATCTTTTTTTTTGGCGGGGGGGAACATCTAACGGCTGTCATGTACTTTCACAATGGTGTTAACCCCTTAGTGACGGCGCTATCGTAAAACTACGTCCTGCTGTTGCAGGACATGTATGGAGGGAGGTAGCGCCGCTATCTCCCTCCATACAGCACGGGCGTCAGCTGTTTATTACAGCTGACACATGCGGGCAATAGCCGCGAGCGGCCATTCGGCCGATCGCCGCTATTAACCCTTTAAATGCCCCGAACGCTGTTCGGGGGTCCCGCACGGCTCCCCTGCGGTGAGATCGGGGGAGACGTGCAGGTGTCATGGCAGCCGAGGGCCTAATGAATGGTCCCAGGGCTGCCTTAGCAGACTGCCTATCAAGCCATCCACACAGGGTGGCTTGATAGACTGCCTGTAAAAAAAGCAGTATGACGTAATGCTATAGCATTACGTCATACTGCAGGAGTGATCAAAGCATCGCATGTTAAAGTCCCCCAGGGGGACTTCAAAGTAAAGTAAGAAAAAAGATCAATAAAGTTTTTTAAATTGTAAAAAAAAAAAAAGTTATAAAAGTTTAAATCACCCCCCTTTTGCCATATCAATTACTAAAAAATCTAAATCATAAAATACAAATATGTATTTGGTATCGCCGCATCCGTAAAAGTCCGATCTATCAAAGTAGTGCATTATCTTTCCTGCACGGTGAACGTCGTCCGGAAAAAAAAAAAAGAATGCCAGAAATACACTTTTTTAGTTACCCTGTCTTCCAGAAAAAATGCTATAAAATGCGATCAAAAAATTGTATGTATTCCAAATTGATACTAACGGAAACTACAGGACATCCCGCAAAAATTGAGCCCTTGCACAACTATGTCGACAGAAAAATATAAAAGTTATTGCGAGCACAAAATGACCGCAGAAAATAATTGAAAAAAATTAAATATCTAAAAAAAAAAAAACACAAGTACTACAGCAAAAAAAAAACTATATAAGTTTGGTATCGTAGTAATCATACTGACCCATAGAATAAAAATATCAGGTCGTTTTTGTTGCAGTTTGTGCACCGTAGAAGCAGGACGCACCGAAAGATGGTGGAATGTCGTTTTTTTTCCATTTCTCTCTGCTAAGAATTTTTTAAAAGTTTTTCAGTACATTATATGGTACAATAAATAGTGCCATTGAAAAATACAACTCATCCCGCAAAAAACAAGCCCTCATACAGCGACGTCGATGGATAAATAAAGGAGCTACGATTTTTTTAAAGGGAGTAGGAAAAACAAATATGGAAAAAAGCAAAAAAGCTCCGTCACTAAGGGGTTAATGGACTGCGGCTGGTGGTGTTCCTTCCTCATCCCTGTAAGGCACCCACCCGAGTTTACAGGAAGTCTTTACTTTGTTTCCTGGTGGTGGTGGCTCTAAATGTATATTCAATTCATATATTGATTCAACAATCGATCTCCCTCAATCCAACTTTGATTCTCAAAAAAGTTTCAACAAACCACTGGACACTGCAATTACCTCATTGAGTCAACATAATAGGTCTTTCAAAAATCACATCCCGAATTCTTTTTTTCTCCTTTGCAACAGTGTTGCCCCCCCCCCCTCCAACTCCCCTCCCTTGAAATCCCATTTCCCTCTTTAATCTCCCCACTCCCCTCATGCTTCTAGTATTTCCTATTTCCCCTGCTCCCTTTTTCTCTTCTATTCAGTTCTCCTTATCGTTCCGCTCTAGCCGCTCCTCTTCACTAATGCCCCTCCCCATGTTTTAAATATATATTTGAATACTGAGTGGCAGATCCGGAGTCAGAGCTTTTCCTAACCTGTATCTACTGAACGTAAGATGCGCGAGGACAAACACAAGGCTATGTTCACGCAGGAAGTAGACTGCGGAAAGTGCCATATAATCACAACAGAAAAAAGAGGGAACAGCCTCACCCTGACATCTAGGACAAGAACAGCCCAGCCTAAAACCCAGGTTATCGCCCCACGTCTGCTGCCTGGGCCACTAACTCCAGCACCTAAAAGAAAGAAACATAAAAGGACAACAAAAACACCCCTTAGCTTAGAAGCAGAACTCCAGTAAACACGACCTCACTTCTCCAAGACTGAGACAAATGGATAAAAGACCAGCAGCCTCTAGGATGAGGGGCTGGTATGTATGTGCAGCAGACCGGTGGTAATTGGCTGGCTGGAGAACTCCACACCATCAGCTAAATCATCCCAAACCTGCAGCAGTGCGCTCCTGGAAACCCACAGACCCCCAAGTCCCAGGAGCACAACATGACAGCAGGCATCTCCAATTTGTTGAATTCTTCTAATTGCACTTTGGTATATCACTACTTTCAATGTAAATACCTTGTGAAGGTGGACATACCCTTTAAATATAGACTTCAAGATGCCAGATACTGCAGTCATGTTTGGCATCCTGACTATTGTAACAACAGACTTAAAGGGGTTGTCTCGAGGCAAGAGTGGAATTTTTTTATTGCCCAGTCCCCCTTTTTAAGCATACATAACTATGCACACATGTAAATGGATTTTAAAGCTGGATTCTACTCACAGTTCTTGTATTTCAGCAACTTATATCACGTTTCCCAAAGATGGCCGCCGGTTCTTTTCCCATGGTGCACCGCGCTTGCTGTAGCCCGACGTGCGCGCTCCCGAGACGCTACCAGCTGTCCGCCGACCGGACCCCGGGATTGAACGCAGCCGACCATGGCACACAGTCACCCACCGCCAGGCAGCAGGTAACCGGCGCTAGGCCCCTGACAACAGACGAAGGCTCCGGGGCCCAGCGGCAGTCCCCCCGGCCCAGCGGCAGTCCCTCTGGCCCAGCGGCAGTCCCCTCGGCCCAGCGGCAGTCCCCTCGGCCCAGCGGCAGTCCCCTCGGCCCAGTGGCAGTCCCCTCGGCCCAGTGGCAGTCCCCTCAAGACAGGTGAAGGTCCCGGAGCCCAGCGCTAGGCTCCGGGGCCCAACGCTAGGCCCCGGGGCCCAGCGCTAGGCTCCGTGGCCTTCACCTGTCTTGAGGCTCCCCGACCCATCACTTACCTGGGTGGCAGGGCGGCAGGACAGCTGGGCGGCTTCTTGGGACAGCTGGGCGGCTCAAGTTACTGCACCCCTCTCTAAGAGAGGATGGTACAGAATGGCCGCTCCAACGCGCTCCCGAGAAGTGACAGCTCTTCTGCGCATGCGCAGAAGAGCTGTAGTGGCTAGCAGGCTGAAGCGGCTCGTGCTGAGAGCAGAAGACCGGACTGCGCAAGCGCGTCTAAAAAAGCAAGCTGCCAGCGAATTTAGACGGATCCATGGAGACGGGGACGCTAGCAACGGAGCAGGTAAGTGAATAACTTCTGTATGGCTCATAATTAATGCACGATGTATATTACAAAGTGCATTAATATGGCCATACAGAAGTGTATACCCCCACTTGATTTCGCGAGACAACCCCTTTAAAAGCTCTTTTTAGTGACATCTCATGCGATTATTTTTAAAGTAATCTTTGAGAGATACCCAAGGGGCTGCAGCACTAATTCAGCACTATGCCCTTTCCTACACAACGGCGCTCTCATCCTCCTGGCTGTGCAGCTGGCCCTATCATCTCTGGATCAGCAGCAGAAGGTCTAGAGGTTGTACTACCACTACCACACATATCCTAGTGATAATGCCATCGCATTATAAGATGGTAGTACACTTTTAAAGAGGATTCAAAGATTATGAGTTGTGATGCACTCAGTGTGTATCTTGCACCCCTTATGAATTACCTGACTTGGGGGTAATAAAAAATAATAAAAGTTAAAAAGTGCCTTTTTAAAGTCGTCGCATCCAAGTACTGTGATTGGTTCTTTGACCGCTGCTCAGCCGATCAATGCTGCACTCACATTAGTTCATAAAGCGCTGCATTGATTGGCTGAGCAGCACTCGAGAACCAATCAGAGCCATCGCTTGCTGGAAGTGGTTTTTATGAATCCTGTAACCAGGAAATGATCTTCTGTGGGTGAATGAGGACTACAGGACGCATGGCAGAGCTGTGAACAGTGATGTGTTCAGGGTCTGATGTAGGTGTTCAGATATGAAGTGTGAACTGTCCTGTTCAGAGTTTGTGTTGTTTTTCCCTTGTCTGTTACCATCTAGGGTGACCCAAGCCTCTAAGTTCCGGTGTGTGGCCATCCCTATTGGGATGATTGCCCCACTCACAGGTAGGACTCCCTTTGGGTCTTAGTTGTCTTGTCAGAGTAGGGACCCTTGTCGTGGGCTTGTGAGCTACCTTGTATGTATTAGTTATTCCCCCTGCTGATGTGTGTTGGTGTTCTTGGTTAGTGTTTTGGTGTTTTTGGCAGTCGTTGGATGTCTGCTCACAAGTCCATTTATCTGTCATAGCATTCCAGTGCAGATTGTTGTTAGCTGGTGTTTGTGTTGCTGTGTATGCATGCTTTCTCTGCCGGTGTGAACACCTCCTTAGGTTTGTTCTGGGCATGGGGCATCTTGCACTCATGGTGAATGTAAGGCCACTCTCACACAGGCATTAGTAAAAACGCTGCATTTCAAATGCGTTCAACAGTATTTTTAAGGCACGCCATCATTGCAATGGGTGATGTGGTGTGTTAAGAATCACTTACATGCACTACAATAGAGCAGACAGCGTTCGAACACTAACTGAGAAGCCCCTTTGAAATCAATGGAGGGTCTTACAGAGTTTTTAGCCAGCGTTTTAAACCCTGTGCTGTAAAACATGGCTGTGTGAGCCTTACTGTAAGTCCGGCTCTTGATTGGTTTGTGTTCCTGTGGATCCTTGCTCCCATGGTCTGCACGGACGTAATAGAATGACTATCCTTCCATTTGCGTTCGCCCTGGACGTGGTGCGCCTTACACTCAGGGCAAACAGGACAGATGCGGGTTTTAAATCTGCAGCATGTCAATTTACGATAAATTCACTGTGAATATCACTCCTTCAAATGAGGGTAAAATCCACAGTGATTTTGCCCCAAAATTAGCTGCAAAATCCACATTTCTTGAAGAATCTGCAGTGTCTGACCTGCCTTCACATAACTTTAGTGTTCAGTAGATGCCTTGGGCTTGTGATGGTCAGTGACAGAAGTCTATATCTGATCAGAAGTCATGAATTTCCCACAGGCAATAATGAATTCTTATGGGAGCATGGATGTTCTGATGCAGGTCCGTGCCCAGGAGCTGCTACTTGTAGTAGGGTAATAGGTGGTAGCAACCATTGGCACCTGGTATCACTGTGCCAAGTCTATGATCACACACTGTGGAGTAAATCCATAGCAAATTCTGAGTGCGGATGTTTACCCATACATTGCACAGCGTTTCAGAATAACAGCTTCACGGGGTGATGAGCAGTTTTGAGTGATTAGTGAAATATTTGGGTCGGGATTAAGATAAGAGAGAAAGAACAAGAATAAGCAAAAGAGAACATAAAAAACCAATCCAGATGTGGCTCTTGGACAGATTTGAACCCAGAACCCCAGCACAGCAGTGCTAACAACTGAGCCACCACATCCTTCCATTCTGCTCAAGAGAAGGAGAACAGGAAGAATAAACACATAGACAACAAGTGACTTGTCATGGATTGAGGCCATGGCCGCTGATCCCTCTCACCTGCTCCCATCGCCGGTTTCGACCACTATCCTATTGTCATCAGTGACAGAAGGTGCATCTTCTCTGCTCAAGGGCCTCCTCACACCATGTGCGTGTACCCGCCCTGCCTCTTAAAGGGGCAGCTGGCACATCCAGCTTTCCTGTCCTCAGCCAATTCCAATGGGTCCTGTTTCTATTTAAGGTTGTCTCTCCCTCTGCTGGATGCTTTGTAATTATTCCCTCTAGCGTGCAATGGTATTCGAGCCTACTGTCTATTCTCCTGGTTTCCGTTCCGTTATCCCGTATCTTCCATTCCAGATCCCGGCTTGTTATTTGACCATGATATATCTTCTGGCTCCACCTTGTTTTGTTATATTGTTTTGTGAGCACTCCTTTTGTCCTCACCTTGGCTCCATTAACAACTACATTTTTGTCTACACCTTCCACTTCTACTTACCGTAAGTGGCAGAAGCCACACTACCAATACTGTTCCCAATATAATGGTTTGAGGTCCTTGCGGCTAAGACCATATCCCAATTGATGAGGTTAAATTGTGAAAACTGGGGAACCCCCAGATACAACCTCCAGAGTTATCCTTAAGGCGAATCAGTTCTGAGGCACTTCCAGTGTTGTAACAAAGATTAACTAAAGAAGATTGATTACTATATGGGAAGCAATATATACTGCTAGAGAAGAGTTAATTAAAGGGGTTGTCCAGTTGTAAACTATTGATGGCGTACCCTCAGGATAAGTCATCAATAGTAGATTAGGGGGTTGGTTGCCTTGACACCCTGACAATCAGCTGTTTGCCAGGCCAGTGCACTTGTGTGCTAAATTGAATTCCGGGGGAAGCAGACAACTCCATTCTTAGTATAGTGGCAAGGCTTGGTATGGCAGACCAAATTCTTCCTCTTTTAAATAAATAGGGACTTTGCCCGCAATTCCAAGCATGGCCACTACAGTGAGAACAGAGCTGTCTGCTTCTTTCAGAAATCAGCTTAGTGCACAAGCATGCGGTCTGGCAAATAGCTGATCAGCAGGGGGTGACAGGCAATCCGGTAAAGTACCACTGATGACTTATCCTGAAGGTAGGTCATCAATAGTTTACTTGATAACCCCTTTAATGCTGATGCCTCACTTCCAGATAGGTGTAGAATGATGTGAATGGAAGGAAGAGAAATTGGAAGAACACTCTTTTGTAATGAAGTTATTTTAATATGGTTTTACAGTATTGAAGAAGGGGGGCGGGACCCCAAAATGCATATGCTTTATTTCTTTAAAGTTCTAATTGTTGTAATAAATCAGTGCAATTCGTTATCCCACAGACTAGGAGTTATCTGTGATAAAGTGGAGGTTGCTGGGGCATGATACAATACAGACCTGGAGAGAGGAGAGTATAATGAGCTCCACTCATCTCAGTAAGTAACAAGGTATGAATTGCCCCTACTTGTTCTTGCAAATTGGAATGAAGTCAGTTCTGTTCTCCATTGTTTCTGTATTTATTCAATGGTGCCTATCAAATATGAACAAGGGCCCTTTTATATTATCTTACAGTTAATCGGCACACGGCGCAAAACTAAAATAATCATTCAGTATGAGCCTGGCCAACAACTGAATGATGAACATTAATTCATTCACTTATCGTTCGTCATTCAGTTTATACAGGTATAAAAAACGTGATGGTCATCAACCCATGTAAACAGGTGGCCATTCATCTATGAATAACTATCTGTTTCCTCTGAATGGAGGTGGGCGACCGGAAAAGAGAAATCATTCCTGATTTGAAGACTTCCATTGAAGGAGAACTCCCTACCTCCCGTGGTAACCTGTTCCACTCATTGATCCCCTCACTGTCTAATATCTAATCTATGTCTCCTCCCTTTCTGTTTCATCCCATTGCTTCTAGTCTCTCCTTGTGCAGATGAGAATAGGGCTGATCCCTCTGCACTGTGACAGCCTTTCAGATATTTGTAGACCGCTATTAAGTCTCCTCTCAGCCTTCTCTTCTACTAAACATTCTAGATCCTTTACCCGTTCCTCATAGGACATGATTTGCAGACCGCTCACCATCTTGGTAACTCTTCTCTGAACTTGCTCCAGTTTGTCTGTCTTGTATAAAGTGTGGTGCCCAGAACTGGACCCAGTATTCCAGATGAGGTCTGACTAAGGAAGAGTAGAGGAGGATAATGACCTCACATGATATAGACTCTGTGCTTCTCTTAATACATCCCAGAATTGTGTTTGTCTTTTTGGCTGCTGCATCACATTGCTGACTCATGTTCAGTCTATGATCTATTAGTATACCCAAGTCTTTTTCACATGTGCTGCTGCTTAGCCCAATTCCTCCCATTCTGTATGTGCTTTTTTCATTTTTCTTGCCCAGATAAAGGACTTTGCATTTCTCCCTGTCAAATGCCATTCTGTTAGTCGCCGCCCACTGTTCAAGCTGTTCTAGATCATATAGAATCCTCTCTCTTCTCCACTGTTCGCTATCTCTCCTAGCTTTGTGTCATTGGCAAATTTGATCAGTTTCCCATCAACTCCCTCCTCCAGATCATTTATAACAATGTTGACCAACACAGGGCCTAGGACAGAGCCTTGTGGTGCCCACTTGATACATTCTTCCACTTGGATGTGCAGCCATTTATGACCCCTCTTTGAGTATGATCACTCAGCCAGTTGTGAACCCACCTAATAATCCACCTTGTCAATCCCAGATTTGGTCATTTGTTCAATAAGTATGGTATGAGATACTTTGTGAAATGCTTTACAAAAGTCGAGGTATACTATATCCATCGCATTTCCCTGTGGTTATTTACACATTATTTTCTTATTGATTTCCAATCCCTGTTCTGGCTGTCAGCTTCCTCAAGTGTGCAGTTCCTGGTTCCGTCTGGTTGTCAGGAATTACAGTGTGGTATCAAGGCATTCTTACCTGTCACATGGTGGTTGGGATGACCACCATGACAGGTGGGTGTCCTAATCTCTATCAATCATCATAGAAGTTTACAGCAAGTGGTTCAGCAATTACCTCTGCTGCTTCGTTTAGTATCCTAGGATGTAATTCATCTGGACCTTGAGACTTGAATTCATTTAGATTATCTAAGTGTTCCCTCACCATCTCTCTGCTCCTACATAGCCTGCGTTCTTATATTCCCCCAATTGTACAGGGCAGATCAGTTGATGTTACAAATATATACAAAATAGGAATTTAAATGTTCGTCCTTCTCCACATCATTCTTAACTAGAGATGAGCGAGCACCAAAATGCCTGGGTGCTCGTTACTCGGGACGAATTTATCGCGATGCTCGAGGGTTCGTTTCGAGTAACGAACCCCATTGAAGTCAATGGGCGACCCGAGCATTTTTGTATTTCGCCGATGCTCACTAAGGTTTTCATGTGTGAAAATCTGGGTAATTCAAGAAAGTGATGGGAATGACACAGAAACGGATAGGGCAGGCGAGGGGCTACATGTTGGGCTGCATCTCAAGTTCCCAGGTCCCACTATTAAGCCACAATAGCGGCAAGAGTGGGCCCCCCCCCCCCTCCCAACAATTTTTACTTCTGAAAAGCCCTCATTAGCATGGCATACCTTAGCTAAGCACCACACTACCTCCAACAAAGCACAATCACTGCCTGCATGACACTCCGCTGCCACTTCTCCTGGGTTACATGCTGCCCAATCCCCCTCCCCCCTGCACGACACAGTGTCCACAGCGCACACCAAACTGTCCCTGCGCAGCCTTCAGCTGCCCTCATGCCACACCACCCTGATGTATATTTATAAGTGCGTCTGCCATGAGGAGGAACTGCAGGCACACACTGCAGAGGGTTGGCACGGCTAGGCAGCGACCCTCTTTAAAAGTGGTGGGGTGATAGCCCACAATGCTGTACAGAAGCAATGAGAAATCCAATCCTGTGCCACCTCCATCAGGAGCTGCACACGTGGGCATAGCAATGGGGAACCTATGTGCCACATACTATTCATTCTGTCAAGGTGTCTGTATGCCCCAGTCAGACTGGTAATATGTACCTTAACAGTAACCGCGTTGGTGGTGACTGCGGACCTAGTAGCACGGTTGTATTTTGTTGGTTTTCGGAATGTGGCCAGGATTAAGTGGGCCGTGGTGGGGGGATGGTGGGGGGGGGGCTCTCTTGTTGTGTCGGTAAAGGTGAAATTCTTGGACTGCTCCAGACGAACCAATGCAAAGGCATTTGCCAAGAATGTTTTCATTGTTGGAGGAGGAGGGGGATGTTTTTGAGGCACTACGTGTCCTCTCCACGTGTCCGTGGTTATATGCACCTTAACAGTAACCGCATTGGTGGGAAATGGCCTCGCCGCCATCATGTCTTTGGGAAGCCTCTGTTTCCACACCCCAGAGACATACCATTAGCAGCGGTATAGGCAGAGCCCAGAATTCGTAACATTTCAGCCGTAGCATTAGGACAGGCCCCACTAACATATCACTAGCAGCATTATAGGGGGAGCACAGTATTAGTTCCATTTCAGTAATAGTAGCACTCAAGACAGGCCCCAGTAACAATTCCGAAGCAGCAGTATAGGAGGAGCATAGTCTAAGTTCCATTTCAGCAATAGTAGCAGCCTACACAGGCCCCAGGAACAATTCCGAAGCAGCAGTATAGTGGGAGCGCAGTCTTAGTTCCATTTCAGTAGCTGCAGTATAGCCAAGGCCCAAGTTACATTTATGTAGCTAAAGTGTAGGCCAACCCCACACACACTTCTGTACCATGAGTGCAGGCGAAGAACATACAAATTGCTATGATTACACTGTAGGTGAGGGCCCCAAAAAATTGGTGTACCAACAGTACTAATGTACCTCAGTAAAAATTGGCCATGCCCAACCAAGATGGCAGGTGAAACCCATTAATCGCTTTGGTTAATGTGGCTTAAGTGGTAACTAGGCCTGGAGGCAGCCCAGTTTAACGAAAAATTGGTTCAAGTTAAAGTTCCAATGCTTTTAAGAGCATTGAAACATATAAAAATTGTTTAGAAAAAAGAGCCTTGTGGCCCTAAGAAAAATTGCCCGTTCAGCGTGATTACGTGAGGTTTCAGGAGGAGGAGCAGGAGGAGGAGGAGGAATATTATACACAGATTGATGAAGCAGAAATGTCCCCGTTTTGGATGGTGAGAGAGAACTATGCTTCCATCCGCGGGTGCAGCCTACGTATTGCTTAGGTATCGCTGCTGTCCGCTGGTGGAGAAGAGAAGTCTGGGGAAATCCAGGCTTTGTTCATCTTGATGAGTGTTAGCCTGTCGGCACTGTCGGTTGACAGGCGGGTACGCTTATCTGTGATGATTCCCCCAGCCGCACTAAACACCCTCTCTGACAAGACGCTAGCCGCAGGACAAGCAAGCACCTCCAGGGCACACAGCGCGAGTTCAGGCCACGTGTCCAGCTTCGACACCCAGTAGTTGTAGGTGGCAGAGGCGTCACGGAGGACGGTCGTGCGATCGGCTACGTACTCCCTCACCATCCTTTTACAGTGCTCCCGCCGACTCAGCCTTGACTCGGGAGCGGTGACACAGTCTTGCTGGGGAGCCATAAAGCTGTCCAGGCCCTTAAAGACTGTTGCACTGCCTGGGCTGTACATGCTGCTCGATCTCCGCGCCTCCCCTGCTACCTGGCGCTCGGAACTGCGCCTTCTGCCACTAGCGCTGTCGGATGGGAATTTTACCATCAGCTTGTCCGCCAGGGTCCTGTGGTATAGCAACACTCTTGAACCCCTTTCCTCTTCGGGAATGAGAGTGGAAAGGTTCTCCTTATAGCGTGGGTCGAGCAGTGTGTACACCCAGTAATCTGTAGTGGCCAGAATGCGTGTAACGCGAGGGTCACGAGAAAGGCATCCTAACATGAAGTCAGCCATGTGTGCCAGGGTACCTGTACGCAACACATGGCTGTCCGCACTAGGAAGATCACTTTCAGGATCCTCCTCCTCCTCCTCCTCCTCCGGCCATACACGCTGAAATGATGACAGGCAAGCAGCATGAGTACCGTCACCAGTGGGCCAAGCTGTCTCTTCCCCCTCCTCCTCATCCTCCTCCTCCTCCTCCTCCTGAACGCGCTGAGATATAGACAGGAGGGTGCCCTGACTATCCAGCGGCATACTGTCTTCCCCCGCCCCCGTTTCCGAGTGCAAAGCATCTGCCTTTATGCTTTGCAGGGAACTTCTCAAGATGCATAGCAGAGGAATGGTGACGCTAATGATTGCAGCATCGCCGCTCACCACCTGGGTAGACTCCTCAAAGTTTCGAAGGACCTGGCAGATGTCTGCCAATCAGCCCACTCTTCTGAAAAGAATTGAGGAGGCTGACTCCCACTGCGCCGCCCATGTTGGAGTTGGTATTCCACTATAGCTGTACGCTGCTCATAGAGCCTGGCCAACATGTGGAGCGTAGAGTTCCACCGTGTGGGCACGTCGCACAGCAGTCGGTGCACTGGCAGATTAAACCGATGTTGCAGGGTGCGCAGGGTGGCAGCGTCCGTGTGGGACTTGCGGAAATGTGCGCAGAGCCGGCGCACCTTTACGAGCAGGTCTGATAAGCGTGGGTAGCTTTTCAGAAAGCGCTGAACCACCAAATTAAAGACGTGGGCCAGGCATGGCACGTGCGTGAGGCTGCTGAGCTGCAGATCCGCCACCAGGTTACGGCCGTTGTCACACACGACCATGTCCGGTTGGAGGCTCAGCGGCGCAAGCCAGCGGTCGGTCTGCTCTGTCAGACTCTGCAGCAGTTCGTGGGCCATGTGCCTCCTATCTCCTAAGCTGAGTAGTTTCAGCACGGCCTGCTGACGCTTGCCCACCGCTGTGCTGCCACGCCGCGCGACACCGACTGCTGGCGACGTCCTGCTGCTGCGGATACATCTAGATCGAGACAGAGGTTGAGGAGGAGGAGGAGGGTGCTTTAGTGGAGGAAGCATACACCGCCGAACATACCACCACCGAGCTGGGGCCCGCAATTCTGGGGGTGGGTAGGACGTGAGCGGTCCCAGGCTCTGACTCTGTCCCAGCCTCAACTAAATTCACCCAATGTGCCGTCAGGGAGATGTAGTGGCCCTGCCCGCCTGTGCTTGTCTACGTGTCCGTAGTTAAGTGGACCTTGCCACTAACCACATTGGTGAGGGCGCGTACAATGTTGCGGGAGACGTGGTCATGCAGGGCTGGGACGGCACATCGGGAAAAGTAGTGGCGACTGGGAACTGAGTAACGCGGGGCCGCCGCCGCCATCATAGCTTTGAAAGCCTCCGTTTCCACAACCCTATACGGCAGCATCTCAAGGCTGATAAATTTGGCTATGTGGACGGTTAACGATTGAGCGTGCGGGTGCGTGGCGGCGTACTTGCGCTAGCGACGGCTGGACTGTGCGGTGCGAGACATTGGTGGATGGGGCCGAGGACAGCGGAGGTGAGGGTGTGGGTGCAGGCCAGGAGACGGTAGTGCCTGTGTCCTGAGAGGGGGGTTGGATCTCAGTGGCAGGTTGGGGCACAGGGGGAGAGGCAGCGGTGCAAACCGGAGGCGGTGAACGGCCTTCGTCCCACCTTGTGGGGTGCTTGGCCATCATATGTCTGCGCATGCTGGTGGTGGTGAGGCTGTTGGTGGTGGCTCCCCGGCTGATCTTGGCGCGACAAAGGTTGCACACCACTGTTCGTCGGTCGTCAGGCGTCTCTGTGAAAAACTGCCAGACCTTAGAGCACCTCGGCCTCTGCAGGGTGGCATGGCGCGAGGGTGCGCTTTGGAAAACAGTTGGTGGATTATTCGGTCTGGCCCTGCCTCCACCCCTGGCCACCGCACTGCCTCTTGCAACCTGCCCTGCTGCTGCCCTTGCCTGCCCCTCTGAAGACCTGTCCTGAGTAGGCGTTGCACACCAGGTGGGGTCAGTCACCTCATCGTCCTGCTGCTCTTCCTCCGAATCCTCTGTGCGCTCCTCCCTCGGACTTACTGCCCTTACTACTACCTCACTGTAAGACAACTGTGTCTCATCGTCATCGTCCTCCTCACCCACTGAAAGGTCTTGAGACAGTTGCCGGAAGTCCCCAGCCTCATCCCCCGGACCCCGGGAACTTTCCAATGGTTGTGCATCAGTGACGATAAACTCCTCTGGTGGGAGAGGAACCACTGCTGCCCAATCTGAGCAGGGGCCCGAGAACAGTTCCTGGGAGTCTTCCCGCTCCTGAGCAGGTGTCATTGTAGTGGAGTGAGGAGGCTGGGAGGAAGGAGGAGCAGCAGACAGAGGATTCGGATTTGCAGCAGTGGACGGCGCAGAACTGCGGGTGGACGATAGGTTGCTCGAAGCACTTTCTGCCATCCAGGACAGGACCTGCTCACACTGCTCATTTTCTAATAAAGGTCTCCCACGTGGACCCATTAATTGGGCGATGAATGTGGGGACGCCAGAAACGTGCCTGTCTCCTAATCGCGCAGCAGTCGGCTGCGACACACCTGGATCAGGAGCTCGGCCTGTGCCCACACCCTCACTTGGGCCTACGCGTCCTCGGCCGTGTCCACGTCCTCTAGGCCTACCCCTACCCCTCAGCATGCTGTATTACCAGTGATTTCCAAGCCAGGAAAGAAATTGGCGCAAGCCTGCAGCCAAAATAGAATTTTTTCCCTTGTTTTTCAAAGGACAAGCCACACTGCGTGTATTCAATGAATACTACTAAGTTTAATAACTGTGTTGTGGTCCTGCAAATGTGTCACAGAACTGCAGTGATGCAAAGTTATTCGCTACAGCAGATCAGGGATTTCCCATGCAGGAAAAAAATTGGCGCAAGCCTGCAGTAAAACGTAGCTGGCTGCGTCTGATTTTTTTTAACGTTCTGCACGCAGCACACACGTACCCCGAGCCCTGAGGACTGTCAGAGGCAGGCGAAATACAATTTTTTCCCTTGCTTTTCAAAGGAAAAGCCACACTGCGTCTATTCAATGAATAATGTATGTCTTCTGGCCCTGCCTACACAATTCTATCCCTGTAGTATTAATGCCGGGTGCAATGCTCTGCACAGCCGGTTTTGAGAAAAAAAAAAAAATATGCAACACTGCTAACAGCAGCCTGGACAGTACTGCACACGGATAGATGTGGCCCTAGAAAGGACCGTTGGGGTTCTTGAAGCCTACACTCACTGCTAACACTCTCCCTGCCTAACCACCACTTCTGTCCCTATTGCAGGGCGCAATGCTCTGCAGATCCAATTTTGAAAAAAAAAAAAAAATACAGTGCTAACACAGTACTGCACACTAGTAAATGTGGCCCTAAGAAGGGCCGTTGGGGTTCTTGAAGCCTACACTAACTCCTAACGCTCTCCCTACAGCAGCTCCAGCACGATACCACTGTCCCTCAGCTAACTCACAAGGCATCTGTGGCGAGCCGCGGGAGGGGCCGATTTTTATACTCGGGTGACACCTGATCTCGCCAGCCACTCACAGCAGGGGGGTGGTATAGGGCTTGAACGTCACAGGGGGAAGTTGTAATGCCTTCCCTGTCTTTCAATTGGCCAGAAAAGCGCGCTAACGTCTCAGAGAGGAAACTGAAAGTAACCGGAACATCGCGTGGTACTCGTCACGAGTAACGAGCATCCCGAACACGCTAATATTCGCCCGAGTATCAAGCTCGGACGAGTACGTTCGCTCATCTCTATTCTTAACCAATTCGCCATTCTCATCCTGTAAGCATCCAATAGCATCTTTGACTTTTCTTTTGCTTTTGACCCCCCCCCCCCCCCACATGCTTTTTAACTGCTTCTCTTACAAGCCTCAATTCATTATCAGCTTTAGCTTTTCTGACACTTGCCCTACAATTTCTGCTGACCACATTATATTCGTCTTTAGATATTTCCCCTCTTTCCATTTGATAGACATATTTTTCTTCCTTTTTAACCCCTTAAGGACACGGCCCATTTTGGGCTTAAGGACGCAACGATTTTTGGCGGATTTTCTTCTCCTTTTTCTAAAGGCCATAACTTTTTTATTTTCCCGTTGATGCGCCGTATTAGGGCTTGCTTTTTGCGTGGCGAGCTGTAGTTTTTATTGGTACCATTTTTGGGTACATTTGACTATATTGTAAAACTTTTATTATTTTTTTTATGATCGCAGGGAGAGAAAATGCATCAATTCTGCCATAGATTTTTTTTTTTACAGCGTTAATCAGGCAGCTTAAATAAGACATTCCATTTTTACTGTGGGCCGGTACGGTTACGAGACCAAAATTCTTATTTTTTTAAAGGTTTTTCCACTTTTCTGCAATAAAACCCCTTTTTTTGGGGGTTCCTGTAATTTTTAATTTTTTTATGTACAGAGCTCTGTGAGGGCCTATTTTTTTTAAAGACGAGCTGTAGTTTTTACTGGTACCATTTTGGGGTACAAACGGCTGTCTTGATCACTTTCATTGCGTTATTAGGGAGGCAAAATGCTAAAAATTTTGCCTCCGTTTAGCGTTTTTTTAACGCCTTTTTCCATGCCCAGTCAAAAGCATGTGCAACTCATTATTCGCATCGTTACGGACGCGTCGATACCAAATATGTGTTTTTTGGGGTTTTTTTACTTTTTTTATGGTATTATGAGAAAAAGCATAAAAAAAGGGTTTTTTACTTTTTTTTTTACATTTTTCTTTTTTATTCATTTTTCTTTTCTTTTTTTTTTTTTTTTTTTTTTTTTACACAATTTGTGTCCCTCTGGAGCACTTACAGTATAGCACTGATGATCGCTGTGATAAGGCATGGCAGTGCTACTGCCCTGCCATGCCTTATCGCTTATACAGAGATCACAAGCTATGGCAATACAGGACGCCAGTGTCTGGCGTCCTGTTGCCATGGCAACCAGCCGGGTTCTCTGCGATTATATCGCGAGAGCCCAGTGACGTTACAGAGGGAGCGCGCTCCCTCTGTGAACCCCTCCCATGCCACTATCTCCGATGCACCCCCGCTGTTGCAGCGGGAGGCCGGCTATCACTGACAGCCAGCTCCCGCTGCAGGATAGCGCAAGATCATAAGTGATCTCGCGCTATTCCCAGCACGTAAGTTTACGCCCTGTTGCGGGAAGTACCCCGCTGCCAGGATGTAAACTTACGCCCTGGAGCGGGAAGGGGTTAGCAGCATGTGTGCAAGTTCTGTGTTCATCCATCCGGGTCTCTTTAAATGCTTCCCATTCTTCCTTCTTTTAGGGATTGGTAACGATTAAGCTTTGAGAATCCCATTTCGTAATATTTCCCAACCTTCTTGGACATTTCTGTCCTTAAGAACATCCGGCCATTGGATTCTTCCTCTCCTCTTTCTGAGTTCATTGAAATCTGCCTTTCTGAAATCCAATCTTGAGGTCTGAGTCTTCTCAGGTCTTCCTCCCCTTGTTATCCAACATCCAAGGATATTATGATCACTGCCTCCTAAGGTCCCAGCCACCCTTACTTCCTCAACCATCCCCTACCTGTTAGTAAGAATTAGGTCCAAGATAGCAGATCCCCTTGTTTTCCCTTCCACCTTCTGGAAGATAAAGTTGTCACCAAGAGCGGATAAGAATTTGTTGGATCCATTACTTTTACCTGAGAGATTCCCAACAAATGTCTGGATGGGTAAAATCTCCCATGATCACTAAGTTGGGCTTCTTTGAGAGCTTGGCCATCTGATGTAGAAAGAGTTCCTCCATATCTTCTGCTTGTCCAGGCGGCCTATAGTAAATGCCTACAATGGGGTCCTTTCTGTTGTTAGAATGACTGTAAAGTGCTTATGCATTTGACAGTCATCCAATGTAAAAGGGCCCTAACAGAGTATTTTCACTATCTGCACCTAAAGACGCAGCTTAATCACCTCAGAACTTGAAGAAATTGGGTATTCTGAAATAATGAAAAAGGACTCACCTGGCTCAAACGGCCTAGTCAATCAGGTAGGCCGCTACGCCTCACATGTCTGCACGTATAATACATTTGTAAATTAGACACTGTGTCAAGGTGACATCCCAGAAACAGGAGCGAACAGGGAGAATCCAAAGAAACTCAAAGGTCTCAGAACAGATATGCAGGCAATGGGAAAAAAATAAGAAAAACCTCCCCCGTTAAAATGTTCTATCCATTATTAATAGAAATAAAGTGGCAGCATCCAATGGTGCAAGAAAATCCAATGTGTTTATTTTCCCACAAGCGACGTTTCGATCAGCAGTCTGATCTTTATCAAGCTTGTGGGAAATTAACGCATTGGATTGTTTTGCACCATTGGATGCTGCCACTTTATTTCTATTGCTGCTGCTTTTGGGATTGGATCCGTACCCTGGTGGCTGTTGCATCCCAAGACTGTGTCCCAGCCTTAAGGTCTGCCGGAGCCGGAAGCCCGCAGGGCTGTTAGGTGGAAGGCAGCATGATAGGGTTAACGGGGAGGAGGGGGTTATATGTAGAGGAGGATGCTGGGAGAAGGCGGGGCCTAGCAGGGAGGGGGAAAAAAGAGCGGTTAGAGCAAGAAAGATCAGTGCAGCTGAGGAAGAGAGGAAGAAAGAAGCACAGAAGGTTAGAAGAGTCCCACCCGCCTGCCCCTGAGAAAATCGGGTGAGGGGGGGGGACCAAGGGGTGAGCGTTTTCGTCATAGCAGCGGGGGAGGGGTCCTTGGAGCCCATGGAGAAGGTTAGTGGGGGAAGGCAGGGGCTACATAGCCCCTTCCCCCCTTTTTTGTTATTGGTAAATCGTGGTCTGTCGCCTCCTGGGTTACAGGGCGGAGCCCTGATATTCGGTGGGAGAGGCTAGCCAGGGGTGGCTAGCCGGCCTCGTGGTGGGGAAGACGGCGGCCAGAGGTTAATTGGGAGTGTGGTTGGTCTCCCGAGTCTGCCGACCTGCGGCGGGAGGAAAGGTTTATGGAGATAGCGTTGCCTGAGTCAGCCAAGTTGCGGCGGGTGACCGGGACAGCTATTTCCTTAGTTGTGTGAGGCGGCAGGATATTTTATAGGTGGGGGGCTCCAAGGTCCTCTTCTCAGGTTTGCATTGGGGGAATGTTTTGTACGATGTTTTGATATATTTTAAAGGGTTGAAATGTGTTTTAAAATTTGTATTAATGTTGTTTGTTTTAATAAATGGCTGCTGTGGCCAAATTTTATCCAAACAGATGGTGTTGGTGGTCTTTACGGGTAATGGTAGGTGGGGGATGTAAGGGGAGGGTCACAGCGGCGACGACTCCGTTATACCCGGGTCATGGCAATAGGAGTGCTGCTTCTGTGCATATACTTGTCCTTCTATCCATTATTAGGGGGACTAGTGATGAAAAATAAATAACAGCAGTTGCTTACTAGAAGGGAATCCAGAGACCCCCTGGTGATCAAAGGAAACACTGAACAAAGTGCTCGGCCCTGGAATCAATAGGTCCAATACAGTGATGTATGCTAATGAAGGCTTTAATTAAGTTCCCATAAATAGGCAAACAAACATAAAGAAAACAAGAAACAAACTGCATATAAAACCATTGAGCTGCTACGTCTTTCTTCAGAGCAATAAAAAGAACAGTGAGCAAAAAAAGCCAGATATGTGTGGCCATTTTTCAAAATAATTAGCACATCAAACTAAAAATTACCATAATGGAATGCGCGCCAATGACCATGGACCAGTGGAGCTGGCAAACGGCACCAAAACCAGGCGTGTGTTCCATAACCTGGAGATGCCCGTCCGTCGCCATCCCCGCTGCATATGGGAGACACGTGAATACATTCCTGGCACCCAATATCTTGCGAACTGCAAAAGCATCACGAGATGCGGTGCATGCCACTTACTGGGTGCTATTAATGTATTATACTTTATAGAGCAACATCAGAATAGCGAAACAAACAAACTACAGAAGTTATGAAGAAAAGGGGAAAGAAAATACCTGAATCTGGATCAAATCAAAAATAAAGGTATATGTGTGAGTACCCGTATATAGAATCTGTACTCACAAAGCTATATATCAATCTGCTGCTCTGCTGCTCTACACCATCATGCCTGCAGAATGGACTGCATGTTCATGTGACACATCCTTTTTAATACTTAGTTTTCTGTCCATCTGACCATTCGTTGGAGGTATCCATCATAAGGAATCCCTGCCGTATATCTCCTTGCAGCGGCTTGTACTCGGCTATCTCTGCAGCTCCATTCATTCGGAGACACTCGGGATCCCCTTTATCGTGATCATGGGGGGGCCTGTAGTTGAACCCCCACAGATCAGATGTTTGTCACCTACTCTAAGGATAGTGAATATGTGATTTCCGTGGGATAACCACTTTAAAACCTGTATACAGAAGAAGAACAACAGCAAGTGAATTATATACCCGCTACTGGTAAACCGGTTTAAAGTAAAAGCACTTCCCAGTGACGGCTCGTTTGGCTAAATACATTAATTATATTCATATAATGACAATCTCCTTTGTCGGCCCCGACGGACGGCTTGTTGCACATGATGAATTGTTTGCTGTGTACAGTTTGTTGGGGAAATTACCAATTCAGTCATCCGAAAAGGTCTCTGCAGTTCTGTAACCTACTGCCTTCCATGGCTCCTTTAATATAATAAGGTAAACCCGCAGAGCAGATTACAATCAGCATATGGTACAGAACTCACTGCTCACAAACACCTTCAACTAACATTGTAACAATCCGTAGGGCAGCGGTCATAGTTGTCATTCCAAATGGATTGTCTTAAGTACTAAGGGGCTTTATATTAAGATGAACTGCATACTGTAGGACAAACTATCGGACCAGATCCCTATTGGAGGCGGTTAAGGGGTTAAAAACCAGGCGCAGCCCTCAGAAGTAGTCCACAGTCTAAGTTTCCTGTGGCACGTTGGGTCTACATCCACTGTTCTGTCAACCAATGTATCCTTTTTGATACTTTTTTCAGCAGCATTCTTCACTTAAAAGGGCTATTTGGCTTCAAAACAATCTTTAAATCTAATATCAAGGAATTCTGACTTAATAAAAGGAAGTCGTCCATCTTCAAATGTTAGAATAAATCTCTCGTAACATGGCAAGGGCTTAAACAATCTACTTAGGGCTCCTTCAGACAAGCCTACACACAAATATGCTCCCCTCAGAGCAATGTATTTGCTCAGTGAATGATGTTGATTTCCACACATATTGGCGCATTACACTGTACTTTTTTGTGCGCACGTATGCACAACTCCCTGTTCATACGTATGCACAACTCCCTGTTCATACGTATGCACAACTCCCTGTTCATACGTATGCACAACTCCCTGTTCATACATATGCACAACTCCCACCCCACAGCCCCTCCTGATATAAAAGGCTATTTAGCCTAATGAGGTATGTGCCTTTCCTGGCAG
The DNA here is from genome assembly GCF_035609145.1 of Eleutherodactylus coqui. NCBI lineage: Eukaryota > Metazoa > Chordata > Amphibia > Anura > Eleutherodactylidae > Eleutherodactylus > Eleutherodactylus coqui. Next base: position 2,995,099 of record NC_089848.1, on the reverse strand, counting down.
GTTTGCATAGCGTACGAGGGGCTGCTGATAAGGCTTTGGCTTTGTGTTCTTTTTTTGTTTCTATGGTAACAAATGTGAAAAGCCTTATTTCTAATATATGTGTTTGTAGCTTATGGCAACAGTGATCTCGGCACGCGGGAAAACAAAATGGCGGAGTCTAAGGCGATATTCACAGCCAATGAGTACAGAGGAGTGATACAATTCTTTTTTCCACAAAGGATATTCCTGGTGATATGTGGCAGACATTGGGGGATCAATGCCCTTCATATTCTACAGTTATGGACTGGGTGGCCACTTCAGCCCCAATGATGAGGAACGTCCTGGACGACCGAGAGACGTTGTTGTTCCGGAGATCGCCGATGCTGCGCACAGCCTCATACTGGAGAATCGGCCGGCTGCAGGAATAGCCGACATCATGGGGATTTCTGGTGAACGTGTTTGTGTCATTATCCATGAAGAAGCCATCTGCACAGTGGGTCCCCAAATGTCTGACAACAGATCAGAAGAGCATGGAGTGACAACTTCCCGGTCCATTTGTCAGTGTTTCCGGACTGATGAGAACTTCCTGGAACAACTGGTCACTATGGATGAGACCTGGATTTATGTGTATGCCCCCGATACCAAGGAGCAGTCAAAAGAGTGAAGGCACAGTGGTTCTCAGCCACTAAGGTGATGGCGTCTGTGTTCTGGGATGAGGAGGGCATGCTACTAGTGGACGACCTTCACAATGGTTCCACCATCAATGCAAGGGATTACATTGAACTTTTGGACCAATTGAAGGCAGTTCTGAAGGCCAAAAGGCAAGCTATCCAAAGGAATCCTGTTCCTGCAAGACAACGCCTCCGCTCACACGGCACAAGTGACCACGGCAAAACTGATGGAGCTAGGCTTCCAGCTGGTTGACCACCCACCTTATTCACCAGATCTAGCTCCCTCCGACTAGCATCTGTTTCCAAACCTGAAGAAACACCTCAAGGGGACCAAATGTCACTCCACTTCTGATGCCATGGCTGCTACGGATAACTGGTTTGAGGCACAACCGAAATCCTTCTTTCTGCAAGGCTTACAGAACTTGGAATCCCGATGTAAGAAGTGTGTTGGCATCAGTGGAGAGGATGGGGGAGAAATGGAAAGTTTCATCTTCCTATCTGGTTTCTTTCTGGGTAAAGCCAAAGACTTATCAGCAGCCCCTCGTATTGTGCATCTGGTGTCCCTTCACCGGAGCGGCTAGGAGTATCACTGAAGGAGCAGCAGCACGTAACTACTTCTGCAGACCGTGGGAATCTGAGCAGTCATACCCCTCTGCGTGTCCCGGCCATCACTTACTGTTGTGGGGAACCCTTTAAAAATGTTCTGACTAATTCTAATGAATGTGATGTACAGTGGATCACACTGCAGAGATCTGGTTTCACTTGGAGAATAAAACATCTGTTTCTGTTGAGAATTGTCAAACAAGCTAATTACATCCCCTGTGATTTAATGTTGTTACACAAAAACCATGAAAAATCCCAAGGACAACAAACCCTTCCTATATGTCGGCCTAGTATGTTATATTAACAATGATAGTAATGATATATTGTTGGCTTCCTGTACTCAGTATTTCTAAGGAGAGGAGTTACTATGTTACTGCAATATCTATTGTTTTCTGATGTATTCTTCATTCTCCATCTGAGGTGCATGAAACCAGAAAGATATTAAAGGGAACCTGTCCCCTCCCAACAGCACCATAAATAAGTAATGGAGAGATGATGGGGAGCCGGGTGATGTGTCTTTTACACCCACACGCTCTCTCGATCCCCTGCTGTCACCCATTGAAGTTGACTCTTGTCACGTCGTGCTCCGGGGGCTTGTAGTTCTATGGGTTTCCAGGAACACACATCCACATATGTGGGTTGATTTGGTTGGCTGATGTGTACAATGTCCTGTCTGTGATTCGCTAAGTCTGTGGTCATCCCTGTTTGGTATTTCATGCCTCTTACCATATTTCCATCTAGGGTGAGCGAGGTTCTCTAGGTTGCGGTGCCGGTCCGTCCTTATCAAGACGATTACCCACTTTTAGGCAAGATTCCCTGTTCTGTGTTTTTTAGTTAGGTTTGTGTAGGGGCTCACAAGATAACAAGGACCCTTGCCGAGGGCTTGTGAGCTTGTGTATTCTGGCCAAGATATTACCCGATACCTCATATTTATTGGTATTTCTATCTGCCTTATTGTATTAGTACATTGGTAAGTATTTGGCTACTTGCTGTAATGTTGGGTCTGATTTTCCCCTTTCCCTTTGTTTTACATTTGGTCTATATTCGGTGATCGGTGTCGGATCCTGAGTGTATATTCTTAGCTTTAGCAATAAATATATTACTGTGTAGGTCGCTGATTTCACGCCCTGCACGAATGTAACAACTCTTTTGAGATTGCCATGCATGCGTCCCCGTAGAAGTCTATGGAGGGTGACTCCCATAGCATGCACATGGCAATACGAAGAGAGATTTTTGGATTTTTGTGCAGTGTGCGTACGTCAGGAAGTGAAAGTGCGGGATCAGGAGAGCAAGTGAGTACGAAAAACACTTTATCAGGCTTCCCATCACCTCCCTGAACAGAACTATAACTAAGCTTATGGTGCTGTTGGGGGTAACAGGTTCCCTTCAGTGCTATAACAACTAAAGGGATCTATTCTAAAATCCAGATATGTAAATGACTGGACACAACACCAATACTACAACAAGCGGAAGCCTCCTTTATTCTACTCAGAAGGATAAAACATCAGAGCCCATCTCCACACATGTGGTAAAGCCGGAGCCTGGTTTTTGTATTACAGCTTCTTCCGGGGACTTAGATGGCAGCATGGACTATCACTATGGGGGAGTTGTTGTGGACTACTGAGCCTTGCCAGCTCTGCTGCTAAATTGAAAGTGGAGCTTTCTCCTGACATTGCATGCAGTTTAACCTACATCAGCTTCTAGCAGCATGCAGAGGGCATATGTACTTCACAAGCATGCAGACTCTTGGTGCCACTGCCATAACAGAGGCCAGCCTCTTCCCTCAATGTGAGAAGGCTACTCCAGACATGTAGGTTATGGACTTAAAGGGCCACTCCAGTGAAAGGGTATTATTTCATAATGTAACTAGCCCTACAGTATATGTAAGTCGGCCAGTATCACCTTGCTTAGTTATTCCTTTTCATCTGAAACTCCTGCAGTCCTTCTGTCCTTCTCAGGTGGTTCTGTCATCTCAATTCTGACCAGCTGAGATTTGCTTGGGTTTATGTGGTGTCAAATTAATCTTTTTTTCAGACAGCATAACTGCAGTGTGATGGACCCTACCACACCAGTTCTTTGGACACAGTACACAGACACCCCTGTCACAGTTACTGATGATGATCACACAGCTAGCTCCTGTCACACAGTTATATAGAGGAGATTCAGCTTATCCTCCAGACTGTATATTAATGGTCGGTAGCTCAACAACAAGGCGGTGCCTGATTAGCATCAGACAGGCTACACTACATAGAAATAACTACAATATACATAGAAGAACAAAAAACAAAAAATCAGAAGCGGCGCTCCAGTGGTGTGTAGCAGAAAATATAAACAATTTAACCCCTTAACGACCGCCCCATCGGGAAACTACGTTCTGCTGTTGCAGGACGTGTATGGAGGGAGGTAGCGCCGCTATCTCCCTCCATACAGCGCGGGCATCAGCTGTTTATTACAGCTGACACCCGCGGGCATTAGCTGCGCTCGGCCGTTCGGCCGATCGCGGCTATTAACCCTTTAAATGCCGCTGTCCATTCTGACAGCGGCATTTAAATCCCCCGAACGCTGTTCGGGGGTCCCGCACGGCCCCCCCCGCGGTGAGATCGGGGGAGCCGTGCAGGTGTCATGGCAGCCGGGGACCTAATGAATGGCCCCAGGGCTGCCTTAGCAGACTGCCTATCAAGCCATCCACACAGGGTGGCTTGAAAGACTGCCTGTAAAAAAGCAGTATGACGTAATGCTATAGCATTGCGTCATACTGCAGGAGTGATCAAAGCATCGCATGTTAAAGTCCCCCAGGGGGACTTCAAAGTAATGTAAAACAAATAATCAATAAAGTTTTTTAATTGTTAAAAAAAAAAAAAAAAAAAGTTATAAAAGTTTAAATCACCCCTCTTTGCCATATCCATTATTAAAAAAATCAAAATCATAAAATTAAAATATGTATTTGATATTGCCGCGTCCGTAAAAGTCCGAACTATCAAAGTAGTGCATTATTTTTCCCGCACGGTGAACGTCGTCTGAAAAAAAATAATAAAGAACGCCAGAAATACACTTTAGTTACCCTGTCTCCCAGAAAAAACGCAATAAAAAGTCGTATGTATTCCAAATCGATACTATCGGAAACTTCAGGACATCCCGCAAAAAATGAGCCCTTGCTCAACTACATCGACGAAAAATTAAAAAAGGTATTGCGCGCACAAAATGACCGCAGAAAATTGAAAAAAATTAAATATCTTAAAAAAAAAATAAAAGTACTACAGCAAAAAAAATACTATACAAGTTTGGTATCGTAGCAATCGTACTGACCCATAGAATAAAAATATCAGGTTGTTTTTGTTGCAATTTGTGTGCTGTAGAAACAGGACGCACCGAAAGATGGTGGAATGTCGTTTTTTTTCCATATCTCTCCGCTAAGAATTTTTTAAAAGTTTCAGTAAATTATATGGTACAATAAATAGCGCCATTGAACAATACAACTCGTCCGGCAAAAAACAAGCCCACATACAGCGACGTCGATGGATAAATAAAGGAGCTACGATTTTTTAAAAGGGAGTAGGAAAAAAACAAAAATGGAAAAAAGCAAAAAAGCTCCGTCACTAAGGGGTTCAAAAGTGAAAAAACAGATAAACTCACCCGACTCGGTCGGCCCACTTTAGTAGGTCCTGGTCGGTCGTCTTATCCAGAAGAGCTTTAAAACCCAATAGTATTGGGTATTAGATATTCCAACGGTCCCAAAGTGACATCCCATAAGGAGAGCAGCATGAGGAAACTCCAGACATATATAATGTTAGAGAGAAATAGATACAAACTGTGAGAAAAGTTCTCAGCGCTCCGTTTAGTAATGCACGAATTCCCTATGAAGGGTCTTACTTGTTGAGGGGTGCCTGAGCCTGTGGCACCCCTACCATCCCAGTTAGCGTAGAATATAGGCAAGGAGATGATCCTATATAAATTCCTTTTATTGGCAACGCGTTTCGGCTTGATACCCAAGCCTTTTTCAAGCATAAGCCTTGGGCATCAAGCCGAAACGCGTCGTCAATAAAAGGAATTAATATAGGATCATCTCCTTGCCTATATTCTACGCTAACTGGGATTGTAGGGGTGCCGTCTGTAGAATACGGATAGACCTATGCACGATCTTTATATCTGACCACCCGGTTCTTGAAAAGTCGTTGGTCCGACTGAAATGCATTGAACCTTGAACGAACTACGTACTCTGAATGAATTAGAACCTTGAATCTCTACTAGTGGAGACCATCTCAAATTCACTAGGGCCTAATTTATCGGCTCCACTATTTAGGTTCCTTTCGTATAAGATCAGAAAGTGTCGAGCCAGAGTGCCAACTAAATTAAAGGGAAATTGAGCAAGTTGGTGTAATATATCATACTGACCTCTAACTATAAAACTCCAATACCCCAGATTCATATTGGACTCAACCTGAGTTATTGGCGGCCCTCTGATCTTATACTCCTATAACACTGTGACGTCTATGAGCACTTAGTTATGATCAAGTCTCCTTCATATACCTATTAAAAAGTGGAGGCTACTGTCAAGGAAGGGTATCTGTTTATCCTTTGTCTTTTACGTTTTGTATGTAAGTCAGCCCATATGTGTTTTTTAGAGCATCTTTAATAAAGAATCTTCAAGTTTTTAGTCTGTAACTGTGAAAGCGCTTTTCTAAATTATTATAGACTTTTCCGTCTCTGTGAATAGTTTCCTTTTTGATGGCGGGCTTCTTGTCCAAAGACCTTAATACGTCTCAGTGGCTATCCGAGGCGGGCTCGGTCTTTTCAGAGGGTGAATTTAGGGCATCCCATCAAAACCAGTCCATTGAAAAATGTTTTAAAGACCTCACACATTCATACCACGAATACGTACGCAATTGGGAGGTGCAAGGTCTGCAAAAATATATTGAACAACGCATTGTTCCGAGGGGTTTACATAACCCAATTGTACCTCCCAAACGATTACAAAACCCGACCTTTTTGAAAAAATGGGAAGATGAATCTACCCTTGCATTATTAAAACTCATTAATCTTCTGTTAGACGAAGAAAAATCGACGTTAGGCGCAAATCAAAAAAAATTGGAGGAACAGATAGAAAGAGCAAAAACCTTCAATACGGACCCTGAATATTTGTTGAAAGAAAAAAACTCTATACTCTAATATTGAAAAATATACAACACAGATCAAGGAAAGAAAACATACACAATTTAGTCGAGACCTCCTTGACTTTAAAGATAATAAGGCATATACTAACACCTCGGGCCGTTCTGAGACTGAACTAAGTTTGTCTGATTTCTCCGAAAGTGAGACAGTATCCTTACGCCGCCCTATACCGAGACGGTATAAAGGACGCTTCCAACCCCGTAACAAGGGTCGCGGTATAAGACCACAAGAAGGGACCTTTTCCGAACCTCCTATCTCACATTATTTTTTGAGGGGAATACGGGAAACAGCAGTTACCCAATGACATCTTTGGCTGCTCTGCTGCCCTCTACCTCTCAATCGGACTGTAGATATAATATAACAAACACAACTTGTGAGATGGCTTTGACAGAGACAGATCTAACTCCCATTGAAGACAAGTTACAGATTGTCAACCTGTCAGACTATAGTCTTACATCACAAGAATATAGCTTGCTGGAGAGGGGGCTGTCCTTCGTCCCCACGACCCGCTATGACCCGTTCGTGTAGACGAAGGACATCTCCCTCTCCACTCGCAAATTGAGATGGACAAAATTCTTTGCTATCAAAGACAAGGAACGCCTCAGAGAGCTGGGCCTTGATATTTCAGATCTTCCTGGCTTACGGACTTTACAAGATCTGGAGGACAAAAATATGTGAATAGAGGGCACTGGCCCCTTTACGGACCTTAAACCCTCATGTAAAAATAATCCTCCATCACTCTACAGTCCTGAGATAGACATATTCGAGAAATTGGTCAAATACGAGCTCAAAACTCTGAAAACTCCTCAGAAATTACATTCCAATCTGACGCAGGGGGAAACAAGGGCTCTCAAAAATCTAGAACAAAATAAAAAAATTATCATAAAACCGGCTGATAAAGGTGGCAATATTGTGGTACTTAATAGACCACAATATGTAGATATGGGCCGCCGTCTACTAGATGATTCTTCAACTTACAGCATTCTCTCTGGTGATCCTACAAATCTGTTCTTGACTCAACTACGTACTCTTCTACAACGTGAATTAGCCTTAGGTAACATCGATGCAAATGAATATCGCTATATGTGTCCGTCTAGCCCAACCATCGCCACCTTCTATGCACTACCGAAGGTGCACAAGGGCACCAACCCCATCAAAGGTCGCCCAATTGTTTCTGGGGTAAACAATTTGACCTAAAATGTAAGCACATATGTCGACAAGATACTACGCCCATATGTCTTGTCCTTAAGATCTTATGTTAGAGACACTATGGACGTCCTCCGGTTACTTGAAGGTATCACCATAGAACCCGATGTCCTTCTAGCATCTCTTGACATCGAGTCGCTTTACAGTTCAATCCCCCACGAAGGTGGACTAATGGCCGTAACCTTTTTTCTTCAACAGAGAGGATCACACTTCAACAGTCACAACCAATGCGTCGTTGACCTCCTTGAATTCATCTTAAAACACAATTATTTTGTGTTTGACTCCGAGTACTTCCACCAGCTCAGGGGTACAGCGATAGGGACGCCATGTGCCCCATCTTATGCAAATCTGTACCTGGGCTGGTGGGAGGAAAGGGTCATCTATAACTCAGTGGTTCGACAACATTATTCTTTGGTTGCGTTTTATAGACGACATCCTCGTTCTATGGAAGGGTACTCCTACATCATTTGGGACCTTTGTGGATGCCTTAAACATAAATACCTTGAACCTACGCGTCACTAGTGAAATCAATCCCACAACATTACCCTTCCTGGACCTACAGATCCGAAAGAACGAGGATGGGACCATTTCGTCCTCTCTGTTCCGCAAGTCAACTGCCACTAACAGCTTGCTAGGGTGGCATAGCCATCATCCTACACCCCTAAAACGTGGCATCCCGAAGGGACAATTCCTTCGCCTGCGACGTAACTGTTCTGATGAGGAATCCTTCCGCGTAGAAAGTCAAAAATTCATTAAACGTTTTACAACGAGAGGTTATCCCAAGGAAGTCGTCCTAGAGGCTTACCAACATGCCTGCCGACAAAAACGCACTGAGCTATTGACATCTCGGGTGCGTCCCTCTGAAGCTTGTTCACGGGTTATAGGTACCTACGATATAGCATCCAATCAGGTACACCACATTCTTTCCCATTACTGAGATATTCTCAAGAACGATCCAGACATCAGGGATCATATTTCTTTTACACCCTGTATCACGTTTCGACGTGGTCAAAATTTGAAGGACCACCTAGTCAAAAGTCATCTATATCCAGAAGAATCAAGGCTGACGTGGTTGGGATCATACAAACCGCCTGGCACTTTCCCATGCCATACCTGTGCGGTGTGTCCTTTTATTTTCAAGACCAACACCTTTACTTGCACCGTCTCCAATCGTACATACCAATGCCATGATTTCATCAATTGTAAGACCCGTAACATCATTTACATGGCCACCTGCCCATGTCCCAAAAATTACATAGGGAAAACCATCCAACAGTTTCGGCGCAGGATTCTTGGGCATGTCGGGAACATCCAGAGACATGAATCTACACCTCTCGCTGACCATATTTGGTCAGTACATAATGGTGATGCACATACTTTGAAATTTCAAGGTATAGAACTGCTACGTACGAATGGGAGACGTGGCAATGTGGATCAGCGCCTCTTGCAAAAAGAGGCGGCATGGATATTCCGTATGGAGAGCCTCCAGCCTTCTGGACTCAACGAGAGCCTTTGTTTCAATTGCTTCTTGAAATAAGATAATACAAACCCATCGCTTGTCCCCCCCTGATCTTTACCTCCGAGCCCCCCCCTTTCCCTCTTCTAGCCACTCAACTCCATCATGAGTTGTTGCTATATCGTATGCTGTGTTTTGATCTTTAAATAACAATATTCTATCTTCTAAGCATCAATAATATCTGTGACGCTCTATTGCTGGACTTGACTGCTAAGTGCTATTGAGACCACTGATGGAACTCTTTTGTGCAGATGTATATCAGTTTAGATGTTTTATATAAATAAAGCTTGTAATTCAAAAAAAAAAAAAAAAGGGGGCTCTTTTGTGCATTCGTTGGAACACTAACTATATCAATGTCAAGTCCAGTATTAGCATAATAGAGCATCACAGATATTATTGATGCTTAGAAGATAGAATATTGTTATTTAAAGATCAAACACAGCATACGGTATAGCAACAACTCATGATGGAGTCGAGTGGCTAGAAGCCACAGGCTTTAGACCTTTCTTCTTGTTTTGGTGTCTCCTTGGTGCTATGTCCTAATAGCTATTACAGATAGCTGTTACATTAGATGCGCTCCTGTTCCTCTAGTCTACTCTTAGTGCAGTATCAGTGCGCAGACATCTAGCAAATGCGGACAGAAGCCAGCATTTAGACTAAAACAGTTCAGCTTGCGTTCAGATAGGGACGAGGGCGGCAAACCTTGCTAGCACCTGGACTATTCCTGAAGCAGCTTTACTTCTATTCAGCTGGGGATTAGGACTGCAAAATTAATCAGAGGATAACGGCGGTTATTTTGGTTTTATGACCATCAAACTATTTGATTCCGCTGCCATCTATATCCTCTAACACTCGGATTTCAGAAAGCAGTCTCCGCATATTATCACAGAAAACCCCGCTGAACGATAGTCTAATGCAGTAGTTGGTTATGAAGGCTTATCACCTTCATACATCTTACTCAATAGTCACGGACTATTGGAACTGCATTATTGAACTAAAGCACCTTGTGTATATAAGGTTTGTATCTATTATCAGATCTGGGCCCCCATACGACAGGATCTGAATCCTCTATACATGTCGGATCTATTATGATCACAAGTGCTGTATTACAGACTCACTGCTTTATCTACGCTCCTGATGAGCCACAGCTCTAACTGTGGGGAAACGCCTCGAGCTTTTCGTATATAAGATTTCTCAATTGTGAGCTTTTTGACATCTAAAAGCCATCTGTACCTCTTGGAGAAATCCCCCATGTCTACGTGTCTCAAACAATCTGGGACATTGTTTCGTGTTATTTAGCAGTCACCCTGATAGATCTGCAACGAGCCACCTGTTGCACTCTGAAAGGGTAATTGGTCAGCACTACTGCCATATTACCACCAGGGTCAATACTACTAGGAAATCTATATGAATTCACCCCTGCATTTAACCCCTTAACGACGGCCCCATCGGGAAACTACGTCCTCAGAAAGTGGGCCTTAAACCTAGAGGACGTAGTTTTATGCATCCTCTTTGGATTAATGCCCACTTGCCTGAGGACGTGACAGCTCCATGCTGTCGGTGCCCGAAGGTAGCCGACAGCATGGAGCTGTCATCCCAGGATGCGGGCAGTCCCCCCCGGCATTGCGATCGGCGCTATGCAATGGATAGCGCCGATCGCAAAAAAGCAAAGAAAAGTGCGTAAAAAGTTAGATATTCAGCTGCTATGATGGATCGGATCCATCACGGCAGCTGAAAATACTCACACGGCTTGTCGGCGGTGTCCCCCGGAGATCTGGTCCTCCCGGACCCGCCGGCGGCCTTCTGCGCATGCGCGCCTGACGATGACGTCACGCGCACGCGCAGAAGCCCGGGTGTCCCCGGCAAATTTAAAATCTCCTGGCTCCCGGCTCCTGAAGGTAGCCGGGAACCAGGAGGTGTTACCGGGGACCACTGTGAGCGGTCCCCGGGCCCGCGATCACCGCTATCCATTGCGATAGCGGTGATCGCGAAAAAGTTTAAAAAGTAAAACAAAAGTAAAGTTTCACCTCCCCTCATGGATCGGATCCATGAGGGGAGGTGAAGATACTCACCCCCGGTCCTCTGCGATGTCCCGATGTCCCGGGACCCGAAATCCCCGTCTGCGCATGCGCGCCCGATGATTGACATCGGGCGCGTGCACGGAGGGGCTCGAGCCCCGGGAAATTCAAAATTGCTCTGCTCCTGGCTGCCATGTGTAGCCAAGAGCAGAGGGATGTCACCAGGGACATGATCACTGTCATCCAATGGATGACAGTGATCATGTAAAGTAAAAAAAAAAGTGCAAAAAGTAAAAAAAAAAAAAATAAAAAAAGGGGTAAAAGGTAAAAAAAAAAAAGTGCAAAAAGTAAAAAAAAAGTTTTAAAAAGTTAAAAAAAAGCTTGCGTTTCATCTCCCCCCACGGATCATATCCATGAGGGAGGATGAAATGACGTACCTAAGGCCTGCGGATTTATCCGCGGACCTCAACCCAGCTTCTGCGCACGCGCCCGTCACCAATGTGGCAGGCGCATGCGCAAAAGCCGTGGTTTTTTAAAATCTCCCTGCTCCTGGCTACAAAACTTAGCCGAGAGCCTGGAGATTTCACGGGGGGCCGCGGTGAGCGGTTCCTGATCATGTGTTCGCCGTTATCCAAAGAATAATGGCGATCACGTAAAAGTTAAAAAAAGGTGAAGCTTCATCTCCCCTCACTGATGCGATCGGTGAGAGGAGATAAAATTTTTTACCGGAGGCCTCCATATTTGCACCCCAATACAAAAGAATAAAGTAGCGAGCAGCGCCAGAGATAGTTACTTGTTATTTAAAATGCATCAATGGATGCTTCTTTATTGCATTTAAGAATTCCAGTAGCGCACAACGTTTCAACCCAGCAAGGGTCTTTCTCAAGTCCATATTTGCACCCCGACGCAATCTTCTTCCGTGAACTTTCCCGTATTCTGCGCATGCGACCGCCGGCAAAACACCCGACACATGCGCAGGAGTCGGGGAGCCCAGGAAACTTAATATCTCCTTGCTCCCAGCGACCAACGGTCGCCGAGAGCCTCGAGCAGTGACGGGTGGCCTCGTTGAGCGGTCCCCGGTCACGTGATAAAAAGGTAGCGATCTACCTTTGGCCGGTCTCACATGACCGGATAGGAATTACGGATTCCGCATGCGTTTGATTAGCGGTAATACGCAGATCAATCGCATTGGATTACACAATTCTGCTCACATTAGCGGGTCGGAATTGCGTAATCCACTCACAGAAAAGAGAACGCAGCAGGTTCTATTTTACCGCGGATATCTGCAACATAGAGCCCATTGTGCTCCATGGTCGTGGATATACCCGCTGCTCATACGCAACTACGTTGTATACGGGCTGCGGGTACCCACGTCATCGCTAAGCGATGGTGCGGGAAATACAAACAACAACAAAAAAAGTGTACTGCGCATGACTGCCCGTGTAAGTACGCAGTTATGCGCAGTACATTACGCGGCCGTACGCCGGTTCACAGCCGGGCTCACAGCCGGGATCCACCTACGGCCGTGTGAGCCCGGCGTTATTCAGACCGCTACCTGTAATACGTATTTTACAAGAAGCCCCGGGAACGCTCGCCTTCCTGCAGTTCCAGGAGCAGCTTGTTGAGCGCCTTCTGTGTGAGACCGCCGCACCTCATCAAGCTTACGGAGACTCACAGAGCGCCACTTTTTACACCCCATCCCCGCCACTGAGGTCAAAAAATGACTCCCAAAAAGCATGAGAGGAGGGGAGATACCCGGTTTTATTGCCCCATGTGCCCATCCCAACCAGCCTCCGTAATTACCCGTCTTTGGAAATACTACACAGTTCACATTATTACTTTTATCTAAGATTTGGGGAACGCCGAAAAGGGCGTGGAGGGGGGGGGGGGATTTTAGGGAGTCAATTTTTATTCCGTACAAATGAGCAATGGGGCCTGGAATTTATTCAGTTGTGCCCTGCAATCCAACGGGTGTTCCCTCCGTTACAGGCCTTGCCATGTTTCCTGTAAGTAGATTAGGGCCACAATGGGTATGTTTTTGCACACGGGACAAACGGGGGTGTCCATTTGGGGTGAACGTCTTCATTCCTATGTACACTGTACAAAAAAAAAAGTTTTTAAATTGACAAAATTGCCAAAAAAATGAAAATTGTAATTTTTTTCTTCTGCTTTGCTGAAATTTATTCAAATACTGTGTGGTCAAAATACGCAGTACACCCCTAGATGAATTCGTTAAGGGGTCTAGTTTTTAAAATGGGGATATTTGTGGGGGTTCTTTATAGTTTTGGACGCTCAATGGCTCTATAAGTGGGCAATGGGGCCTGGAATTTATTCCGTTGTACCCTAAAATCCAACGGGTGCTCCTTCCATTATAGGCCTAGCCATGCGTCCTTTAAGTAGATTAGGGCCACAAGGGGTATGGTTCTGAACACGGGACAAACAGGGGTATCCATTTTGGGGTAAAAGTCTTCATCCCTATGTGTGCTTTACAAAAAAAACAGTTTTTAAATTGATACAACTGCCAAAAAAATGAAAATTGTAATTTTTTTCCTACTGCTTTGCTTAGATTTATTCAAAAATTGTAGGGTAAAAATACACAGTACACCCCTATATGAATTCGTTAAGGGGTCTAGTTTTCAAAATGGGATCATTTGTGGGGGTTCTCTGTTGTTTTGGCCGCTCAAGGGCTCTACAAGTGTGCAATGGGGTCTAAATCACCTTCATGCTAAATTTCTGTTCTGAAAGCCACCGACTACTCCTTTCATTTTGGGCCCCGTTGTGCATCCAGACAAAAGATTAGGGCCACAATGGGTATGTCTCTGAACACGGGACAAACAGGGGTATCCACTTTGGGGTGCAAGTCTTCATTCATGTGTGTGCTGTACAAAAAAAGCTGTTTTTAAAATGATTGAATTGCCAAAAAAACGAAAATCACAATTTTTTCCTTTTGCTTTGCTTCAATTCATTCAAAAACTGTGGGCTCAAAATGGGCAGTACACCCCTAGATAAATTCATTAAGGGGTCTAGTTTTCAAAATGGGGTCACTTGTGGGGGTTCTCTTTGATTTTGGCCGCTCAAGAGCTCTACAAAAGTGCTATGGGCCTAAAACTCCTTCAAGGAAAATCTATGTTCTTAAAGCCACCGACTACTCCTTTCGTTTTGGGCCCCATTGTGCATCCAGACATAAGATTAGGGCCACAATGGGTATGTCTCTGAACACGGGAGAAACAGGGGTATCCATTTTGGGATGAAAGGCTTCATTCATGCGTGTGCTGTACAAAAAAAGCTGTTTTTAAAATGACAGAATTGACAAAAAAATGAAAATCACAATTTTTTCCTTTTGCTTGGCTTGAATTCATTCAAAAACTGTGGGGTCAAAATGGGCAGTACACCCCTAGATAAATTCGTTAAGGGGTCTAGTTTTCAAAATGGGGTCACTTGTGGGGGTTCTCTTTGGTTTTGGCCGCTCAAGAGCTCTACAAAAGTGCTATGGGGCCTAAAACGCCTTCAAGCAAAATTTATGTTCTGCAAGACACCGACTACTCCTTTCATTTTGGCTCCCGTTATGCATCCAGACATAAGATTAGGGCCACAATGGGTATGTTTCTGAACACGGGAGAAACGGGGGTATCCATTTTGGTGTGTAAATCCTCATTTTCATGGGCTCTATAGGAAAAAAATATGTCTTTAAAATGACATATTTGCAAAAATATGAAATTTTATTTTTTGTCCCCTAAATTGAACTAATTCCTGAAAAGAACTGGTGGGGTCAAAATACTCATGACACCCCTCAGTGAATACACTAAGGGGTGTAGTTTTTAAAATGGGGTCATTTGTGAGTGTATCTATTATTCTGACACTTATGAGCCTCTGCAAACTTGGCTTGGTGCAGGAAAACAAAGTGCTCCTCAAAATGCTGAAAAGTAATGTTAAATTTGTACGTCCTCTAAATGGTTAAAAAAAACACAAAAGTTTTTCAAGTGTGCATTCAGAATAAAGTAAACAGATGGAAATACATATCTTATCAAAAATTTGTACAGTATGTTTGGACATATTTGAGATATTACGGTTGAAAATGTGAAAAAATGACAATTTTTTCAAAATTTTTCCAATATTGGTACTTTTAATAAATATACACAAATTATATCGGTCTCTTTTTACAATCTAAATGAAGTACAACATGTGGCGAAAAAACAATGTCAGAATCACTGGGATATGTAAAGCCTTTACGGAGTTATGCCACGTTGAACGACGCATGTCAGATTTCCAAAATTTGGCTCCGTCACTAAGGCGCAAACAGGCTTCGTCACTAAGGGGTTAAACATCGTTACTGCATGGTGAATGGATTCATAAGTCCTAGTACTGGTCTCAATAGCACTTAGTTATGATCAAGTCTCCTTCATATACCTATTAAAAAGTGGAGGCTACTGTCAAGGAAGGGTATCTGTTCATCCTTTGTCTTTTACGTTTTGTATGTAAGTCAGCCCATATATGTTTTTTAGAGCATCTTTAATAAAGTCTGTAACTGTGAAAGGGCTTATCTGTTTAGGTAGAGGTTGATTGTCTGTATTACGCTGCCTCCGCCGCCGTCTGTCACTGCCGCGCCAATGTATACCATCTTACAGTAAACTGTGAAGAGTACTATCTATATGCACCAGGAAATCAGCCATTTCCCACTCCTCTTCCTCGCAGACCTGTGTCTGGCTGTAAGACCATTGGCCGTAGGAGGATCCTTCCCCCACTACTCTGCAAGACCAAAAATACGAAGCTTCACACTTAGCCAAGTATAGAAGGGAGCTGGAGGAAATGAACGGCTTCCTGCAGGATTTCTACAAGGCCGTGCACAAACTATCGCCCACTGAAGAGCCCTGTGGGCCCTTACTGTCCCTTTCTGTCATGTCTAGGTATAGAGCTCCTTTAATAACATTGATTAATATTAATATCCTGTCCAATAATTAGGTTCATTGTGATACCTCTAAAAAAGCGGATGCAGCAAAAACGGCTAATTTCAGGCTTATTGCGACGGCTGTGGCAGCGTGATGCTGAGAGCTCAGATGCAAGAAGCATTGGACAGGGCCGCCGTGTGCTGCCCGTTCTTCATGCTGCCCTATACATAGCAAGCCTCATGTTCACCGGGAAAATGGAAGAGAAGAGGAAGTCACAGGGACCGGCAGTCTTTGTGAATCTCCTCACTGGCCACTATAGGGATCCATCCTTGCAATACACAGAGAGCCCAAAGATCGGCCCCTCTGAATGGCCGTATGACTTCCTTCAGTTGACCGTTCTCACGCTCAGTTTGGATCAGGAGTTTATTTCAGTTCTTACTGTTTCTGCATCAATCAAAATGTTAAATGTCATTTTAGATCTTTGTTATTTAAACCGATTTGTCCTGACGGCATGGAGCCGCGGCAGATAGTCTCCGGGACGCATCCCCTTATGTCCGTATAGAGGAGTATTGGATGCATGTGGGTGGTTGGAGCAAACTGGTGGACCCAATGGCTGATATTCATTAGTACCTCCAGAATCTTCTCTCCTTCATCCTCTATGCATTTGTTTCTTTATAATTAGAGATGAGCGCGTATACTCGGTAAAGGCAATTGCTCGGGCGAGTATTGTCCTTAGCGAGTACCTGCCCGCTCGAGATAAAAGGTCCGGGTGCTGGTGTGGGGGAGCGGTGAGTAGCGTCAGTCAGCAGAGGGGAGCGGGGGGAGAGAAGGAAAGAGATCTCCCCTCCGTTCCTCCCCACTCTGCCCCGCAGCTCCCTGCCCGCCGCCGGCAGCTGAACCTTTTGTCTTGAGCGAGCAGGTACTCGCTAAAGGCAATGCTCACTCGAGCAATTGCCCTTAGCAAGTATACTCGCTCATCACTATTTATAATGTATTTATTGTTATTTTCTGGGGTCTTTATAGGCAGGAGCTTCCTTTTAGTCTGTACCTTAATGAAAGTTATATTTTAGAAGGAGCCTCAGTGAAATCCATTCAGATTTACATTTCAAAAAGCCAGGCCCCAAACTATTTCTATCCTAGCAAATATCAAAACTTCAGGACCATCTGATGTCTTCTGTGCGTTTGGGTGCTCGCTCTCCCACCATTACAGAATATTCACTTTCTAAGGCCTCGTGTCCACGGGCACACATGGATTCCCAGTGCAGAATCCCGCAGCGCATTCCAACCGTGCCCGCAGCCACGAGGCCTTAAAAGACGCGGTGTCAGCTGCGTCTGTGCCGCAGATCAGACGGCTTCTATTGACTTCATTGGAAGCCGTCCATGCCGACATTTGCAGAAAATGGAGCATGTTGCTGGTTTTTTTCCCATGCGTGCGATCCACACCCCTGGAAATATGACATCTGCAGGTATTTAATTACCTGCGGATGCCCAGTGATAGTCTATGGGCATATTGAACTGCGGATCATCCGCGTGGGTGACCCACGCAGATTCCACAATTTAATTTTGCCCGTGGACCTGAGGCCTAAGGGTATGTTCATGTGGCACACTTTTCACAGCTGAGAAAATCTGCAGCAAATCCACACCAAAATCTGTGTCAAACTTTGCATCATTTGGTGTGGCTTCAGTTGAAGGGATGGAATCTGCTGTGGATCCGTGTCAAAATCCACACACAATGGTCCATTTTTGACACTCGTTTTGGTTTGTATCTGCAGGGTACGTTCATACAGCGGCCCACATTTACCAAGGTGCCTGTTCCTTTATGCCAGTGTAAGTAAAGGAGGGAGTCAGGGGGATTTACACAAAGTTTATTAAAGGGCGCCTGCCTACTCATAGCCAAGATGGCATCTGTGCCCGCTCAAAACCAAAGACTTGACCATTTCTTCCTTTTCCCACATATTAAATGTGGCCAAAATTACAGATCAAGCAGACAGAAAATCCACACATCGCGACATTCTATCAGCACATTTATGTCAGAAGCTCCCGGACTGCGCAGTAAGTGTCGGCTATTGACTTCTCCAGTCAGTCGTGCCAAATAACTACAAAAATCATTTGAAACCCTAAAAGGTTGAAGCAGCGGCCCAATTGTCTTTCATCCAGTGTGATTAGGCCAGCATTTAAATGTAGTATATATTACTTTAGTGTGGATAAATGAAAAGACCACCAAAAATATCACTTCATTACCCTAGACACAGCGTTCCTCCACTCCAGTCCTCAGCGCCCCCCACAGGTCATGTTTTCAGCATCTCCTATAGTAAGAACACCTGTGGCAATATCTGAGGACGGACAATAATTACATCACCTGTGCAACACTGAGGAGATCCTGTAAACATGACCTGTTGGGGGCGCTGAGGACTGGAGGTGAAGAACACTGGTCCAGAACACTAGATGTAACGTCTACTCCTCCAGAAATACTATTATTAATTAACCCCCCCACCCCCCCACCCCCAGATCACGAAATTCCCATTAAATGCAAACCTTACATTACAAGGGGTAATAAATAATAACTAGAGATGAGTGAGCAGCTGAACCTTTTCTTCCGAGCGGGCAGGTACTCGCTAAGGACAATGCTCGCTCGAGTAATTGCCCTTAGCGAGTATGCTCGCTCATCTCTAATAATAACCCCTTAAACACCCTTCATATCTGGAGCCATCATCCTAAACTACCCTAGACTCTTAAGAAGACTCAACATGTCCTCTTCAGCCAACAAGCCAGCAGGACTAATTAGAGCGTTGGTGAATGAATCTGGCTGTCATGGTGATCCTGAACAATTTGCTGCCTTCCCTATAAGATCAGGATCCACCAGATTTCTTGCTGCACCCTCAGTTTCATAAAGAGGATGGGGGCACCAAACGGTTACATTAGATGTTTAGGAAGATTCTGCGGGCAACTGTGGGAAGCATAACTGTGAAGACGTAACACTGAGAAGTGAGCACTTCATGCCGGCCATTATGTTCATCATCCTCACATTCTCTGTGTTTTCATTATCTGTTCTTATCACCATTATTCTCTAACTTTATTACATGTTACACAGATGAACATATGAAATGTGACAAATAATTGCTGATTTTACTGTATTCACAATAATATATTCTAGTCGGTTGTTTACCTGTTACATCTCATTCTAACCCTTAGGGTGGCTTCACACGGGCATACGCACGCACAGAAACACGCATCTATTAGAACCACTGTATTCCCTAAGGTGTGTGCACTTCTGTGTTATACAGGTGCGTGCCTGTGAAGATAGGACATGCGTGCACCATAGGGAATTCAATGGAGCCGCGGCTGCTGTTCCCTGTGAGAAGAGGCGGCTGGATGTGGCTGAGCCCCGGCAGCTGAAGAAAGGTAAGGTTTTTTGGGGAGGCTTTTTATCACCATTTTTTCTTGTTTTTCAGGGAAGGATTTATATTTAAAGCCCTTCCCTGAAAAACAATTACTGGATGCCAGCACCTGGATTTCCTACTGCAGCTGTCATCTTGACAGCTGCGGTAGGGAATCCTTTATTCCCCGCAGGGATGAAGAATTCCTTTGCTGCATCTGTCAGATGTGGCAGGTGCAGCAGGGAATTCTTTTTCTTCGTGGGGATGAAGGAAACATCTGCCGCATGTGACAGATGTGTTCTTCATCCCCGTGGGGACACGGCAGCGGCGGAGAGGTATTTTTTTTTACACTAAAATTCCTGTTTTTCAAGGAAGGGTTTATATGTAAAGCTCTTCCCTGAAAAACAATTCAGGGGTGCCGGCAGACATTGTCTTCAATGGAGCCACCAGCCGTAGCCACTGCTCTATTGAAGGCAATGCACGGACCTTCATACACACGTGTTTTTGCGCGTACATAAGTGCACCTATGTACGCACAAAAGCATGCTCGTGTGAAGTTACCCTTAGTCTGCTTTTCTCTCCTTTTCTTGCAGGGACTATGCCACCAACATTTTTTGTATTAATTAAAAGGAATCTGTCAACTCTAACATACAGTCCAAACTGCCGGCATCATGTTATAGAGCAGGAGGAGCTCTGTGGATTGAGATATATATATAGTTTTATTGTGCATGTAAAAACAGCTGTCAATCACTGATAGCTCCCCCTACTGGACTGTACATACAGGAGCAGCTGTCAATCACTGATAGCTCCCCCTACTGGACTGTTCAGCTCAGAATGAGCAGAGATATAAATGAATGAAACAGATGTTATACTGAATCTTTCCCCATAAAACTATATATCAATCTCCCTTTAAGGGCTCCTGCACACTTGCGTTTACTTTTGCATTTTTTTCACGCGATATCGCTGCGTTTTTTTCACGCGATTGTCAATGGACTTTCTAATGTTAAAAACGCATCACAGGTTTGTGCTTTGCAATATTTGTGTCATGTGTTTTGAACATTAAAAAGTCCCATTGACAATCGCGTGAAAAAGTGGGTATTCACCCTTAATCAGAGAAATAGGTTCCATTTTTCTAATCTGTTTCTATATTCTGATTGTAGAATTTTTTATTGTGTTGTCTACACATGACTATAAAGGCGGCCATCTTTCCTGAGCTGCATTTAACAGCATTTAAAGATATGCTTTACAGCAGCCTCATGGGCCATTCAGACAATGGACAGGAGGGAACCCATTGACTTGAATGGGAGACTGTTCTAGACATATTCAGTAACCTGTACAGGGGTCATTGTGAACGTGGGGGTGGGGGCGAGAAAATGGTCACAGCTGATCACCTATTGTGAATGGTGGCTCCTGTGTTATCTACATATAGGTGTCACCTCTCAGTGCAATCCGGCCTGTGATGTCAGTGAGATAACAGCTGCAAAGATTTCACTACAGATCAGGAAGTACAGACTAGTATTAGACTCTGTGGTCAGTGTACAGGGAGGGGAGGAGGTGAGCTGTGACATCACCTATTGTGAATGGTGGCTCCTGTGTTATCTACATATAGGTGTCACCTCTCAGTGTAATCTGGCCTGTGATGTCAGGGAGATGACCCCTGCAGAGATTTCCCTACAGATTAGAAAGTGTCAGACTAGTATTAGGCTCTGTGGTCAGTGTGCAGGGAGGGGGAGGAGGTGAGCTGTGGGTATTAGGCTCTGTGGGCAGCATGAAAAATGCAGGATTTTAGTATATTTTTTAAATCTAGATTGTGATTGAAAAAAATCTAAAGTTCTTGAACAATGTGATTTATATTGTAGGTCATTTTCTGATTCCACGTTCCCTTTAAAACTTTTGTGTGGACTTGTTTCAGGAAGTAAAGAAGGAATTTGGCTAAAATCACAATAATAAAATGTCTTGGAAAGAAGAATTCAGGAAGAGGGAGGAAAGGATGAATACGTCACTCTCACATGTAAATGTCCGTTGGATTACCTCTGTACATAGAATAACACTTCAGTAGGAAGTCACACGGCAAACTCTTAGTACGTGGCCTTTGTATTTCCTCAGACAGAGAATCTGGTGATTCAGTGTGATTCATGGAGGTCAGGAGGGGTCAGCACTCCAGTCACAGTCATCAAGCCCATTGTTGTCCTTGTCTGCGTCCCCGCACGTCCCAGGCATCCTCACATTACCAGTCTTCCAGTAACCCGCTGACGTAACTCGCTGTGTGTCCTGCAAGCTATGATCCAAATGGGAGGTGGTTATTGTGCCTCCAGTAATATTACAAAGGGAAGCATGCAGGAAATAAGTGAACGCTGTTCGTACATCGCGTGTTTTAATTTCACACTTTACTGGTTTTAAATAGTAAGTCCGGTCTCACCAAGACGCTGGCAACAATGTCTGATAGATCATATCTGGAGACGGGTTCATCTCATGATTTCTGCATCATTGGAAGGTTCCGGGCTTAAAGAGGAAGCCGCTTTGTTGTAAACGACAATCAGAAAGTTAGAAACATTGAAGTATAACTTTGTATCATGTTAGTCGGCTCCCCGCTGGCGTTTATACCGGGGTAACGCCACTAAGTATCTGCAAGCGACTAAATAAACACTGGACATTTTTTAAGCCAACTTTTTTTTACTCAATCTCAATTAAATCAAACCCGTGACGTCACACGGCAGCGGTATAACAATCAACAACAAAATCTTTATTCCCCCTCTAGAACACGTTTAGTGATGGATATGAGGACTGGGCAGGCTGAGCCTATGCTATCATATTTAATCTTTCTGATATAGATAGAACGCATCGCCTCATGATATATTTCCTTTTCAGAGATTTCTCTATCAAAGAAAGTGAGGGCATATTGCAGGATCACTGGGTGTCCGACTACAAAATATCTAAGCGCTATATGATGGCCGGACGATATACACTACTGTGTAATGCATGGGGTGGTGTATACAGACGGGGGAAGACAGCTTAGCAAGGGGAGGAGGCGGGATGGGGCAGGAGCTAGTGTGCTGAGCTCCCACTCCTTGCCACTGTTTGCAATGGGAAGGGTGGGACATGAGCGGTGCTTAGCTCTGCCCCCCCCCCCCCCATCTCGCCCCTTCCATTGCAAACAGCGGCAAGGGGCGGAGAGGAGAAAGGGGATAGAGTTTAGCAGTCATGCTGCTAAACTCCCTCCTACCTCCCTTCTTCTGCAGCTGTCATTGGCTCCTCTAGGAGTCAATGCAGCTGCCGCCGACGTAAAAGCACCCGACTGGGCGCTTTTACGCTGCCGAGATAAGCCCCTGTGCACTGATGCATTGTAAACCAATGCATCAGAGGGGCAGCGTATATCGACTGGGGAGTGGAAACTGGATCTCCCGAGACATGCCTGACCACCAGTAGTGTCTAGTACAAAGATCCAGAGTCCCCTGAACCCCCGGATGGCCTACGAGAACAGATGAATGAGACTCTTCAATGACTCTAAGACGCAAGGTCTTTGGCACAAACCATCTGCCCCCCCGGCACCCTCGAGGGAGCGTCCTGCTGACAATTTTGTAGATGAGGAACAAGATCAGATTCTACACCTGCCACCACCACCCCAGGTGCCATGATATTCTCCGGAGCCACTGTCTCACTTTCTGGCAAAACGAAACTCTGTGAGAGAGCGTCTGCCTTCATGTTCTTCTCCCCTGGAATATATGTAACGATGAGGTTAAACTTGGCGAAAAACAACGCCCACCTGGCCTGCCGAGCTGTGAGTCTCTTAGCATTGGCGAGATATACCAAGTTTTTATGATCAGTATACACGGTAATGGGATGCCTAGCCCCCTCAAGATGGTGCTGTCACTCTTCTAGAAACCACTTAATTGCCAATAACTCACGATTACCCACATCGTAGTTACATTCCGCCGAACTGAACTTCCACGAGAAGAACGCACATGGACTATACCCAGGTCTCCCGCTGACTTCCTGAGACAACACAGCCCTCGCCCCCACCTCAGACGCATCGACCTCAATGAAGAACGGTCGCCACACGTCAAGCTGTACTAGCACCGGGGCAGCAGTAAATGACTAAAAGCTTCTAGGGCCTCTGGCGACCATCTTACCAAGTCGGCCCCCTTCTTGGTAAGATCGGTCAGGGGTTGCGCAATAACAGAATAATTCTTAATGAATTTACGGTAACAATTTGCGAAATCTAAAAACCGCTGGAGAGCTTTCAGGTTATCTGGTCTGACCCATTGGGAGATTGCCGCCACTTTATCAGACTCCATTTGAATCTCCGTGGGTGAAATCACATAACCCAGGAAAGACACTTGTTTAGAACCAAAAGTGCATTTCTCCAACTTGACAAAAAGTTGGCACTCACGCAAACGGGTCAGAACCAACCTCAGGTGCTGCACGTGAGTCCCAGTCTGGGGAGTACACCAGAATGTCATCAAGATATATGACCAAGAATCCCCCCAGGAAGTCGTAGAAGACCGCGTTCATAAATCCCTGGAACACAGCGGGGGCATTACAAAGTCCGAAGGGCATGACAAGACATTCAAAATGTCCTAACGGGGTGTTGAATGCGGTCTTCCACTCATCTCCCTTTCAGATGCGAATTAATTTGTAAGTCCCCCTTAAGTCCAATTTGGAAAACGAGTGGGCCCCCACCACCTGATTCAATAAATCAGGAATCAGGGGCAAGGAGTACTGGTTCTTTATTGTAATTTTATTCAGAGCCCGATAATCCACACAAGGCCTCAATGTCCCATCCTTCTTCTCTACAAAGAAGAGACCTGCCCCGGCAGGGGACCTGGACGGCCTAATATGTTGTTTGGCCAGAGACTCTGAGATATAGGACTTAAGGGCTTGGTGCTCATGCCCCGACAAATTGAAAATGGCTCCCTTAGGGATGGGACTGTCGGGAATCTAATCAATACCACAGTCCCACTCCCTATGGGGAGGCAAAGTCTCAGACAGTTTCTTGGAAACTACATCATGAAAATCGGACAAATACTCAGGAATAAGTATGGTATCTGCTGAACACACGGATATAGTAGCTATGTGACTATGACAGGACAACCCCCAATGTGTCAATTCCCGAGTGGACCAATCAATCGGGGATTGTGCAGTGCCAACCAGGGCATACCAAGCACTACATCAACAGACATCCTTTCCCATTACCAAGAACGACAGATTCTCGGAATGGAGAACCCCCACTGTGAGCTGTAACATGGGAGTCCTCCATTGTACAACCCCTGCAGACAGAGGGGCAGAATCAATACTAGTGAAGTGTATGGGAATCTTTAACGCCGAGAATTCAGTTATCAGAAGTCTGACAAAACTTAAACTAATCAAATTGGCGGCAGCCCCCGAATCAATAAAAGCTTGACCGGACCGAGTGAAATTCCAGAAACCAATCTGACAAGGCACCAACAACGGGGAGTACCTGTGATCCTAGGCGATCCTCCCAAATATTGCCTAGGATCTGAAGTTTTCCGCCGGTTCGGACTGATGTTGTAGACGCTTTTGAGGATAGGTCGCTACACGATGTCCAGCTCTCCCACAATAGAGGCAGAGACGATGAGTCATCCGGAACCATTGCCGTTCCTCGGGACTTAGCTGGTCCACTTCTACAGTCTCGGCACCAGAAGTTGGCATGGGAGAAGTGGGAGCGGGTCTGCTGGATTCCCTAGCCTTACGGGCTTGACGCTCCTCTTTTCTAGATCTCAGCCTCCTGTCAGCTTTGACCGCTAATTCCATCGCATCATTGAGTGTCACGGGAGCGGGATGAGAAATGAATAGATCCTTGACAGCATCAGACAGACCCAACAAAAACACATCTTTAAGGGCGCTATCGTTCCTGCGTACTGTCTAAATTTAGAGCAATAGTCCTCTACCCACTGCTGCCCTTGACATAGAGACGTGAGATGAGATACCGCTAACCCCGCCTCATCAAAAATACCTCCAAGTTCCTAAAAAAACAAATCAACAGACTGCAGGCAAGCCGAACTCTCAGGCAAGGAGTAGGCCCATGTCTGGGGGGGACCCGAGGTAAGGACATAATCAATCCAACTTTCGAGGTTTCTGAGCCGGAGAAGCGGGCCGAATCCAAAAATACAATCTACATGCCTGCTGAATAACAAAAAACTTGCTCCTCTCCCATGAAAATACCTCAGGAAGAGGACACTTGGGCTCGGGAATAGAAGGGGCAGAAGAAACATGCACTAACTCTTGCTGCTCCTGGGCCACCATACGACCGGACAGGTCTTGGATCACGACCACTAAATCCAGCAACTGACTTGCGAGGTACTCATGGCCTCCATAGGGGAGCAATTCTAAGGGCCAATTATTATGCTACGGTATACTACCCTTGATACGCCAGTCTGGGTGCCCTAGATCTCACCCAGAACCCCTGCCCCTGCCTACTTGCCTCCACTCCTGGCTAACCCCAGGCGGGCAACTAGGCGGCAGTCCCTACTCTAACTAGGGACCGAAAAAGGGACGCTGGCGTACCTGGATGGAAAGGGTAGAATATCGACAGAAAAGGCAGATGTAAATAACTAACACGAACAATACTAAGCAGACCTGAGGCAGATGGAAAAACCTGGCGGATAACAGCAAGGTATAGCAGACAAGATGACAGGAGCAGGAGACCAACAGAGGCAGACTAGCTAGCACACTGAGGGAAACTAATAACTGGCAGTAATTGCAAGTCTCTGTCCAACCTTTAAACAAAAGCCTCCGCCCAGGGGCGGAGAGAGGGAGACAGCCAACTCCCAACAGAACATAAGAGGGAGCTCGTGCACGGCAGCTGCACTCACAGGTGCGCACGTCACCAGCACTACGCCGGCCAGGCACCCGTGCCCCTGGCAGCCGAACAACAAGCCGGGGACACACGCCCCGACCGCGGGACCCCGCACACCGCAGCCCCGGGAGGACCAGCAACCACCGCATGGTAACAAAAGTACTCCAATAATACTGCCATATGGGGCCAATAATTGCTGCACTAATTCCCAACGTTTATAAGATGCTGGAATAACAGAGCCGCATGCAGCGCTTCTCTTTTCTGGTAAAACAGCAGACACGTTACAGAAACCCGATAGACCTCATTATACTTGCTTAGCCGTAATTATGAGAAAATCTCCCAGTTGTGCAGATTTGCTGCCGGATACACAAGACGTCGAAGAACCCTCATCTGTTGAAACAAGTGAAGATGCGGCAGGTTGGTTTGTCCCAGAAGTATGTCGGAGCCTATAACAAGGAGGAAATCTCTCAGTTGGATGGATTTGCTGCCAGGCGCACAATACACATCAATGAGCCCATGTCTCTTGAGATAAATGGTGGTGCAGCAGGTTGGTTGTTCTCAGGTGAGTCCCTAGGAGGGAAAATGTATAAGCTTACCATAGTAATATATGGGAACACAAATGCATGACCCAGGAGTCATTCTTCTGCGCTGACATCACTGCTGAGGTCATCAGCGGTCATGCAGAGTGTTTACACGGACAGACTTCACCCCTGAATGTGGGCTTCTCGCTCTGCTCTTCATCTTCTATGTGACGCGTTGACCTGGGAGCAGTTACCACAAGCCCGCGATCAGCGATGGTTTTTATGGTAACTGAAAGTCACTGATAAGAACTTGTGAATGAAGAGAGGTGATTTTTGTGCATTTATACTGCATGATTATCACTCAGATTGGTTCCTGAATGCAGGTCCATGGCCCACCGATCCACAGGAATCCAGGCTCAGATGTCAGTGCCTCCTACAATACCCTGAGCAGGAGATTACAGCCTATAGGCAGCAGCGGACAGCAGGCCAGGCACTTCCTTGTGATAAATCTGCCAGAAGACAGCGGGGAACTTTGCAAGACTTGAGTTCTTCATTTTAAGTGTTCCCATACATATTACAGGAATGTCATCTAAACTCATTGATTTTGGTGGGATTGGATAACTGTCCAAATTGTATTGGGGTGTACCAACCTCCTCGTGTCACAGATGTCAGGGGGCACAAGAAATGTTGAATTTCAATATGCATGAAACTGTGTTCGCAAAGGAAATAAGCCACTTTCAGAGTAATCTGGTAGCAGTTTAAGGTGCCCATACTGCAGCGTCCCATAGGGAGACCCCGGACACCTGGCATACATGGGGAGCTGGGAGGGTCAAGTGATGGTTTGTCACAGCGGCACTTACCAGACTCCTTCCCTGAGGGATAACACGCAGTCAAGGCCAGAGTATCACTGCAGGCCACCAAAGACACCACCAGGATAGGGAATGCCAATAACACAGGATAACGGGAGTTGTAGTTGTCACGGAGAATAAATACAGACAGAAACCGTCTGAGTACCTCAGGTCCCTAAGAACGGTTAGGGCCCGGCATAAACTTTTACTTGAAAATGAACAGATTATACAAGGCAGTTCACTTTAAGACTTTACATTGCAGCCAAATGACTTTCAAACGTAGTAAAGATTATTCTCCTGCAGTACCTCAACCCTGACTCAGAGACGCGTGGGTTGACAACTAAAGGGTGTACCTCTACGTGGTGATCCTGGCTCTGGACAACCGTGTAGGAAAGTTAGACAGAGAGGTAGTACCCTTGCACTGGCCTTGTCTAGTTACTCACAATTGCTCTCTCACTATTGGGGACTCACTCCACTCACATCCAGAATTCAGTCAAAGAGAGGTGTCAGCAGCACTCAGGTAAACGCCTAAAGCATATGGCTACTTCAAAGTCTGCATGCCAGACTAGCAGAGGGATCCAAAGTCTGCCACGTAGCGATCCAAAAGGCAGAAGGTGTCCTGCAGTAGATAAGGGTAAAAGACAGCTTTTATTCCTCCATATACAGATAAAAGAATGGCAGCGTGTCTGCTCATATACAGGAGCTTTTCTCAAGCCTGGTCTGTATTGCATCCAGAATTCAGACATAACGGGAAATCTCTTCTCCTCTTCCATCTTCCATGTGGCTCTGTGTTAGGTGAAACTCCGGCAGCAGACAAGATGGAAGACCTCTTCCTTCTTTCATACCTCATGACATGACAAGCTTGATACATTTACATGCAGACTTGCATATTATTAAAGTTAACCTCTCAAGCGCTGCAGCCATGCAACACATACACTGGAAATGACAAGACAGATTTTGCAAAAAGTGCATCTACATAAGACAAACATGCATGACATTTATGGAGGGGAGTAGGATCATGTACTGGGCTACTACAATACACTTCCAGTAGCTGTCGGCTAACAGAGAATCCCTCCAACTCCCACATACACATGAATGCAGGGGTTGGCTGAATGTTCGTGAATGGGATTTGGCGGCAGCTTATCTCCAGGCAGAACAAAAAGATCAGGCATTCAATGCATTCGATCCTTCTTTCCAACATCATCTGTCAGTGGAAAGTCAGAGGACCCATACACCTGGGAGAGTCGCCAGTCCTGCTGAAATCAGTTGTTTCGAATGACTTTTGTCTAATGTATATGGGGGTCTTATTACTCCCTATTGTAAAAACAAGCACTTGGCTGAATAGGGAGAAATCGAAACCTTTAGGATCAGCGGGAGTCCCAGCAGTCACATCCATTCTGCTGAGAAAGTAATGCAATATGCCAATAAATCCTTTCTGTTTGTAACATTATTTATAGTTAGAAATACCAGAAAAGACATTTGCAGCATCCCGCAGGGTGACCCCAGACACAATGCACACATTGACGAGCTGGGAGGGTAGAGTGGTCACTTGTTACGGTGGCACGTACCAGGCTCCCACCTGGAGGGACACACACAGCCTCGGCCAGAGCAGCGCTGGGCCTCTTCCAGACACCCCTAGGAGAGGGATGCCCAATAAACTGAAGAACAGGGATAGCAGTTGTCACAGTATGACCCTCGGTGGTAAATAATGGAGCCGCAGACAAAAGTAAAATACCTCAGGTCCCTGGGAATAGTCGGGGCCTGGAAAAACTTTACTTAACATTTGTTCCAGAAGATGGTACAATTTACACAAATTGGCAGTGCAAGTAAAGAAGCAGACCCGAGAGTACCTCCAGCCAGTGATCCCAGACTTCAGGACGGCCAGATGTGAAAACAAATGGGTGTACCTCTACGCGGTGATCCCCTAGACCAGGACGGACGCATAGGAAAAATAATCACGTAGTTCCTCTGCACTAGGCCTGGCTATATGCACCTTCTCTTGCTCACGCTTTCTCTCTCTCTGTCGGGACTCACTCTGCCACGGTTGCTGTCATATAGGTAGTCCAGAACCACCTTCCTTCTCCATTCTTCCCCACATGGGAGATAAATGTACCCCCATGTGACTGGCATCTCCCAGGCTCATGCAAACACTTAACTTCTCACTTGCTGTAGCTGTGCAATACACACAACAGAATGACAAGACACTTTTGCACAGTGGACCAACACAAGACACTACATGTATGACATTTATGGAGGGGACCAGGAATAGATGTACTGGGCCACTACACATTGTTATAAAAAACGAGCTTCCAGTTCTGTGCTTTAAAAAGTTTTACATTTAATATTTTACATGACATTTTTTTCTGCACACTTTCTGGAAATGTTTTTCCTTATAATATTATACAGAAGAATGACTATTTTATAGTTGTGCATAGCCTAGAGCAATGGTGGGGAGCCTATGGCACGTGTGCCAGAGGAGGCACTCAGTTCATTACTAGTACTTCTAGAGTAAGGTCCTGCTTTGGGACCCTGTGCCCTGCTGTACCCAGGGTCCCTAAGTGGGACATCCTTCTGTCTTGCTTTTGGGATTTCCCACGGCAAATTGATCGCGTCGATAGTTGCGGGCCTGCACTCGTTCCTGGGACCTAAGTAACCCTACTTGGCCAAACTGATAAAGGACAAAACAAAATAAAACACAGCACTTAGCTTTAGTAGAATAAGCCGCAGCACACAGAGCCATCCGGAGTACAGAGCAGTGGACACCACGCTGACCACAGGAGCCACTAACTGCCTGATCAGACAGAGAGCAACAACACACAGCACCTTAGGTCAGTAACAGGCCAGGTAAATACCCAGCTAATTACCCACAGATGTGACTACATTACATCACACCTACTGAGCTGGAAGGTGCAGAACCAAGTCTAAAACCAGCAGTGGACTTCGTTAATCTGTCAGGCCTCACATGGAATACTGCGTACAGTTCTGGTCACCGCTGCTCAGGAAAGATGTTACAGTGCTGGAGGGGGTACAAAGAAGGGCAACTAAACTACTACATGGAATGAAGGGACTGGAATATCCAGAGAGGCACCAAAACTGGGATTATTCACCCCGGAAAAAAGACGGCTAAGGGGTGACCAAATAACCATGTATAAGTACATGAGGGGACAATACAAGGATCTCTCCCATGATCTGTTTATACCTAGGGCTGCGACGGTAACAAGAGGACATCCGCTACGTCTAGAGGAAAGCAGGTTTCATCACCAACATAGAAGGGGGTTCTTTACTGTAAAAGCAGTGAGACTGTGGAACTCTCTGCCTGAGGACGTGGTGATGGCAAAATCCATAGAAGAGTTTAAGAGGGACTAGATGTCTTTCTATATTACAGGATATAGACATTAGGTGACCAGCGGGTTGTTGATCCGTGTCTTACAGTCAGGTAGGAACTATCAAAGGTTGATCCAGGGATTAGTCTGACTGTTGTTATGGAGTCGGGAAGGAATGTTTTGTCCAGTGGGCTAAATTGGCTTCTGCCTTATTGTTTTTTTTTTTTGCCTTCCTCTGGATCAACAAGGGGAGGGGAACAGGCTGAACTAGATGGACATTGTCGTCTTTCAGCCTAACATACTATGTTACTATGTAATGCAAATCATATAAAATGATAACGATTTGTTGTTAGTTATTGCCTTCTTGTAATGCCGCTACGCCACTGCAGAGAATATCTAATTATGCAATCCTTCCTAAGTCATGGCACAGGCGACATAAACCCTTCCATTAAGATTAGAAAGATTAGTTTGACTGCTGTTAAATCTGTTTCTTAACAAATATCACATGATAAAGACAAAAGAACAGTTAGGCCGCCTGCACACAAGCGGAAATTCTGCAGACAGCCACACGGCAAACAAACTGCAGCAGAAACGTCACTCACCCGCCGCCAGCTCCGGTCTGCGCATGCGCCGGCTGCCTGGCAAGCCGGCACATCAAACAACTGGGTGAGTACGCACTGGTCCCTGCAAGCGCTCGGGTCGGGTCCCGCGGCGAGAATCCTCGCCGCCGGATCCGACCCGCCTGTCTGCAGGCAGCCTTAGTAAATTATTTTAGCTCAAACAATCTTGTGCAAAAGTAATTTAATAAGTACAAGGCCGAGGATGGACACAGTGAAAGGCGTATTTCTATCTCAGACATTTATGGCATATCACTGCATGTGTAACTAACAAGAAGACAGATGATGTGTGATATATCCAATGGCCGTACCAAACAATTACAATACAGACACTAAAATAATTCTTATTGCGACACACATAAAACCAAAGAATAAAAAAGCAATTAAAAAGAA
Source organism: Eleutherodactylus coqui (assembly GCF_035609145.1). Lineage (NCBI taxonomy): Eukaryota > Metazoa > Chordata > Amphibia > Anura > Eleutherodactylidae > Eleutherodactylus > Eleutherodactylus coqui. Next base: position 2,963,156 of record NC_089848.1, on the reverse strand, counting down.
ATCCTGTGCTACAATTACATCGAGGGATGTACACAAAGAATGAGTGCCGTTCCCCTAAGTAACAATCTATTGGAAGTGTCTAAAGTGATGCATGCCAATGATAGCCACCTAGGCCAAAGGCAACGAGTCATCTGGTCCAACCAGTCTAATATATCCTTGTAATGCAAAGAATTTATTGACTGCATGAAGAGTTACTCATAGTTCCAGAGGGAGACCTACGGTCAGGTGCACGTTAAGGGGCATCTCTGGAAATGGAACATGCAGAGATCCGTAAGTCTCTCCTCCTGTTTCAGCAGAGGTGGGGATGATTGACAGTTCATTCGGTATTGAAACAGCATTGTCAATCAGGTTCACTGATTTTCCCTCCAGAAGGTTCTCAATGCAGCCAAAGCCATCCAAATTACATGGGAATGCGCCACATATCTGGGGAACACTGTGCTCCTCCCAAAAACTGGTGAATATTGGTGTGAGGGGTCACTTGTAGCACGGGGTGTCATTAAAAATGAAAGAAGGCCCACATAGGGACTCCTAGATCATGGATAATTGCTGTCTGTGACTCTTATTCATACCCTGTACTGTAACTGCAAGCTGCAACGGGCTGAAAAAACTATGCCACACCTCTGTTAGACGTCCCCTGCCACTGATGGTGGTGGTGCTGCTACAGTGGCGTCCTGCTCATCCGCCATCAGCCGCAGAGCTGCAAACCATTGCGGCCATGGGGAAATGTAACGTCCTTGGCCATGCTTTCTGGATCACATGTCTATGGTCCCGAGACCCTGCTGTAGTGTCCCAGAACAACATCCTGGTCCCTTCCATAATTGTCATACATGTTCTGTCTCATGCGGATGCGCTGTGCAAAACTGTCATGTCTATTTTCTTTATGTATGTTGCACAGCTGTGGCGCCTGCAGGGTTAAGTCCCTTAAACTCATTGCCTGTCAGCTCTGCTGCTGCTGAATGTGTCTTTCCTACTGTGTCATGTGTACAAGTGAGGTTATAAAAGTGAGTGTCTGAGAGCGGGAAGGAGGTTGGTGATCTTCCATCTCACCATGCTGTTGGACGACCCACAGTGATGCTGGGAGGCACCTTCAGCTTCCCTGCATTGAAAATGGAGAAGGAGAGACTCCCCACGTTGGAGCTGAGGATCTTCTCTCTGCCCTGATCAGCTGGGCAAACCACAGGGGCGCAGGGAGACATCTCTGGTTTCCTTGTGTCTAATATGGAGGAGAAGGAGAGACATTCCTACCGCATGTGAAACGCATGAGAGAACGAGTGAGTTACAAAATCCCCCAGAGTGAGAGCAACCCCCAAATAATTCAGTATAGAGCAACCCACTGTACCAGGTACCCATTCACACTACAGGCATTATTTTCCCTGTGTGGTCGTCTGTTATTAGGATCACCACACAGAGGTACGTAATTGTGACCCCCCACCCGGATAATGTGCGGAGTGCATCTAGGCTAAGCCGTCTCCTTAAATAATTTCTGCTGCCAGAGTGTATGTGGAGCGATTCCTGTCTTTTATCTCCTCTGGAGTATACTTATTGTCCAGGACTGGTGACCTATAGATAACGTGGACTATAGGGCTGTATTGTTCCTATGTTTTCTTCCCACCCTCTGAGCTTCTGCCTGTAACTTCTACAAGTGAATGATACCTGTAACTACCTGTTATATATAAGTAAAGTTTTACCGGGCCCCAACCGTTCTGGAGGAGCCTATCCTCTGCTGTGGTAACTCCCTCCGGGACCAGGAGTTGGTAAGTGCCACGTGACAGGTCCACGCACTACACCCTCCCAGCTCCAGCCGTATGTTTGGCTAGAGAGTCATTTACTGCAGTATCCCACACAGGGGTGTTGCAAAAGCTGCAGGGCCACAATTGCATTAATTACAAAAATCCCCGTCCGTTGCACTACCACTGAGAGCAATTTCTTCCTCTTCCTCCTCTTCCTCCAGTGGGAAATGAGAAGAAGAAAGTGAAAGAGTAGAAGGTAAACTATAAGAAGGAGGAGGAGACGGGGAAAAGAAAGGGAAGAAAGTGTTGAAGGAGAATAAGAAAATCTTCTTTCCATCTTTCCTTCCCCTTTTTTATCTCCTTCTCCAGCTCTGGAGAAGAAGAAACAGGTGGAGTAAGAAGGAAGAAGCTTGGTGGCTCAGTAACTAGCACTGCTGCCTTGTAGCTCTGTGGTTGTAGATACACCTCTGATTATAGACAATGTCTGTGTTAATTATTATTGTCATTTTCCATCTTCTCCTTCTCTGGAAAAGGGAAAACTGTGTGCTGGCTCAGTTGTTAGCACTGTCGCCTTGCAGTGCTGGAGTTGTAGGTTCAAATAAGTCAAACAGTAACATCTGGATGTTGTTTTTACATTCTTCTCCCTCTCAGTTTCATCCCGTTGCTTCTAGTCTTTCCTTGTGCAGATGAGAATAGGGCTGATCCCTCTGCACTGTGACGGCCCTTCAGATATTTGTAGACCGCTATTAAGTCTCCTCTCAGCCTTCTCTTCTGCTAAACATTCCCAGATCCTTTAACCGTTCCTCATAAGACATGATTTGCAGACCGCTCACCATCTTGGTAACTCTTTCTGAACTTGCCTTAGTTTGTCTATGTCTTTTTTAAAGTGGGGTACCCAGAACTGGACCCAGTATTGCAGATGAGGTCTGACTAAGGAAGAGTAGAGGGGATCATGGCCTCACGTGATCTAGACTCTATGCTTCTCTTAATATATCCCAGAATTGTGTTTGCGTTTTTGGCTGCTGCATCACATTGTTGACTCGTGTTCAGTCTATGATCTATTAGTATACCCAAGTCTTTTTCACATGTGCTGCTGCTTAACCCAATTCCTCCCATTCTCTATGTGCTTTCTTCATTTTTATTGCCAAGATGTAGGACTTTACATTAGTTCTTGTTACATACCCTGTTTCCCCCAAAATAAGACAGTATCTTATATTAATTTTTGCTCCAAAATATTTTACTTTTTTACATGTATAGCTGTTTGGACACTATTTATATTGTCTTTTTTTACTAACTGTCACTAGGGCTCAATTTTGGAGTAGGGCTTATACTTCAAGCATCCTCAAAAATCCTGAAAAATCATTCCAAATCCTGAAAAATGATTACAGGATTTTTCATGGTAGGTCTTATTTTCAGAGAAACGGGGTACCAATCTGGTTGTCGCCGCCTAGTGTTCAAGCTTGTCTGGATCTTTTTGAATAGTCTCACTCTCTTCTCTAGAAATATCCCCTCAGACCAAGTTTTGTTTTGGAATATAAATGTGATGCAGCTTCTTTCTCTGGTCCCTCCAGTACAACCCTGTCCAACGTCTCTGCTGGTATACAAGCTTTCACATCAGCAGCAAGATATCAATTGCAGAGTTGATATCTTCAACTTCCCTTGTTTTTCTTAGATAACTATAATTGGTGAATGCGCAAAGGTCACAATTTATGGAATATTTGTTGATATGCTTAGACAAACACTATTGAAATAGCCTAAAATATTTACAAAATTAGCTATTTCATTGAAATTCCACAAATAATCAAACTAGGGACTGGGGGGAGGCCAACCAGAGCGATAGATTGGAAGACAGTGTAGACAGTGACCTGGGACTAAGTAATGGAAATGGGGGCAGGTCAGTGGGTGGGGCTAGTACAGTACAGAATCGGCAGAACAGTTAGTAGGGATACACGTAATATAAAAAATAACCAAAACTTTCTAAACTGTATGGTGACTAATGCTGGAAGTCTGACCAATAAGGTAGACAAACTGGAAGTAATAACATCTGAGGAAAACTACAACATAGTGGGAATAACAAAGATCTGGTTGGATGAAAGCTGTGACAGGGCGGTGAACTTACAGGGTTACAGTCTGTAAATACATAAAGGGGGAGCGGTTTGTCTTTATGTAAAATCCTGTTTAAAACCCACTTTACAGGAAGATAAATGTGAGGGAGAAAACATGCGGAGTCTCTATGGGTGGAAAAAACAATAATAAAATCCTCATAGGTTTTCTATAGACACCAATTATAACAGAAGTTACTGAAAATCTATTATTGAACCAAATAGATGAAGCAGCAAATCACAGTCAGGTAATTATTATGGGGGCCTTTAACTATCCGGATATAAACTGGGAGGCTGAAAGCTGCGGATCTCATAAAGGTGGCAACTTCCTGTCTATTACTAAAGATAATTACCTTACCTAACTTGTGCAGGACCCGACTAGGGGGACGGCCATTTTAGACTTAATATTAATCAGCAGACCTGACAGAATAACAGGGGTGCAGGCCGGGGGGCACCTGGGAAATAGTGACCAAAATATAAGAAAATTAAACTTGAGTTTTATAGGGGAGCTGGGAAAATACTAAACTTTAGGAAGGCCAAGTTCAATCAGCTTAGGGATACCATAGCCCTACAGACTGGGACAATGTCCTTAAAAATAATAGTACAAACAATAAATGGGAAAGATTTAAAAACAACCTAATTACTTACTGTGAGCAGTTCATACCTTACGGGAATAAAAGGGTTAGGAGTAATGAAGGGGGCAATAATCAGCAAAAAGAAAGCATTTAAACTACTTAAACAGCGAAGAAGCACTAAAAGCGTATAGGGAAAAACAGATGTAAAAATCCGATGAAAGCAGCAAAGATGTAGACAGAGAGACCTATTGCCAAAGAGAGTAAAACTAACCCTAAACTGTTCTTCACCTATATAAATACTGAACAGATTAATACTGAAAGTGTTGGCCCTTTAATAAATAATCTATTAAATAGCAAATCTATTAAATAATCTTTTCTCCAGTGTATTCACAGAGGAAAATAAAATGTCAGATGAGATGCAGAGTGATAAAGTAAACTCTCCACTAAATGTCACCAGTCTATTCCAGGAAGGAGTGCAGAGTCATCTTAAAAAGATTAAAATGGCCAGATCACCAGGTCCCGATGGCATACACCCCCGGGTTCTAAGGGAATTTAGTAATGTGTTAGACAGACCATTGTTTCTTATATTTAAGGACTCTATAGTGATGGGTCTGTTCCACTGGATTGGCGCACAGCCAATGTAGTGTCGATATTTAAAAAGGGGTCAAAAAGTGAACTTGGAAATGACAGGCTGGTAAGTCTTACTTCTATTGTGGGTAAAATGTATGAAGGGTTTCTAAGAGATGCCATCCTGGAGGACCTCAAGGAAAATGGCTGTACAACTACATATCAGCATGGGTTTATGAGAGATCACTCTTGTCAAACCAACCTGATCAGCTTCTATAAGGAGGTAAGTTCTAGACTGGATCGGGGAGAGTCATTGGATCTTGTGTATCTGGACATTTCCAAAGCATGTGATACTGTGCCGTATAAAAGGTTGGTATATAAAATGAGAATGCTTGGTCTTGGTGAGAAAGTGTGTAAGTGGGTAAGTAACTGATCAGTGAGAGAAAGCAGAAGGGGGTTATAAATGGTACCAGATCGGGTAGTATTAGAGGGGTCACCGTTACTAGTGGGGTACCACAGGGGGTCAGTTTCGGGCCCTTCTTTTTACTTTGGGTTGTACAGTAAAATATCAATCTTTGCAGATGATACAAAACTATGTAAAGATATTAAAACTAAAGAGGACACAATGCAGTTGCAAATGGATCTGGATAAGTTGGGGGGGGGGGGAGAAAAATAGAAAATGAGGTTTAACCATGATAAATGTAAGGTTCTGCATATGGGCAGGAAATACATGCCACCATTACATGGGAAACCACTGGGGAACACTGACATGAAGGACTTGGGGATTTTAGTTAACTATAAGCTTAACTGGAGCAACCAGTGTCAGGCAGCTGCTGCCAAGGCAAATAAGATCATGGGGGACATCAGAAGAGGTCTTGGGGCAAATGACGAGAACGTTGTTCTTCCTCTTTACAAGTCATTGGTCAGACCATACATGGGATATTGTGTACAGAATGGGTGGACTACAAAACCCAAAGAGGTTTTGAAAATTGGGGTTATTTAGTTTAGAAAAAGTTGGCTGAGGGGCAACCTAATAACTATGTATAAATATATCAGAGGACAAAACAGAGATCTCACCCATCATCTATTATACCCAGAACTGTAACAAGGGGGCACTCTAATAACTTTATCAGGGGACAATACAGAGATCTCTCCCATCATCTATTATACCCAGGACTGTAACAAGGGGGCGCTCTAATAACTATGTATAGATATATCAGGGGTCAGTACAGAGATCTCTCCGATCATCTATTATACCCAGGACTATAACAAGGGGGCGCTCTAATAACTATGTATGAGGGGTCAGTACAGAGATCTCTCCCATCATCTATTCTACCCAGGACTGCAACAAGGGGACGCTCTAATAACTATGTATAGATATATCAGGGGTCAGTACAGAGATCTCTGCCATCATCTATTATACCCAGGACTGTAACAAGGGGGCACTCTAATAACTATGTATAATATATCAGGGGTCAGTACAGAGATCTCTCCCATCATCTATTATACCCAGGACTGTAACAAGGGGGCACTCTAATAACAATGTATAGATACATCAGGGGTCAGTACAGAGATCTCTCCCATCATCTATTCTACCCAGGACTGCAACAAGGGGTCTGGAGTAGGTTGGGAGTAGGTGGAGTCTTGCAGTCTGAGCAGAGCAGAGCTAATGAGCAGACGTGTCAGGAGCCCTTTCCCTCTCCCTGGAGAGGTGAGAGGGCCTCCATGAGTATGCAACCTAGCACATCCTCCACCATTCCCCGGGTGAGACCAGCGGGGAATTACGGTATGTTACTGGTTTCAGGAGGAGAGCGACTTAGAAGATCCCAGAGGCTGATGCAGCAAGACTCCATGGAGAGTGCAGGCCAACCTGGAAAGAAAGGTGAGTCTTCCCAAGGACGGGATGGTGGCGATTCCCATATCCAGTACAAGGGGTGGGGTGAGCGCCGTCCCAGGGAGACCACCAACAAGTATAGTACTAGAATTCATTTATGTACTAATGAATTTGAGGCATGCGGTCAGAAGCTTAAAAAGCTGCAGATGGAGCTGAAATCTTTGAAGGCTCGGGCAGAGACTGCTACAAGGAGAAAGGACCGTGTTACAATATCAGAAGAGATGGGGAAGGTGAGAGAGGCCATTAAGCTTCATTCCACTAGAAAAGAATACATTTTACAGAATGCTGGTGGATTTAAAGAAAGACTGAGCAACCAAGAGAGATTCCACAGCATGAGGACCCTCTCTGGGAAGGAGTTAGCAGTGACCTCGGTGTCTGACAGTGAGGAGGATGAGGCAGGTGTAATGGCGTCTCCAGGTGTGATGTCCTGCAGGGCGTCTCCAGATCTATTACCTGTGGAGATTTCCCAGCCCATCCCCCCAAGGCAGCCCAGCCCAAGGCTGAGTGCTTCTTACTCGTCAGATGAGGAGGAAAGGGAGGCAGGAGGTGGTTATTTAATGGCAGAAATTAAAAGAATGGAATCCCCTACTAATATGTCTAATCTTTCTTTTGGGGACGACCTACCTGAGGAGGGCAATGAAAGATCAGAAAAAGGCAAGCAGAAGAAGAACAAGAAGAAGAAGCAATTACAGGTCGTATGCACCCATTTTGTACCATTTCCTAGCCCCCTGGTCAAACAGACTCGGCATCTGTGGTGGCCCCGGGAATGGATCAGAGGGAGAGAATCTTTCCCAGCGGCACCCAGGGGGAGGATGGGAAAGACCCCCCTGCTCAGCCGACCCCAGTACCAGTAATGGTGTTGGATGCTGAGCAGGGAGGGAAAGGTATGGCATCCGTTTTTAGTCAGGCACCTGCGGTGGGTGTTGAAACTCCCATGGACCGCACGCTCGCAGGTGGCGTGCCATCTTCCGAGATAGACCCCGCTCCCCGGAGCACGCAGGCATCCGGGGAGGGGGTGCAGGCTATCACCTTGTTAGAGGTGAATCCTGATGCCCGAAGCAGACAGACATCAGCGGCGGTGTCAGAGTCTGGGCGCGGGATCGCAGCTGCTCCTGCAGCACGGGACACCAGGGCATCGGCGCCGGCATCTAGGAAGGGGGCGGAGCCTAGTGACGTTATAGTGGCAAATTCGGTGACATCAGGTCATGGAGGTCAAATAGCAGTTGGAGTGAAGAAGGCTTCTCCTGTTTCAGGGGTACTAGTGTCAACAGGGATGCAGGTGGTGGGAAAGTGCGAAGGTGGTCCAGGGGAAGGGGCTACATAAGGGTGGGTGTAGCATATCTACTGTGGTTGCAGAGGAGGAGGGTGGTAGTAGGAATGCTGGGGATGGTAGTGGATCCGGAGTCACAGGAGGGGAGGAGAGGATGTCTGGGATGGTAGTGGCAGATGCAGTGGGAAGCCAAACCATGAGTGATGTAAAGAGTGTGAGTGATATAAAGAGTGTTTCTTCTGAATTAGGAAAGTCAGGAGGGTGTCCGGCTGTGCAGACTAGCCCAGCCATTATAAGGGTGACCATGCAGGGTGTAGTTGGTCCTAGATTGTGGGGAGAGGCTCAAAACCTGGTCACCTCCTCTGCCGACGTTCAACAGCAGGAGTCTAGGGATGGGAGGGCGGTTTGTCCAGAAAGGGATGCTGTGGGGATGATTGCCCACCCATCTGGTGCTATGGTTAGTGGTGCTGCGTCTTCAGATGGTTTTGGTGGAGATGCTGCATTATCTACAGATAATAGGACTGGTGCCCAGGAACAGGCCAGGGCTGATGTTGCCGTAGTGGGGGGTGCGGTGGGGGCTGTGTCTGACCCATCTCCCCTCCCGGTGGTCCCTGGCCCCAAAAGTTATGCTGGAGCGGTTACCGGGGGGCAGAGAGGCCTTTTTCCCGTGGAGCCGGACAGGGAAATTTACAGCGGCGTCTCTTGGAGGCCCTGAGGCGGGGAGAAAAGACGGCCAATATAGAGGGTGAACAGGTTAACCTCGAGTTCTGGATCCAGCGGCATGGACTTGGGGCCTTCCGAGAGAATAGAGGGAATTGGTCGCTCCCAACAAGCAGGCCATCGGGGGCCAGAAGGAATGTAGTCCGTCTTCGGCATATAGGTAGGTAGCAGAGATACATGCCCAAAACGGTGGAAGGTGGTTGAGCTCCTGCTGAATATGGGCTTCAGGGCATATGACATCATTGCCCTGATCCATCCGTTTGGCATCTCGGAGTTTGATATCAGCTTTGTTTGGTCAGAAGGTCTTGAACTTTTCTGGTCGAATTATGAGCTGGTTCAGACTAGGCCCGACTGGCGGGATTTCGTGGTGATTCCCGTTTCCCGCCAGGACACGGTGAAGTCAGTGACTGTAATGAGTCACTGTCGTTCATTGACATCATGACCTGGATATCTCGTTACGGGGAAGTGCAGGGCAACCCCACAAAGAACCGTGACGAGTACGGCATCTGGTCTGGAGCCTGGACTTTCCTGGTGAAATTGAGGCGGTCCGGAAACTCTGTTACCCACATTCCCTCCTCTGCTTTCTTGGGAAGAGATAGGATCCTGGCCTTTTACCAGGGGCAGCCGAAGGTCTGTCACAAGTGCGGTGACCCCACACATTTCAGTGCGGCATGTACCAAAGTGATGTGTACATTGTGTGGGGGAGAGGGTCACCATGCCGCCTCGTGTACAGACATTTGCTGCAACCTGTGTGGTGTCCTAGGACACCCCTTCAGTCGCTGTCCTCAGCGTGCCCGTGCTGATGTTGCTCCTGATCCGACTGGGGTACCCCGGGGCAGGGAGGCCTCAGCTGGAGAGGGGGAGGGCAAAAGTAGGGGGTCTGGAGGTCCAGTGATGGAAAAAGGTGGAAGAGTGAGTAAGACCAGACAGCAGATGTCCCGAAAGGAGGCAGGGGAAGGGGGGAATCCAGTAGGATGACCCTGGTCCCTGTTTCCCAAAGGCCAGTGACCACCTCTGAGGACATAAGGGGCAGCGATTTGGAGGAAGAGGTCAGGAGACTGGTGAGAGAGGAGGAGGAAAGATCCAGTTCCCTATCAAGTTCCCATCCAGAAGACAGTTTGGATGAGGAGAGTAGGGAATGGAAAAAGGAAAAACGTAAGAAGGGTAAACAGAATAAAAAGAAGGGGAAAAAGAAATCTTCTCCCCCTCCAGGTCAGATGCTAAAGGAGGGCCAAACCGGTTCCCCTCTGGTCATCTTAACAAACTGCTTTCAGACTCTGGAAGGAGGCGACCCTGAATCCTCCTCATTAGAGGAGGAGGAGGGGGAGCCAAGGAACAGAGTAGTGCCGGTGGGGGACGTCGCACCCCTCGCCCCTGGGGGGCCACAAGTTCCTCCGGGGGTTAGGGGAGACTCAGTGCCACGGGACAAATATGAGGGCTCCTCTCCGAATCTGGAGGGGGGTTCGCAAAAAGAAATAAACAATCATGTAAAAAATATAAATATTGTAGAAATGGATATGTCGGAGTGTTTAAAAAGGGGTGGTAGGGATTCTGGTGGGGAATCGGGTAATGTAAAGAAGAGAGCTGTCCAACTCGATCACCCTTGATGGCGGCACTCACCCCGTTGACGTTGGCGACCATTAATATTGCTAGCATTAAGTCTGATATGGCTCGCTTTATGGCCTTTGATTTTTTCAGCCGGAATGAAGCTGATATTTTGTTTTTGCAAGAGACCAGGCTAACAGACCTGGCCAGTATCCATAAAGCAAAGAGGGAGTGGACTCATGGGCCCTCCTATTGGTCTCTTGCGGCCGAACCATATAGCGGGGTGGCGGTTCTTTTTAGAACCGCAGCGGTTGAATGCAGATGAGTAATCGAGGTGGAAATGGGGAGGTGCTTGGTCTTGTACGTACTTATGAGGGGTCAAGAGCTTCGGCTCATAAATATATATGGTCCTCAGAGCAAGAACGAGAGGAAGGACCTCTTCATAAGGATCAAGCCCTTTCTTTTTACGAGTCGACTGGTGATCTTTGGCGGAGACTTCAATAATGTCTCGAGGCTCTGTGATAGGGGAGGTGCCAGAGACAAGTTGGCTTACGACAGCGTCGCTTTGAATAATATAGTGAGTGAGGCTCGCCTGGTGGATGTCCACGTTCGGCACAGCACAGGCGACACGGGGTTCACTTTTTATCAAGGTAGTTGTAGATCTAGAATAGATAGGTTTTATTTAAAGGAGGAGGCTGTCTCCTCACCAATTCTGGTGGTGGAGGTGGAATTCTCCGATCACTGTTTAATTATGTTTTCTCTGAATGTTTCAGAAACCCCTCGGATGGGAAGAGGTTTATGGAAGTTAAATTCAGCACTCCTGGAGGAGGTGGAAATAAGACAGTCCTTTGAGGATTTTCTGCAGAGCCAGCTTCCACTGATGGGCCTTTGTAACAGTAAGTCAGAGTGGTGGGAGATCTTAAGAAACGGGTTGCAAAATATTTCCGTGAGCTCTCAAACCTCAGAAGTTTGACCCAGTACTGTTTATATCAAGCTTTGAGGAGGAAACTCGAGCAAATTGTCTCGACTGGGGGCAGCCGTGAGGAGGCCTCCAGGGTGAAAGCCTTGCTGAAGGGATGTCAGTATGATAGGCACACATCTTTAGTTTTTGAGAGGGATTTCGGGAAATTCCGCTCGCCCGACCCATACAGAAACTGTAAGTTGTCAGTGAATAGTAGGTTGGTAACGGGTCTGGTTGATAGTACAGGATCTCTGAAAAGGTCCAGTTCAGGGATCCTGGAGGTCGTCAGATCTTTCTACTCACACCTTTTGGCAAGGAAGGATCTAGATCGAGTCAAGATGTCGGCTTTCCTGGCTGATACCATCCCTGAGCAGGGGGTGGCGTCGTCGCTTGACGTTTTGACGGAACCAATCAGGGAAGAGGAAGTGACACTGACCTTTGATGGGCTTGCGCTCAAGAAAACGCCAGGTCCGGATGGCTCAACATCCGAGTTTTATAAGACCTTTAAGGAGCTGTTGGCTCCCCTGTTTACCGAGATATTTAACGAATGTCTATCCTCGGGCATTCTGCCAGAGTCAATGAGGAGGTCGGCCCTGATCATTTTGTCAAAGGGTAAAGATCCATTCCGGTTTGAGAATTGGCGTCCCATAGCGCTTCTCAATACGGACCGGAAGGTTCTTGCAAAGATCATTTTTAACAGGCTGGTGCATTTTGCACCCAAACTACTTTCGGGGGACCAGCACTGCTCTGTTCCTGGCCGAAGTACTTTCAGTGCTGTACTGGGTGTCCGGGAGGCTGTGGAACAGGGTAGGGCTGGTAATTGGAAAGGGTTCTTGCTGTCCTTGGATCAGGCCAAGGCCTTTGATAGGGTTGACCATGAGTATCTCTGGTCAGTCCTTCTGAGATACGGTTTACCAATAGCGTTTATTGATTGGCTTAAAGTTTTGTATGCAGGGGCTGAGAGTTTCCCGCTGGTGAACGGTTAGGTCGGGCGCCCCTTTGGGGTGGGGTCCGGTGTCCGCCAGGGTTGTCCTTTGAGCCCATTGCTATATGTGTTCGCAATTGACCCCTTTTTAAGGCGGTTCAGTGGCGGACCATTGGCGGGAGTCGGGATGGGCCAGGAGGGGGCCGGAGTCTGCACTTAGGACGGTGGCCTACGCTGACGATGTCACTGTCTTTGTCTCATCCAAGGAGGAGGCTGGATGGGTGATGTCGGAGGTGGTTAGATATTCGGGGGCTTCCGGATCCCGAGTCAATTGGGACAAGTGTGAAAGTCTCTGGCTGGGGGGAGGAGATCCTGATTTCAGTCTCCCGGACACTCTCCCGGAGCCTCAAGAATTTGCAAAAGTTTTAGGCATCCAATTTGGCCAGGGTGATTACCCAGGGAGAAATTGGGACGGTAAACTGAAAGATGCCAGTCAGAAGGTTGACCAGTGGAAGGGATGGTCTTTGTCCCTGAGAGAAAGGGTTAGCCTTATCAAGACTTTCCTGCTCCCGTTGTCAATCTATTTGGGCAGTGTATGTATCTTGCCGGAGCCTCTCTGGACACGGGTCTATAGTCTGTTCTTCCAGCTGTTGTGGGAGAACCGACTAAACCTAGTAAAGCGGGAGGTCACATACCGCACAAGGGGGGTTGTGTATGGTCAACCCCGTGGTATTCCTAGTGAATACCTTTCTTAAAACCAATATAGCAAACTTCTGGAATACAGGAAGGGCTCCTTTGTGGGTAGTCTCCTCTAAGGCATGGTTTCAGCCTTTCTTCCAGGAATGGGAGACAGGAGGGCGTGTAAAAGATTTTCATTCAACCCATAGACATCTCCCGGCTTACGTTGCACCCGTTCTGAAGGTCATTCATCGCTGGGGCTTGGGGGCTGAGGAGATTAGGACTCTATCAAGGAGGTTCCTTGACAATAGGGTTCTGGTCACCCGCTTCCAATCTCCACTGGCCCTCTGGGACTGCCCAGGTCAGGACCTAGAGGTAGGGTTAGTTTTGTTAAATTCAGTAAGGGTCCCATTGAAGTTTTGGGATTTGGCCTGGCGCTCCTTCCATGGTAAGTTGTATGTGAGGGATAACTTGAAGTACAGAAAGGTGGAAGAGAGGGACTGTCCCCAGGAGGAGTGTGGCTCTGTAGTGGAAACTATGGAGCATTTCTTACTTCAGTGTCCCTTTAATACAGAGGTCTACAGAAGGGTAGGGACTTCCATCGGTTGGCCTAGGCTGGCTGTCCTCTCCTATCCTGAGTGGGCCTATGGGGCATTCAGAGAGCTGGGTGGACGGGACAGGTGCACATTATATCTAGTTAGTCTAGTGGTTAGGTACTACACGTGGCATCCCTGTGGATGTGGTGTGTAGGGACATCCTCGGTGACCTGGTGAAGGTGCGTTCTTTGGAGTTCAACAGGTTGGGTCCACTCAGGACCTCTCGCCTATGAAGGTGATGGGCTAATTTTATTCTATTCACTTGATAGCTTTTTGTTTTAGTAAATAGAGGAAGAAAAGAGGGCTTGTAAGCACTGAACTTGAGCTTCTTAATGGTATAAGGTGTGTGGTATGTAGGGTATAAGGTGTCGTATTAGTATAAACTAAGAAGAAAAAAAAAGAAGAAAAATGTGTGTATATAAATTTAAAAAAAAATAAAAAAATAAAAATAAAATAAATAAAGAAGGAAAAAAAAAAAAAGGTTTATATTTCTGTGCATTATGTCTGTATGCGGGTATTTGGGTTATGTTTTCTTCTTGAGATATGGTTTTGTTTTTAGGGTTTATATTTAGGCCACATGGGGGAGAGAGCGGGGGAAGAGAGGGGAAAAAATAAATAAATAAAAATCTATATATATTGTGTATGGTAAAGTGTATTATGGGGAGTATAATGATCACAAATGATGTATATATTCACGGTGTAAGAGAGATGGGTCAGAGCAGCTTCTGCCGTGGCTTCTGCTACAATTTCTGTAACACATCTTTGTGCAGCATCGGTCCTGGTCAAATATGACCTCGTTAGTAATTGTATCCTTTTCTATTCTGTTTCCGGACTAATGGTAAATACTAGAGATGAACGAGCGTACTCGGAAAAGCACTACTCGCTCGAGTAATTTGCTTTATCCGAGTATCGCTGTGCTCGTCCCTGAAGATTCGGGTGCCGGCACGGAGCGGGGAGCTGCAGGGGAGAGCGGGGAGGAACGAAGGGGAGTTCTTTCTCTCCCTCTCTCCGGCCCGCTCTCCCCTGCTCCCCGCTGCGACTCACCTGTCAGCCGCAGCGGCACCCGAATCTTCAGGGACGAGCACAGCGATACTCGGATAAAGCAAATTACTCAAGCGAGTAGTGCTTTTCCGAGTACGCTCGCTCATCTCTAGTAAATACCTGAGGAACACCTGGAGTCCGAACAAAACGTCTCTAACCGGAAAAGATCTGGCTTACAGGGAAGTCTGAAGTGGGCACATACTGGAAGTCCGATGGATACAGTTTGAAGCAAACCTGTTTCTGTTGTCTTGGACATTTCAGTTGTTTTCTTGGCTTAGTCCAAAAGGTTGTTTTGTTATGTTTTTCATTTTTCTAATAAAATAGAGTTACAGAGATCTCTCCCATCATCTATTATACCAAGAACTGTAACAAGGGGGCACTCTAATAACCATATATAGATATATCAGAGGTCAGTACAGAGATCTCTCCCATCATCTATTATACCCAGGACTGTAACAAGGGGGGCTCTAATAACTATGCATAGATATATCAGGGGTCAGTACAGAGATCTCTGCCATCATCTATTATACCCAGGACTGTAACATGGGGCGCTCTACTAACTATGCATAGATATATCAGGGGTCAGTACAGAGATCTCTCCCATCATCTATTATAACCAGGACTGTAACAAGAGAGCACGATAATAACTATGTATAATATATCAGGGGTCGGGGGCGTGGCCAGCGACCAACATGGAGAGTCGCATGTGAGAGGAGCTCCCCAGGGAAATCATAAAATCCTGCCAAAATCCTGGCCTTAAGGTGATCTAATCGCTCAAAACGTACTTCTAAACCCTGCCGTGAGTAACCGGGACAAGTCTGGGACAGAATAAACCCCCTGAACACGCCATAGGGAGCCGCGGGACGGGCCGGAGGAGAGGCCGCACCAACACCCTGTCTCCTTCCCACCACTGCTGACGCCCCGGACGGCGGCTGCGGGGGCTGCCTTGTCTACATACCGGACCGAACGACGGAGTCGATCCTCTCTCCCATCCTCCGGTGCAGAACGCTCGGTGTCGGACTCAGCCGGAGACCTCAACCTGCCGGTCCGGGTCACCCGGCCGGCTACTTGGAGCTCCCCCTCCCCCGCCGCTGCGGAGTAGTTGCTTACCGGCCCGACCAAAAACCGAGAGCGAAAGACCTCAGTTCTAGGCCGGCCTTACGACTGGGGGTGCCCGCTCCTGCATCTGGGCTCGTGGACTCCTTCCCGGACCTGCGGCGCCAAGCCTTCCTTCCGCGGCTGTGAGGCGGCGCCGTTGGACGGCCCAAGCGTGGCCACGTGGAGAGGAACGGCTGCTCCTATATCTCTGACACAGTCTGACTGCCGCGGGCGCCGCTAGCAGCCGGGGCTCTATTAATCCCTCGACAAACCAGCTACCCTAACCCTACCCGGTGCAGTGGGACTACAGCCCTCTATATCCAGCGGGATACTGTTTCCCTGCCCCCCAGGCGCGGACTGACCTTTGTGGATCCTCAGGGGGCCGCGATCCGCCAGGCCTGGCCGTTTGCCCGACTACCCGCTCCTCTACTCCCGCAGAACAATTCCATACAGATCCCGCTCGGACACCGTGAGCGGAAAGTGTCAGATCCAGAGCTGGCCCTGGGCCTGAAGGTGCCCCACTCCAACATCTCGACCCAGCGGCCCCACGGGCCACATCTCTCCTAGTCACCCCGCAGACCCTGCAGCGCTGGGACCCATTGCCGCCGCCGCGGGACCGCGCCATTGTACGACCCGGTCGAGGGGAGGTGTCGAGCTGCTTCTCCCTCTCCGGTGAAATTATCTGCTGCAAACGCCGCTGGCGGCCGTGACCGGGCTGAGCGACCGACAGCTCCACCGCCTCAGTTTCTCCTGCCGCCGTGAGACGACAGCTCCTTATGCTTGGCTGGGAGTCGAGCACGAAACGACCTGCCGACTGAGAACCGGCCCAGCGGAGCCAGCATCAAAACCGTAAGTGAAACAGTGACCAGGGGACAACACCTGGGAGCAGGGTCGGAAGCCAGACTACTCATTTTGGCCTCTTTGAACTAGCCTGGACCCAAAACTA
Organism: Eleutherodactylus coqui; assembly: GCF_035609145.1. Taxonomy (NCBI): domain Eukaryota; kingdom Metazoa; phylum Chordata; class Amphibia; order Anura; family Eleutherodactylidae; genus Eleutherodactylus; species Eleutherodactylus coqui. Next base: position 2,946,508 of record NC_089848.1, on the reverse strand, counting down.
GCGGACATAATGGGACCACGGCACAATACAGTCCCCCTTTCTGTGACTTTGCTCCAAGCCCGGCTCGCTACAAGGGGACTCGCCACGACTTAACGACTCTCCGACTGGGCCATTTGCACTGATTTCAGCCCTAAGCGGCATCTCTTCATATCCACAACACGGATCTTTGACATATTAAACTCCTAATAACTATCGTGGCCTCGCGGCGCCAGGCCCTCTGTGACTTTGATAACTTAAATCCTTACTAAAGGCCCCCTTACGTTCTTTCATCGGCTAACCTGCCTTAGTCTCAAGCAACCTGCCTCGAAAACACTCTACGTCTCTACCACCAAGACTACCGCTTACATCTCCGGTTAAACACGTCAACCAACTGTCCGCCAACATGAGCACACGCGCTAAAGGCGGCTCTGCGGCAGAAAAATTAAAAGAATTCTCATGCACTGAAACTCCAGACCACACTCCCCGGGCGACGCGACCAGCCCAAACAAAGGAAACCGAAATTATATCTGGGCAACCATCGGAACCAACTATGCGACAACTCCTGGAAGCAATCAACACCTGCAAGTCCACCCTTACAGACAAGATAGAAGAAATTAAATCGGACATGCTTCTCCTGAGACAAGACCTACAAAATATGCGAGGCAGGATGCATGAAATGGAAGATCGCATCTCGAACGTAGAAGATTCCCTGCGACCAATCCCTGCGGCGGTGCAGAAAGCCATAAGATCAGCGGAATACTGTCAAGCCAAAACAGACGACCTAGAAAAACGCTCGCGCTGCAACAATTTGCGTATAATTGGCCTCCCTGAAGAATCTGAAGGCTCACAACCAGAACTGTTTGCGGAGAACTGGCTGAAACTACTGCTGGGCGACGACACCTTCTCTGCCCACTTTACCGTGGAGAGAGCCCATCGGGTCCCTGCAAAACCGCCACAGCCGGGCGCACCCCCACGTCTGTTTCTAGCAAGAATCCTAAACTGCAGGGACCGCGACGCCGCCCTACGCCAAGCCAGATTAAAAGGCCCACTCAAACATAACAACTCAGTGATATCTATATTTCCGGACTTCTCCGCGGACCTACAAAAACAGAGAGCCACTTTTATGGAAGGCAAAAAGAAATTCAAAACCAGAAATATCCCCTACTCAATGGCATATCCGGCCCGCTTACGTATTGTCGCAGAGGGAAAGGCAATCTTCCTACATTCCCCCACCGAAGCTCTGGAATGGCTCAGAATGTACCCTGCGTCATCAAGAGACATTAGTCCATAATGTTCACAAATATGAGCATTGACTTGCTCTACGGCTGAGGCGGCCTTTTATCCCCCTGGCCCAAAGTTGGCAGGTCGGTCGCCCACGGTGCGAACCTGCTGTCTAGGACTTCCCCGGGGCACAAGGCTACCCTAACCTAACACTCAAAGTCCACTCGACAAAGCTAGCCACCTATAGGCCACCGGGACTTCCCTTCTCCAACAACACCAGCTACCTACCTGATAGTTTGTAGCTCGATATTTCTTTTGTCTCCTGTCTTTTGGTTTACTGGAATTCTAAATGTTGGATTTCCATGTTCATATCCAGACAGGAGGCCAAATAGTTAAAGGTTTAAACTGTTTTAAAACACCACTTGTTATTTGTTTTAAAATGTCTATGCCGATGACACTTATTGCTCTGTGTATGCAAAGCCCCTCCTCCCCCCCCCTTTCCCACAAGGATAGGCGCACTGATTAAACCCCATGACCACATCGACACTAATGTCTCTAACATATCTTAGTTGGAACGTACGCGGCCTGGGCACTGCCCTCAAGCGCAGGAAAATCTTCTCCTATATTAAACAAAGCAACCCACACATCGTATGTTTACAGGAGACCCACCTTACCAAGGACAAAGCCGATACCCTTAAAAAACCATGGGTCCAATGGACAGCCCACTCTTTTCACACCTCCTCCTCCAGAGGCATCTCATTGCTCGTACATAACTCCCTAAGATGGAATCCCATTAATATCCGCAGAGACCCGGAGGGCAGATCAATATTCGTGTATGCCGAGATAGACTCCAAACCCTATGTTATTCTCTGTATTTACAACCCACCATATAATAATCTCTTTCTCCTACAGGCCGCCATAACCTTTGCACACCAATACCCCCTGGCAGGAGTGATTTGTATGGGAGACTTTAATCAGGTGATGAACCCGGCCAGAGACAGATTCCACATACCCACTAACGCTGTCGTCAGCACTAGCTCCTCCTTGCGGCAGCTGACCGAGAGCGTTGGCTGGGTTGATCTCTGGCGGTTGCATCACCCTGAAACCTTAGAATTTACCTGTCACTCCCTTGGACATAATGCCCTGTCAAGTATCGACTATATATTTAGCTCCACAGAAACAGCAGTCTACCTCTCAGATTTAATACAGTGCCCGCGTGGAATATCAGACCACAGCCCGATACTTCTAACATTGAAATTCCCCCAACTTAAGATAATCCCTGCCTGGAAGCTATGTCTGTTCTGGCTTAAACTTCTAGGCACTGACGATCAAACCCCATTCCATATATCCCTCTTCTTAGACGCCCATGGAAACGATACTTACCCGGCCTTGAGGTGGGACACCCTTAAGGTGTACCTCCGGGGGTGCCTTAAATCAGCCATCTCATACATCAAACAAACGACATCTCAAGCGGATAAAGATATAGAAACCAAAACATTAGAGGCAGAAAAGGCATTCATAGATAGCCCCACAGATTCTAACAAAGAAACATGGCTCAGTCTCTCCCGCCTCTATAAACACCAGATCCACGCCAAGGCCAAGCGTAAATTATTCTTCGCGAAACAATACTATTTCGAACTGGGTAACCAATCCAGCCATCTGTTAGCTAATCTGATCAAACGTGAGAACCACTCCAACACGATCCTTAAGATAAAAGATCAACATGGCGCGGAATTGACAGATGCCCCAGCCATAACAAACTGCTTCAAAGAATTCTACACTAACCTGTACAGCTCACCTACGAATTCCACTAAGTCAGACATCCTAAACTATTTCAGTGATCTAACTTTCCCAACACTGTCCGAGGAACAGGTGGAGTTCCTGGAGGCCCCAATCACCTTAGAGGAAATTCGGCAAACAATCCAAGATATGGCACTTAACAAAGCCCCGGGCCCAGACGGCCTCCCAATAGAAGTTTACCGGAAATACGCCGAACAGATGGCCCCACTATTACTTGAGACTCTACAACAGGCCCAACTAGATAAAGCCCTCCCACCCTCGTTCTACAGAGCTTCCATCATAGTTATCTTGAAACCAGATAAAGACCCTACAGACTGCAGTTCCTATCGTCCCATTTCCCTGGTAAATGCCGACTATAAAATCCTAAGGAAACTCCTAGCTACCAGACTAAATCAAGTAATCCTATCTATTATACACCCTGACCAGACTGGTTTTATGCCAGGGAAATCCACGACGATTAACTTACGTAGAGTCCAAACAGCGATCCAACTGGGCAAACAGTTCGACATGCCCTGGGCACTGGTCTCACTAGACATGATGAAGGCCTTCGACTCACTGGAGTGGGTTTTCCTGGAAGCCTGTCTGGTCCGATTTGGGTTCGGTCCCCTATTTTTACAATGGGTCAAAACTATCTACAAATCGCCAAGCGCTAATGTAGTAGTAAATGGCATCCCATCTACCGAGTTTCGCCTCGCGAGGGGCACCCATCAGGGCTGCCCGCTATCCCCGACTCTATTTGCTATAGCCATTGAAGCTATGGCGATCCGGTTGAGAAGTACCCCCGACATAACTGGCATCAAATGGGCAGGTCTTGAAAGTAAATTGGGCCTATATGCGGACGACACCATTCTTTTTCTGTCAAACCCTACAACCTCCTTTTCCCATGCTATGTCCCATACAGACAAATTCTCCCACCTATCTGGACTGCACGTCAACTGGTCCAAGTCCACAATTCTATATACAAATCTTAACCCGACAAACGATCCCTGCGTCGTCAGATACGGCCTAGCTGTGGTCTCCACATTTAAATATTTAGGGATATATATGTCCCAAGACCAAAACTACGCCATAAAAGATAATATTGACCCACTAATAAAAAACATCAAAAATAAATTTGGCAGATGGTCTAAGCTACCGCTTTCGGTGGCCGGCCGTATAAACCTTGTTAAGATGGCCATTCAACCTAAATGCCTATACATACTGCAACATATGCCAATATATGTCCCCAAGCGTACATTTCAATCCCTCAACTCTCACATCACATCTTTCATTTGGAACTCCGCCCGCTCAAAACTTAGTCTTTTGACCCTACAAAGACCCAAAGAGCAAGCTGGGATGTTGCTTCCGGACCTACGCCTTTACTACCTGGCCGGACAGTTGCGCAATATCCGTAGCTGGGTCTTGGAACGGGAAATGCCCATAGCAGACGAATTTCTTGCAAAACAAGTGAAAGGGAACAACCTTCTAAACTTCCTAGAGTTCCCAGAACATACCAAACCTTCTGATATACTACCACTTCACAAACTTGCCCTACGGGTGTGGAAAGAGGTTAAAGCTATTCAACAATATAAAGAAGTGATAGCCGAACTTCCCCTATGGAACAACCCCGGCTTCACAGCCTTGCAGTCGGTTCTGGACCCTCAATACTGGATATCTCTAGGGGTGAAATCAGTGGGAGACGTATGTGCTGATGGGACTCTCCCCACATATAACCAACTTCATGAAAAATTACAATCCCCACAACTCCAGCTATTTAGATTTTTCCAGCTGAGACACGCTCTGAACTCCCAATTCCCACCTGCCTCTACACGTATATCCAAATTCCCCACAATTGGCATCCTCAGATCCCAAGGACCCAAGGGCCTAATCTCGGCACTCTATACGCATCTCCTCTCAGCCCAAACTGACCACAACCCGCTCTCAGCCTACGATAAATGGAAAATTTCCATCCCGTCTTTAACACCTGAAGACTGGATAGACATCTCTGAATCTCATCTTTCAGTCTCCCCTGCAGTCAACAACAAACTGATCCAGTTATATATAATACATCAAGCATATCTCACTCCTAGTCGACTACATAAAATGGGCAACTCCCCCTCAAATTTATGCCATAGATGCCGTCAGCCAGAAGCTAACTTCTGGCACTTGATATGGAATTGTCCCTTGATAAATAGATTCTGGTCTGAGATAGTCTCATTCATAAACTCACTATTACCACCTCTTTTCAATATCAGGATGGACCCCAAGTTAATTCTGTTTGGCTTGCTGGAGGAGGAGGTGTGGCCATATCACACCCGCATCTTTCTCCAAAAAACATTATTTCTGGCTCGCAAGGCAATAGCCACTCATTGGATGGCTGTGGGAGTCCCCACAATCTCATGCTGGGTTCGGACAGTAAACACAGTAATCTCCTACGAGAAACTTATATACCAAAATAGAGGATGTCCAAATAAACATCAAGAGATATGGGGCGTTTGGCTGGACACCAACTCTACTCTATCCACAGACTAAAGTTCTAGGCTCAAGACCTTCTCTATTTTGCTCCCTCCCCCACCCAATCCTCTTCCCCTTCTCCTACCTATATCCTAGCTCCCCCCCCCCCCCCCTCTTAATAAATAACAAACACGGAACCTCACACCAGAATAATTTAAATAACCGGCATAGACAGTTTATGTTTAACTGTTAAAAGTTTTTTATTGTTATGTACACGGACAATTCATATGGAAAAAATGCTAGCACTATAACTAAGTAAACTACAGCACAGCATGCTATAGATGCAACACCGAATTCATGTCTGACGCAATTGATATTATGTACTCTGCAAATTCTTCTTCAATAAAGAAAACAAAGTTAAAATATATCAGGGGTCAGTACAAAGATCTCTCCCATAATCTATTATACCCAGGACTGTAACAGGGGGGGGGCTCTAATAACTATGTATAGATATATCAGAGGTCAGTTCAGAGATCTCTCCCATTATCTATTATACCCAGGACTGCAACAAGGGGGCACTCTAATAACTATGTATAATATATCAGTGGACCTATAAAGAGATCTCTCCTATCATCTATTATACCCAGGACTGTAACAAGAGAGCACGCTATTATACCCAGGACTGTAACGGGGGGGGGGGGGGGGGGCTCTAATAACTATGTATAGATATATCAGGGGTCAGTACAGAGATCTCTCCCATCATCTAATATACCCAGGACTGTAACAAGGGGGTGCTCTAATAACTATGTATAATATATCAGAGGTCAGTACAGAGATCTCTCCCATCATCTATTATACCCAGGACTGTAACAAGGGGGCGCTCTAATAACTATGTATAGATATATCAGGGGTCAGTACAGAGATCTCTCCCATCATCTATTATACCCAGGACTGTAACAAGGGGGTACTTTAATAACTATGTATAGATATATGAGGGGTCAGTACAGAGATCACTCCCATCATCTTTTTATAGCCAGGACTGTAACAAGCGGGCGCTCTAATAACTATGTATAGATATATCAGGGGTCAGTACAGAGATCTCTCCCATCATCTATTATGCCCAGGACTGTAACAAGGGGAGCTATAATAACTATGTATAGATATATCGGGTCAGGACAGAGATCTCTCCCATCATCTATTATACCTAGGACTGTAACAAAGGGGCGCTCTAATAACTATGTATAGATATATCAGGGGTCAGTACAGAGATCTCTCCCATCATCTGTTATATCCGGGACTGTAACAAAGGGGCGCTCTAATAACTATGTATAGATATATGAGGGGTCAGTACAGAGATCTCTCCCATCATCTATTATACCCAGGACTGTAACAAGGGGGCGCTCTAATAACTATGTATAGATATATCAGGGGTCAGTACAGAGATCTCTCCCATCATCTGTTATATCCGGGACTGTAACAAGGGGGTACTCTAATAACTATGTATAGATATATGAGGGGTCAGTACAGAGATCTCTCCCATCATATTTTTATACCCAGGACTGCAACAAGACGGCACTCTAATAACTATGTGTAGATATATCAGGGGTCAGTACAGAGATCTCTCCCATCATATTTTTATACCCAGGACTGTGACTGTAAAAAAATGAGGTATTGGTGATATTTTGACCAATATCTACATTACCACAAGCCAGACATGATGTATAATATTTTTTAAAACATTATCTAACATAAAATTGACCAAAATGCATAAGATCCCAGCCCATGTCAAGGGTCCTCATTCTCTTTTGAGTCCCTAATTAAACACAAGCTTGAAACAAATTAACTTGAAAAATGTTTCCACAGAAACAATTAAAGAATAGAAAAATTATCGCCTTCCATGGAGACATTCCTGCTGCCAAGGCATAGATCCCTGTAGAGCAGGAAAATAGTCTGCAGATTGGTGATGAACACGCATGCCAGATGCTGTGCTGAGCTTCAACCACGGTGTTAGATGCACCATCATGCGGCTGAAATTATGGAGGACCAAATATGCCTGAAAGATGGCCGTCGCCCTCTTCAGAGGCAGCTGAGGTGTGCCCTGAAAAACGTGCCACTTGGTGGGAGCCCAAATCCCTCGTCTGCAATAATGAACATTGTGAAGAGGCAGGAGGTATAGCTGCTGTGACTGAAGCTGCTGACCTGTTCGGGAAGACTATGAAAATGCACACACCAGCAGTGCTCCACAGACCCTACATCAACAATATAAACTGGTAATAACTGTCAGCCAAGGCCAACAGGATCACCGGAAAATATTGCTTGTTATTGAAGCATCGGGATCCCGAATGCGGCGGTTTCTGTACAAGTATGTGCTTCCCATTCAGCGCCCCAAGACAGTGTGAAAACTGTGCAGAACTCCTGAATCCATCCACAATCTGTAAGCAGTACTCAGTCATTGGGGTTCATATTCATGCAAGGTTTGTGTGTTTTGCAAAGCACAATTCTCGTTCCATTTTTACGGCCATGTGAAAGTGGCTTTGATCTGGGTGTCGGTCTTAGTCTGGGTCTCGGCCTAAATCTTTGTCTGGGTCATGGTCTAAGTCTTAGTCTGCGTCTTAAGACGGCTTTTGAGCGATAATCGTCGTATGTAACTGCACTGACATCACACAGTTTTTGTTAAGCTGTTGCTGATCGTTGTCTTTCAGCGTGCTGACGATCAGCAATCAGTTATCAGGGATTCACAGCGGGATACAGTTGATAGTATTGTTTCAGCTGTATCCTGCTCCCTGAACATAGGCGGGGTATGAACAACAGAGTGGTCCAGCTGTGTGCTTTATACTCCGCTCGGAGCACTCGGCTGTATATCAGCTGGGCGCTCTGAGCAGAGAACAGCTGGATGCAGAAGACAGGTGGCCCGCTTGTCTTCTGCATCCCCCGCTTGGAGCGCTCGGCTTTATAGCAGCTGGGCGCTCTGAGCGGGGAACAGCTGGATGCAGAACACAAATGGCCCCACTTGTCTTCCGCATCCCCCGCTCGGAGCGCAAGGTGATTGCTCAATGTTTTAGCGATCATCTTGCCGTAAAATGCACACAACAATTTTCGCTCAAAAGTCGCTCTAAAGATGTCTAAATGTCTAATCGTTGTGTCTAAATGGGCCTTTAGTCTGGGTCTTAGTTTAAGTCTGGATCTAAGTCTTAGTCTCGGTCTTAGTCTGAGTCCGTTCCTTGAAAACAAACTTGCATTCATCATTGCATGCTGAATTATCATTTTCTGCTTTACGGTATTACTTCCCAACTTTGCTTGTTATTTTCTGTTCTGACACAATCTGCTGGACGTACAGAGATTTTATACCTGCCTGTAACTTCATTATATTTTAACTATTTGTAGTAAACTGCACTGACAGCAAAAAATAAAATTGAATCGTGCCTCTGTTTTTCGAAACCTCTAGCCCCGTATAAACAATCATCCATCATACGCTCTCTAACAATAGAAACACTAATTGAAGCACGATGCCATTAAAATACAAGTTCAAAGATTGAATCGCTAAGATTGTAACTGAAGGCTTTCTGCTTTGTTCTCTTCCCAGTAAAAATACGCCAGTTTGCCACTTAATATAACGGGACTTTTCTATCTAACAACTGCCGGCTATGGCACCGTGTAGCCTAGAATATTGGAATAGCCCAAAACAACTTTCAGAAAGAACTCTGAGTGGAACCATTGACTTCAATTAGTTAACGGTTTAACCAAAAGTGCAAACACAAAGCTGGAAAGGTTCGTTGTACCAGTATCACCGTGTGAATGCAGCCTGACCACAAACAGTACTTCTCTAGACATGTGTAACCTTAAAGTGAAGGTGTCTCCTCACATACCTAGAAGGTACTTTCATTAAGTAGAAACAATCTCCTTCTGGGCCCCTGACCCATGTCTATAGGCCACTCACTAGCCAAGCCAGAAACATACTGCACAGTGATGAGGGGTGAAACCCCCAAAACAGCTGTATGTGTATGGTACTATGGCTTGGTTTTCAATTCCCAGTCATTATTACAACTCTTGTCTAAAGAGTCTAGCATTGACTTGCAGGAATGCTGCCTTCCAATAGGTGGCGCTGCAGAGGTGTTCTTCCATCGTACCTATTTGCATATTTCCCATAGGAACATGCATCGCCTTATAAGTCTCCTCAAATGCCTTCTAGGTGCTCTCCTTAAGTAGAAACAATACCCTTCCTAACTAGAGATGAGCGAGCATACTCGCTAAGGGCAATTGCTCGAGCAAGCATTGCCCTTAGCGAATACCTGCCCGCTCGAGACAAAACGTTCGGGTGCCGGTGCGGGGGAGCGGTGAGTAGCGGCAGTCAGCAGGGGGGAGAGAGGGAGAGAGAGATCTCCCCTCCGTTCCTCCCCGCTCTCCCCCGCAGCTCCCTGCCTGCCGCCGGCACCCAAACCTTTTGTCTCGAGCGGGCAGGTACTCGCTAAGGGCAATGCTCGCTCGAGCAATTGCCCTTAGCGAGTATACTCACTCATCACTATTCCTAACCTTAAAGTGTAACTGCACTTTCTAAAAACTTGTGATGCGCCAGCTAAAGCACTTGTGTGAGCACTGTCACTGCTTGCTAGCAGAGGACAGATTCACTATGGTACAACTATGGCCCCGTCTCCAGCTAGTGAACAGTGATAGCGCTCAGAGGAGGTCTTCGGCTGGCCCGATCTAGTGATCAGTTGGGGTCTCAGCAGCCGGACCCCAGCAAGCACATATTTTGAAATCTTTATATGTCAAACGTTTTTAGAAAATGCAAATATACTTTAATACCTAAAAATATTATCTGCCAGAGATTAATGTTCAGCGGGTGATTCCCATATCATAAGGGAAAGGCATCACTTTAGGATTGGTGGAAGTCCAACCTCTGGTACACTCACCGATGCAGAGAATTAAAGTGCCATAATGCTGCTTCCAAGCTGTGGTCCCTTCACTGTACAGTGGGGGGGCCTACTGAGCCGGAACTGCAACGGCTCCAATCACTTGATGCAGTTCCCTTATACAGTGTATGGCCGGGGCTGGGCTGCACAGGATAAGACTGAAGGGGCGGCCTGACTGAATGAGCACCATCACCCCTCCGCTCTTAGCATTGGTGAGGGTCGCAGAGATTGGTCCCCCGACATTCATAAACTTATGCCATATCTTTGTGATATCCCATCCCTTGTGGAGATGGAAATACCCTTTAAACAGTAACCATATAGTGACCAAATGCCTGCCGCTAGTGAGACCGCTCATGCTTCCTCCTATTGCATACGGTTTCTTAATAAGCTGCTTCCAATTTATTCTCATTAACAGTCTAAAACTTAATTCCAGGCTTCAAAGCTTTTCAAACCACATAAAAGCTTCTTTTTTGTTTTCTTAAGAAGGAATTTGTATTTTCGGATTTAAAGAATAACTAAGGTCAAGCCCTTCCCTTTGGTGTGGGTTCAGCTCATTTCTAGGAACTGTTTTTATTTCTTCCACATATTATTAATGAAAACTGTTAATTGAAAGGACTTAAAACATTTGCTGCAGTAAATGCCGTCCACAAATGGGCTCTAACGGGACGGATTGCGTCATGGAATTTTTGCAAGTCTTAGCAATTGATGAATTCGTGTTTCTCTTTAATTCCAACATGCTGACTGCACATGCAAAACACAGTATTAGTAGTGCAATGTAGGCTCAAACGAAGGTATGGTCACAGCATATCACACAAGAGGGTGTGTGCGACTGACGAGCTCTACCAATCTCCCATAGGCTCCCATGTTACCACTCACACGAATGGCATGAAACAATTGTATCATGCTCTATATCTTGGTGTGTGTTACATGTGCATACACACCAAGAGAGTGCATGGTGATTGGCAGCACACAGTACGTTGGCATGAGATGGGGGCAACACCTTCTGCAATGCTGAAGACCCGCTTAGAGAAGACATGAGACAGAAGAGCAGTATCAGGAGTAGGAGCGTGACCTCACAAGTCCTTTTTGCTGCTGCAGCTTTAGTAGAACCTGCTAAAATGGCGAATGACCCTTCTGTACATTGACTGCACATTTGCCATGCCCAAATACAACCATGAAATCAGTGAGCTTCTACACTGAGCATGTGAGTAAAGTAGAGAGGTGAGTTAAAAGTGGGATAATCATTATAAGGACAGAGTTGTTAAATGGGGGTTGGTAGCTTCCCTTAAGAAGTTCCCCTTTAAGAAGGAAGACAATCCCAGGCCGAACACAAGCCAACAATACACTTTACTTAACACAATTGCAAATACAATGATGTGCAATAAGTTTTTGTTACTGTCTCTTTAAGAGGCACAATAATCTTGGGGGTTTATTTGCATATAAAGTGGCGCAACTTCTTTAATGACGCGAACATATAGAACAGATGTAAAACTATTCAGGCCTCTGTTCCTTTCGCAAAGACCACAGCCAGACTATATTACTTCACACTATCTTTCACCAAACACCTACTGTTTTGACATTAACCCCTTAACGTCTAATGGGCCATTTACACGGGACAATAATCATGGGTGTAAATGCAGAAAAAGTGTTCACTTTTCAGTCAGCATAAAAACCATCGCGGGATCCTGGGATTGTCGTTCTGCTTCACATAGGAGGTGAGGTGCTGAGCAATACCCCCACATCCAGCGATGAAGTCTGTGCGTGTAAACGCTCTGCATGAGCGCTGATGACCTTAGCGGTGACGTCAGCGCTCGTGTAGACATTTAGCCGACTGTCGGCCTGTGTAAAAGTGACGAAGCGTGTTTGTGCCTTAATGACCAACTAATTCTTCATTTCTTCTCATCGTTGCATTCCATACCTTTTGTATTTTCCGTCATTGCCGTATGAGGGCTTGTTATTTGCTGAACCAGTTGTACTTTTTAATGGCATCATTTTTGTGTACATACAATGTCTTGTATAACTTTTATTAATTTTTTTTGTGGGTTTGGGAAAAGAAATTGTTAGGTCAGCTGCCCGGGTCTCCCGCCCTCCTGCTATTGTGGGCAGATGAAGGCATCGCCCTACCCCTCCTGCATGAATAGCTCTTTTCCTTTCTATCAGCACTGCAGGAATTAACTCTTCTCTGTGCTCTTAGCCCAACTGTAGGGTTAATGGGCTATTACTCTCCTATTTAAGCTGAGCTCGGAAACTTCCTCCTTGCCAGAGTATTGATGTTGTTTGTTTCCTGTTCCCATCTAGCTATTCTGATCTTGATCTACCATGTACTGACCCTTGGGCCTGTTTACTGGACTTGCCTAAACTCTGCCTGCCTTGACCCTTGGAATTGTGACCCAAATTCCGTTTATATACCACCTGCTCCAACATAAGGACCATATCCAGACTCCGCACTTTGGCCTATCGCATGGTGCTTTGCACCAGTGTCGCCGACTCCCGTGGGTCAACCACCAACTACATAGGGACTACTGCAGGAGATAGTGTCCTGGTTGGTTTCCTGCAGCAAAGACCATATCCCTGTACAAGGGTTAAAGGGTGAATACCAGGGATCTGCCAAGATAAAGCCCTCAGGTTTAGCCCAATGCCAAACAAGTTAGTTGGCACAGTGGATGCAGACCCGCTGGTCATAACAGAAATACCTTCTACTATTTGTTCTTTGGATTTCCTTTTTTATGGCATTCAGTGTGTAAAATAAATATTCTTCTCCGGTGACACCAAGTTTATACAATTGTTTGTTTTGCTGTTTTGTACACAAAAAACACTTTTTTTAAAAAAAGATTTGCCTTGGTGTCTCCGCATTCCAAAAGCCAAAACATCTTTAATGTTTTTCTATCGATGGAGCTTTTTTTTGCAGGAAGAACGCTGGACATAACGTATCCACTTTTTAGCAAAACATAACATTTTAATTGCTTTTTATTCCATTTTTTCTAGAAACAACATTAACAAAATCTACAATTTTGGCATGTTTTTTATTTTTAAAGGCGTTCACCATGCAGCATAAATAATATGCTAAATTCTTCAGGCCGATACGATTGCACTAATACCAAATCTATATAGTTTGGGGTTTTTTAGCATCTTTTTTACACTTTTTTTAAAACCAATTATTTTTTGTTTTCCAAAGACCCCTAACATTTTTCTTTTTGTTAAGGGCGCCCACCCACTGGCGTTTTTTTTCCCTGCGAAATTCGCAGCATTTTTTTTCTGCAAGGGTCTATGGGACTTGTAATGTTAAAATCGCGATCCGCGGTAAATTGCGATTTTGCGCGATCGCGATTTTAACATTACAAGTCCCATAGACCCCTGCAGAAAAAAAATGCTGCGAATTTCGCAGGGAAAAAAAAACGCCAGTGGGGGGGGCGCCCTAAGGGTGACCACCCATTACAGGTTTTTTTTCACAGCGAAATTCGCAGCATTTTCTTTTCTGCAGGGGTCTATGGGACTTGTAATGTTAAAATCGCGATCGCGGAAAATCGCAATTTACCGCGATTTTAACATAACAAGTCCCATAGATCCCTGCAGAAAAAAATGCAGCGAATTTCGCTGTGAAAAAAAACTGTAGTGAGTAGTCACCCTAAGGGCGCCTACCCACTTGCGTTGCCGATTTTCGCGCATGAAAAATGTGGCGCTTTCGCGCGTTTTTCGTGCGTTTTTTGCGGCCCTCCATTGACAATCATGGGTGCATTAAGAGAAAAATAAGGAGACATATGCAACTGACAGTTCCTATGTGAAAAAACCCCACGAAACGGAAAAAAAACCCAGATGGACAAGAACACATTCTATACTAATTGCTCTTGAGACAAAAAGCAAAACATTGCAGGAAAAAAAAATCGCCAGTGGGTAGGCGCCCTTATATGGCTTTTTTGACAAGGATGTAAGGCTTATTTTTTCGTGATCGGTTGTTCTTTTTAGTGGTATGACACTTACTGTTCAATGCGACGTTTAATCACTTTCTATTCCATTTTTTTTGTAAGGCAAGATCTGCAAAATTAGCTATTTTTGCCATGTTTTCTGTATTTTTTTCCATGACCTGCACTGTGTGGATTAAATAATGTGGTCAATTTTTCTCTGGGTCATTATTAGAGATGAGTGAGCATACTCGTCCGAGCTTGATGCTTGCTCAAGTATTAGGGTACTCGAGATGCTCGTTACTCAAGACGAGCGCCATGCGGTACTCGAGTCAATTCCATTTCCTTCCCTGCATGTTTAGCACCATTTTGTAGCCAATATACATGCAGGGAAGGCATTACAACTTCCTCCTCTGACATTCCAGCCCTATCCCACCCCCCTGCAGTGAGTGGCTGGTGAGATCAAGTGACCGCCAAGTATATAAAGTGGGCCCGCCCGCTGCTCGCCTCAGACACACGCTGGCAGAGATTAGGGAGGGTGCTGCTGCTGCTATAGGGAGAGTGTTAGCGTCTTCAAGAACCCCAGCGATCCTTCTTAGGGCCACATCTGACCATGAGCAGTTTTGCGCAAAATTTTTTTTTTTTCATCTTGGGCTGTGCAGGCTATTACAGCTATAGCGTTCTCAGTCTGCAGTCAATTATACAGAGTATAGGGGCAGTACTGGTGAGACAGGGACGGTGGTACTATAGAATCCTGTAAACAAGTACCCCAATGGTCCTTCTTTGGGCTACCTGTGATTGTGTGCATTTTACTGCGTGGCTGCTGGGAGTTGTAGTGGCTCACTATTAGCCAGCTAGGCTTTGCTGCAGCCTAGTGTATAATTTTTTTAGGACTGCACTGTGCGTAACATAACTGCTGTCAGCCTCCAACTGCACGCCAATAATTACCAAATTTTTTTCACCGCTCTGTGTGTCCCGTCAACTTTACGCACAGCGTGCGGCCACAGCCCCTGATAGAGGGAAAGTCATATAGACGCTATATAGGCTGTTTGTTTTTTTAAAAAAATTTGAAAAAAAGCTCCTTGTTAGGGCTACCTGTGACCGTGTGCATTTTACTGCGTGGCCGCTGGGAGTTGTAGTGGCTCACTATTACCCAGCTAGGCCTTTTTGCAGCCTAGCATATAATTTTTTGCAGACTGCAGTGTATGTTACATAACCACTGTCAGCCTCCAACTGCACGCCACTAATTGCATAATTATTCAGACCGCTCTGTGTCTGCTCTATTCTTAATCCAGCATGCTGAGGGGTAGGGGTAGGCCTAGAGGACGTGGACATGGTCGCGGTCGAGGACGTGGAGGCCCAAGTGAGGGTGTGAGCACAGGCCGAGTTCCTGGTCCAGGAGAATCGCAGCCGGCTGCTGCGGGATTAGGAGAGAGGCAAGTTTCTGGGGTCCCCAGCTTCATAACACAATTTTTGGGTCCACGTGGTAGACCTTTATTACAAACTGAGCAGTGTGAGCAGGTCCTGTCGTGGATGGCAGAAAATGCATCCAGCAATGTATCGACCACCCAGTCTTCTACGCCGTCCACTACTGCAACTCTGAATCCTCTCGCTGCTGCTCCTCCTTTCTCCCAGCCTCCTCACCCCATGAAAATGACATATTCTGATGAGCAGACAGACTCCCAGGAACTGTTCTCGGGGCTCTGCCTTGACTGGGAAAAAAAGGTTCCTCTCTCACATAAGGAGTTTGTTGTGACCGATGCCCAACCTTTGGAAAGTTCCCGGGGTCCGGGTGATGATGCTGGGGACTTCCGGCACCTGTCTCAAGAGCTTTCAGTGGGTGAGGAGGTCGATGATGATGAGACACAGTTGTCTATCTGTGAGGTAGTAGTAAGGGCAGTAAGTCCGAGGGAGGAGTGCACAGAGGATTCGGAGGAAGAGCCGCTGGACGATGAGGTGACTGACTCCACCTGGTTCGCTAAGCTAACTGAGGAGAGGTCTTCAGAGGGGGAGGCAAGTGCAGCAGCAGGACAGGTTGGAAGAGGAAGTGGGGTGGCCAGGGGTAGAGGCAGGGCCAGAGTGAAGACTCCCCCAACTGTTTCCCAAAGCACCCCCTCGTGCCAAGCCACCCTGCAGAGGCCTAGGTCTTCAAAGGTGTGGCTGTGATATTAGTCCTCCTCCTGCTACTCCTCCTCCAGAAACAACATGTCATCGCGCTGAACGGCCAATTTTTCTGCTGCCCAAAGGGCTCATCTACGTCTACCAAAGTTTTTACAATTTTTCTAAGTTTCAAAAGTATTGAGACTGTTACATGAACCAATTTTTTCAACAGGGCTACCACCAGGCTCTGTTACAAATTAAGCAGCAGTGAGCTATATCTTTAAAAAAATGTTTGTGGGTTTCACCTGCCCTCTCGGTTGATAAATTTTTCAGAGGTACGCTTGTACTCTTGGTACACTAATTTTTGGGGCCCACGCCTACACTCTTATCCAACTAATTTTTCCGGCCTTCGCCTATGCTCATGGTATCCCAATGTTTCAGAGGTGTGCCTATACTATTACTACAGAAATTTTACTGGGGTCTGCCTGCCTACCTATACTTCTGCTACAAGAAAGTTACAGGGATCTGCCTATACTGCTGCCACTTACATGTTACAGGGGTCTGCCTATACTGCTGCTACAGAAATGTTACTGGGATCTGTCTATAGTGTTACTACAGAAATGATACAGAGGTCTGCATATACTTCTGCTACAAAAATGTTACTGGGATCTGCCTATACAGCTGCCACGTAAATTTTATAGGGGTCTGCCTATACTTCTACTGCAGAAATGGTGCTGGGGTCTGTCTATACTACTGCTACAGAACTGATACTTGGGTCTGCCTATACTGCTGCTACATAAATGTTACTGGGGTCTGCCTATACTGCTGCCACTTAAATGTTACAGGAGTCTGCCTATACTGTCGTGGATTTCCTTTTGCGTCCAATGACTTAATCAATTTGGAATGTTTACACCCTTCCACATTAATTCTGAATTGATAATGCGCATAAGAAGTTTTCACACTGACACAGGTTCAGCATGTATAGGCTTCCTCAATTCTACTTTAATGTTGGGCGCGCAGCCTCTTTTAAAAGAGTTTAACATATCTGCCCATCTGGGCAGGTCAAAGATTACATAGATACAACGTATTGTTCAATTATTGGATAAGCATCTTGCAATTCTTCCATCCTCCGGTCATCTGTGATTGGCCATCAGGTGATGAACGAGATGAGTGGGTTGTCTTGGACCCACGTGTGGTTCCTTCGATATGATTGGATGTTACATCATGAATTAGTAATTGCCTAAATCTCCCATGTTATTTGCATACGTTTCCAGTAAAATTGCTTGGGTAATTATTGCGGTAGCTGTTTCAGACTGCGGTTATCTGTCTGATTTCTACTTCTTCTAAATTTACACAACAGGTGGAAAATGTAACGTGTTTATACTATATATTATCTTGTCAGCATTTTGAGAACAGAAGTTTCATTAAGGAAGTAGATACATTGGATACATGTAAGAAGGCATATCTATATTTGTAACGGCAATGGAAAAGTACTGGCATTTAGTATACAGAATAAAAACAAGTTCATTGTCCAATACAAAGGTCCACAGTATAGGTCCAAAATATAGATATATTGGGTTTCCACTACAATACTTCTGCTACAATAATGTTACTGGGGTCTGCCTATACTTCTGCCATGCAAATGTTACAGGGGGTCTGCGTATATTTCTGCTACAAAAATGGTACTGGGGTCTGTCTATACTTCTACTACAGACATGTTACAGGGGTCTGCTTATACTGCTGCTACAGAAATGTTACAGGGGTCTGCTTATACTGCTGCTACATAACTGTTACTGGGGTCTGCCTATACTTCTGCCACATAAATGTTACAGGGGTCTGCCTATACTGCTGCCACTTAAATGTCACAGGAGTCTGCCTATACTTCTGCTACAAGAATATTACTGGGGTCTGCATATACTTCTGCCACGTAAATGTTAGAGGGGGTCTGCATATACTTCAGCTACAAAAATGGTACTGGGGTCTGCCTATACTGTTACTGTAGAAATGTTACTGGGGTCTTTCTATACTGTTATTACTGAAATGTTACAAATACTGGGCTCTGCCTGTACTGCTGCTACTGAAATGTTACAGGGGTCTGCATATACTGCTGCTACTGAAATGTTACAGGGGTCTGCCAATACTGGTGCTACATAAATGTTACTAGGGGATCTGCGTATACTTCTGCTACTAAAATGTTACTGTGGTTCTGCCTATACTTCTGGCACGTAAATGTTACAGGGGTCTGCCTATACTTCTGCTAATGAAATGTTACTGGGGTCTGTCTAAGCTTGCATACCATGCGGGTGTCTGCCACGTGAATATGAGCTGTATTAAAGTATGAGCTGGAGAAAGTATGATACAGTTCCATCATGGTAGTTCGACAGGGTAGGAGACAGGTAGGCCACAAACGCTGCCTTAAAGGGGTTGTCTCGCGAAAGCAAGTGGGGTTAAGTACTTCTGTATGGCCATATTAATGCACTTTGTAATATACATCGTGCATTAAATATGAGCCATACAGAAGTTATTCACTTACCTGCTCCGTTGATGGCGTCCCCGTCTCCATGGCTCCGTCTAATTTCGGTGTCTTCTTGCTTTTTTAGACGCGCTTGCGCAGATGGGTCTTCTCCCTTCGGCTCGGCACCATCGGCGTTTTGGCTCCACCCCCTTGTACGCGTCATCGCGTAGCTCACTAATAAAATCCCCAAGCCCAACTGCTAGCCCATGCATACCCTCCCCTGACTCCTTTAAATGTGCACTCTGGAACTGCCAGTCAGCATGTAATAAACTCCCCACTATTCACGACTTTTTTACTGCTAAATCTTTAAATCTGCTCGCTCTCACAGAAACGTGGATACAGCAGTCTGACACGGCCTCGCCTGCTGCACTGTCTTACAATGGCCTGCAGTTCTCCCATACCCTGAGACCAGATGACAGGCATGGCGGAGGAGTAGGTGCTCTTCTCTCCCCAAAATGCACCTACCAGGTCATCCCTCCCCCCTGTACCCTCACTCACTTTTCCATCATTTGAAGTACATATGCTACGGCTTTTTCGCCCGCTGTCCATGCGAGTAGCAGTTATCTATCGCCCCCCAGGTGCTGCTCGCCTGTTTTTTAGGACCACTTTGCTGCCTGGCTCCCCCACTTCCTATCCTGTGAAATTCCAACCCTCATCTTAGGTGATTTTAACATGCCCACTAATGACCCCAACTCCCCATCTGCCTCTCAGCTTCTTTCACTCACTTCCTCCCTTGGTCTCTCTCAACTTACAGCCTCTCCCACTCACAGGGATGGCAATACTCTGGATCTGGTCTTCCTCCGGCTCTGCTCTGCTGTCAACTTCACTAACTCCCCTCTCCCGCTCTCGGATCATAACCTCCTCTCTTTCTCTGTCATGCTCCCTAACATCTCTCCAGACCCACCTACCTACAGTACCTACAGGAACCTTAAGGCCATTCACACCCAGAACTTTGCTGAATCCCTACAGTCCTCTCTGTCCCCCATCTCTCTCCTCACCTGCCCCAACCTGGCTGCCGCTCACTACAACACCGCTCTCAAACATGCCCTGGATGAAGCGGCGCCCCCCAGGACCCGAGCCATCCGATGTAGACCACGGCAACCCTGGCTCACACCTCAAACGCGCTTCATCCGGCGGTGCTCTAGAAGTGCTGAATGGCTGTGGAGGAAATCGCAAACGTCCACAGACTTCCTCCACTACAAATTCATGCTCAGAACCTACAACCTCGCCCTCCACCATGCCAAACAAGTCTATTTCACCTCTCTTGTCTCCTCACTATCCCACAACCCTAAAAGGCTCTTTGATACTTTTCACTCCCTTCTCAGCCCTAAACCACAGCCCCCGGTGACGGATCTCAGTGCCGAAGAGCTGGGTGCTTACTTCAAAAAGAAAATTGATGACATCCGTCAGGAAATAACTTCCCCACCCCAGACTAGCCCTGACCCTAGTCTTGTCAGCACTGCATCTAGCTTCTGCTCACTGTCTGTACTCAGACCAGCGACAGAGGAAGAAGTCTCCAAATTGCTCTTCTCTGCTCGCCCCACCACCTGCGCTAGCGACCCCCTCCCCTCACACCTCCTCCGCTCCCTCTCCCCAGTGGTCATCTCCCATCTCACCATTATATTCAACCTCTCTCTGACCTCTGGCATCTTTCCCTCTTCTTTCAAACACGCCATCATATCCCCACTGCTAAAGAAGCCGACTCTGGACGCGACTGATGCTGCCAACTACCGACCCATCTCAAACCTCCCCTTCATCTCCAAACTACTAGAACGACTGGTTTACTCCCACATTGTAAGCTACCTATCAGAGCACTCTCTCCTAGACCCCCTACAGTCTGGCTTCCGACCTCAACACTCGACAGAAACTGCCCTTACAAGGGTATCCAATGACCTACTGACAGCCAAATCGAGGGGCGATTACTCCCTACTGATCCTCCTCGACCTCTCTGCAGCATTTGACACTGTTGACCACAAACTCCTCCTCAGTATGCTACGCTCCATTGGCCTAAAGGATACTGCCCTCTCCTGGTTCTCTTCCTACCTATCTGACCACTCTTTCAGTGTCTCCTTTGTTGGCTCTACCTCCCCTCCTCTTCCCCTTGCTGTTGGGGTCCCCCAGGGCTCTGTCCTCGGCCCCCTTCTTTTCTCTATCTACACAGCCCCTATTGGACAAACCATCAGGAGATTTGGCCTCCAACACCACCTGTATGCTGATGACACCCAGCTATACACCTCTTCCCGTGACATCTCTGCACCTTTACTCCAAAACATCACTAACTGTCTGTCTGCTGTCTCTAACACCATGTCCTCTCTCTACCTAAAACTAAACCCCTCTAAAACTGACCTGCTGGTATTTCCACCCTCCACTAACCGACCTCCTCCTGACATCTCCATCTCAGTGTGTAGCGCCACCATAACTCCTAGACAACACGCCCGCTGCCTTGGAGTCATATTTGATTCTGATCTCTCTTTTGCCCCCTACATCCAATCTCTGGCCCGAACATGTCAGCTGCACCTCAAGAACATCGCAAGAATCCGCTCTTTTCTCACTGTGGACACGCTAAAAACGCTTACTGTTGCCCTCATCCACTCCCGGCTCGATTATTGCAACTCGTTGCTGATCGGCCTCCCCTGCACCAGACTCTACCCTCTCCAATCCATCCTGAATGCGGCAGCCAGGCTCATCTTCCTGTCCAGCCGCTACTCGGACGCCTCTGCCCTGTGCCAGTCACTGCACTGGCTGCCCGTTACATACAGAATTCAATTTAAACTCACCACCTTCATCCACAAAGCCCTCCACAGCGCAGCGCCCCCCTATATCGCCTCCCTCATCTCAATCCATCAACCAGCCCGGGCTCTCCGCTCTGCTAACGAAACCAGACTGAGCGCCCCTTTAATTCGAACTTCTCATTCCCGCCTCCAAGACTTCTCCAGAGCAGCACCGGTCCTCTGGAACGCACTACCAAAGGCTACCCGAGCAATCCAGGACTCGCAGAACTTCAGGCGTGCTCTAAAAACGCACCTCTTCAGGGAGGCATACCGCATTCCTTAAACAAACCCCTCTGTACTCCGCCTGATAACATGCTCCCTGACCTACTGACTGCAATCCCTGCTAGCCATCATAAACCGCTCCTGCAGTCACACCGTTTCTGCCGTCACCCGGCTAAATGTCTGACCATTGTCTATGTGTATAACATCGCTTACTCTCCACCTCGCCATACCGTGCACATCTCCAGCCCCTTTACCTTCTGTATCCCCCCATTACTTGTAGTATGTAAGCTCGTTGGAGCCGGACCCGCACCCCTATTGTTTCCATCAATTGATTACTATGTAACCGTGGTTCTGTAATGTTTGTACTTTTGTCTTTCTGTTTTCCCCCCTGTCTATGTAAGCGCTGCGGAATATGTTGGCGCTATACAAATAAAGTTTATTAACCCCTTAACGACGGGGCCATAGTGTTTTTACATCCTGCAGCTGCAGGACGTGTATGGAGAGAGGCAGCGCCGCTATCTCTCTCCATACAGCACGGGCGGCAGCTGTTTATTACAGCTGACACCCGCGGGCAATAGCCGCACTCGGCTATTAACCCTTTAAATGCCCCGAACGCTGTTTGGGGGTCCCGCACGCCCCCCCCCCCCCCCCCCGCGGTGAGATCGGGGGATCCGTGCAGGTGTCATGGCAGCCGGGGGCCTAATGAATGGCCCCAGGGCTGCCTTAGCAGACTGCCTATCAAGCCATCCACACAGGGTGGCTTCATAGACTGCCTGTAAAAAAGCAGTATGACGTAATGCTATAGCAGGAGTGATCAAAGCATCGCATGTTAAAGTCCCCCAGGGGGACTTCAAAGTAAAGTTAAAAAAAAGATCAATAAAGTTTTTTAAATTGTAAAAAAAAAAAGTTATAAAAGTTTAAATCACCCCCCTTTTGCCATATCTATTATTAAAAAATCTAGATCATAAAATAAAAATATGTATTTGATATCGCCGCGTCCATAAAAGTCCGATCTATCAAAGTAGTGCATTATTTTTTCTGCACGGTGAACGTCGTCCGAAAAAAAAAATAAAGAACGCCAGAAATGCATTTTTTTAGTTACCCTGTCTCCCAGAAAAAACGCAATAAAAAGCGATCAAAAAGTCGTATGTATTCCAAATTAATACTATTGGAAACTACAGGACATCCTGCAAAAAATGAGCCCTTGCTCAACTACGTCGACGGAAAAATAAAAAAGTTATCGCGCGCAAAAAATGACCACAGAAAATAATTGAAAAAAATTTAATATCTTCAAAAAAAAATACAAGTACTACAGCAAAAACAATACTGTATAAGTTTGGTATCGTAGCAATCGTACTGACCCATAGAATAAAAATATCAGGTCGTTTTTGTTGCAGTTTGTGCGTCGTAGAAACAGGATGCACCGAAATATGGTGGAATGTCGGGTTTTTTTCCATTTCTCTCTGCTAAGAATTTTTTAAAAGTTTTTCAGTACATTATATGGTACAATAAATAGTGCCATTGAAAAATACAACTTATCCCGCAAAAAACAAGCCCTCATACAGCGACGTCGATGGATAAATAAAGGAGCTACGATTTTTTAAAAGGGAGTAGGAAAAAACAAAAATGGAAAAAAGCAAAAAAGCCTGGTCACTAAGAGGTTATTATTATTATTATTATACTGTTACTACAGAAGTGTTAATAGGGTCTCCCTAGACTTCTGCAACATAACGGTTACTGGGGTCAGCTTATACCTTTGCTACAGGAATATTACAGGGGTCTGTGTATACTATGGGTGCACTAAGTCTTCCTATCGCAGTTTTCTATCTATCTGGCCCCCAAAAGAACACTGACTGACTTGGGCATGGAGTGCGGGCCGAAGCCAACATGTATTTTCTCTCACGTTACTTCAGCTATCCGGGGCACTGCAATGGGATTTCTTTCTGTACTGTGTGTTCCTGCTAGCCACCCATGCTGTGGGTGCACACATTCTTGCCATAGCGAAGTTGTACCTGTCTGTCCCCAAAACACTGACAGACTTGGGTAGGGTGCAGAGTGCAGATGGTTTACCCATTGCGTTGCCGATGAGGTATCCAACACCGAAACAGAATGAGTAGTGTGTGGACACATGGAGTCCCCATTGCTATGTCACTCGCAGCACCTTGGGCCACACAAGGTGTTTGCTGGGACAGAGGCTGACCCAGGGCCTGCTCACATACTTCCTACACAGAGTACTGCTGCATTGTGGAGATGTATAGAAGTGCTGCGCTGGCAGCTGAGTCCCCTTTATGCCCAGGTTTGCAGCTCCTGACGGAGGTGGCGCAGGATTGGAATGAAGATCGAACATCAATTTCTCATTGATTCTCTACAGCATTGTGGGCTATCGCCCCGCCCCTTTTAAAAAGGGTCGCTGCCTGGCCCTGCCAACCCTCTGCAGTGTGTGCCTCCGGTTTCTCCTCATGGCAGACACACTTATAAATAGACATGAGGGTGGTGTGGCTATGAAGCGAGCGTGTGGCATGAGGGCAGCTGAAGGCTGCGCAGGGACACTTTTGTATGCGCTGTGGACACTGGGTCGTGCGGGGGGTTGGGCAGCATGTAACCCAGGAGAAGAGGCAGCGGTGTGTCCCGCAGACAGTGATTGTGCTTGGTTGGAGGTAGTGTGGTGCTTAGCTAAGGTATGCCATGCTAATCAGGGTTTGTCCGAAGTAAAAATTGTTAGGGGGGGGCACTCTTGCCGCTATTGTAGCCTAATAGTGGGACCTGGGAACCTGAGATGCAGCCCTGCATGTTGCCCCTCGCCTGCCCTATCCGTTTCTGTGTCGTTTCCATCACTGTCGTAGGTTTTGCAGATTTTCACAAATGAAAACCTTAGCGAGCATCAGTCATATACAAAAATGCTCGAGTCGCCCATTGACTTCAATGGGGTTTGTTACTCGAAACGAACTCTCGAGCATCGCGGAAAGTTCGACTCGAGTAACGAGCACCCGAGCATTTTGGTGCTCGCTCATCTCTAGTAAGATTATATGATGGAATCCGATGCAAAAAGAAAAACGCTTCAAAATCTGCAATTTCTGTTCATTCCTGGATACAAACCAGAAATCTCAAGTTGTGGATTACACCCGGGTGGAGACAGTTTTGCTCAGTGTGGCTTCTCCAGTCCGAAGATAGATTCTACGGATTGGCTCACTGCACTACTCATGGCCCTGTGTTCAAGGTATTATTGTGACATTATATGTAGTTACTGGGTTTACAGTCTCAAGAATTCCTCATTCCACTTTGGAAACATTTTACTCCTTAACATCCCTTTATATAGTGAAATCCAAGGATCTCAGATGGGTTGTGTGTTGTCACAGCTATAGTAGGACTATTGTAAGCGCTGCCCATAACCGCATGCCTGCTGCCATCTAGTGGCCATTGTTTATTTCTTCTATACATACCTGTTACTGTAAACTCCCAAAATGTCTTTCTATGTAAATGCCTCCGGTTTCCTGTGAGGTCATGTCCAGCTCTAAGGCAATGCCATCTTGTTTTGCACAGGATAGACATCATGCCGGACGGTCACTACTTCCCTGAAGTGGTGTGAGGTGTTGTTGACACAAAAACGCCTCGCATCCGCAGGGAATTTGCATGTATCATGGCCGATATTACTCTCGCTCATGTGAAATCAGCCTTATTCTACCGTTGAAAATTGTCTTCAAAAGTCAATTTGTGGTTTGAGAGGGGTGAAGTTTTAGGTCAACTTTACATGGGCATAAGTGGCATTGCCAACACCTCAGCACCACTTTTTCTGCTATCAGTGAGACCTTTTTGCATGCGTTCTATTCTCTGCGTATTGCATGTGCAAATACATCCGTGTGAAGCCGCCTTACACAGATTTATCAATTAAGCTTTTTAGAAAGTCAGAATATTTGTAGAGATCCCACTTCTGCACCTGGGTGGCACAAAGTGACTTCACATCTCTGACTGGGGACATTACCTTACTTACCAGCTCACTTACCTAATAAATAAACGAATGTCTACCACTTCTTGCTGTATAAACGTGGGGTAGGCCACAGCTTTATTAATTAAAACAACATTAATAATAACTTTTAACGATCAAGACCTATCCATGCTGTCCGCAGATCAACTTTATCAGTCCGTAAACCGTCCTCCGAGGACGTTCGTAAGACCCGGTCCTTCGGCTTGCAAACCTTCCTCTATTCCCTAACCAGCATGGACAAATTCCGGGCCACACGGGATGTGCCGCGTTACTGCGGCTCATTCCGTCCCACCCCACCGACCCAAGAAAGAGCTGCCTCTACACCATCCTGCAAGCCGGATAAAAAGTATCCAACCCTACGTCATGGAGGTGGACCCCGTCCTCCCTCAACGCCCCTCTCATCCCTATCTTCTAGCTCCCAGTGACGAACCGTCACCCCCCCCCCAATGGACCGAACGAACTGAGACATCTTCATATTGACTAACCTCCTAGCTCTATCTATGGCTTCCAAATTTCTCGCCCCTCTCCAGTGTCGCCTGGATATGTCCGTTACGAGCTTCCACATGTCGCACCATACTAGCCCCCATACTCCATGCCAGGTTACGGATGTTCCGGACAGGCCTAAGTCCACTCCCGATGGGCGCACCGCTGCCCTCCTATGTGCCCAATAAACGTAAGAGTGACCCACGATGCACACCTTCCCTGGCTCCGCGGCTGAGAAAAAACAAAAGGGGAAATACGAGGGCAAAAACCCGCACTAGCACAAACATACCCACCAAAAACCGCTGAGGAAAACAAATCCGCTGAGGAAACTACAAACTAACCTCACCCCACTATCCGGTCGGGTCTCACGTACATTTTATATGCTTGGGATTTCCATCTACCCAGTCTTTTTAAGCCTTCTTCGTTCATACCTCCTGCATCCGCCGATGTGGCAGCCCCAATTCTAAAGGAGTGAGTCCCGAATTCCGCCGGTTCAAAAACCCACTGACCTTAACGCCGTTTCGATTTCCTTATCCTAACCCGTGCTGACCCGTCTACCATGATCACATCCTTCCAAAGTAGCCCGCCCACCTTAAACTTACTAGCGGGAACAAGCTTTCCAATCCACAAGGCCGCAAAAAATGAACGCGAACAAAAAAGGGGCCAACCTAAACAACAAAGTTTCCGAACCATTCAAAACACGTGTTTTCTAACGTATCTAATAACTTGCTCAGCACTGGATAGGTGATCGGGCGTCGATCGTCCCCCGGACCTTCTCTATCTTCCAACCCCGCACGATCTGGCGAAAAACGAATACTTTTGTAATATCCTCGAAACCATGCCATTTCAATACTGAATGCTACACCCGCCAGGTGCTTTTAACTGCATCAACCGACGACCGTTTTTTCCGCAAAGACACTAACATATCCAGCGTTGCCGAACGGGCCTTATCGACCCTATCCATGCAAACCCCCGGCAAAAATCAACCATTTCCGCCAAACCGCGTTGTAATTTTTTCTTTTTCACGTGCCAACCGCCACAGATGTCTCGACTAGCTTCAGCAGCTCTGCTCTGCCAGATTCCACAAGAAATGCGGGCAGCGTACCCCCTCGGCGTCCGCCTGCGGGTGCCGCTCACTGAACCGCTCCATCTGCGAACGAGAGAGTGCATCGGCTGCCAGATTTCCATAACCCGGTACGTGTTTTGCACGCAGATATATATTCCGTTGCAAACATCGTAACACCACGTGCCTCGGCAACGCCAACACCGTCGGGGAAGCCGAAGGCTGCCCGTTAATAATTTGCATCACCGAAACATTATCGGACCAAAAAACACAACTTATGGTCCTGGAGCTCTGCACCCCATAACTCCCGAGCAGCCACCAGCGGGAAAAACTCCAAAAGCGTAATGTTTTTATTCCATTGTTTTTGCATCCAGGATACTGGCCAGGGTTCCCCGCACCAGTGGTTCCAGAAAATTACACCAAAACCGGCCGACCCTGTTGCGCCAGCAAACAAGCAGAGCTCGGGTCCCGACCATTCCTCCATTCCTACCCGAAAAAGTCTTCATCATAGCGCTATGCGGCGCCTCCGTGCAATTTATATGCGCTGAATATCGTATCAAGATACACTAGCATCTCTGCGCGCTCTGATATTCGCTCCTTATCCACCATCACGTGGTCTGCCGATAGCAAGGACCAACTATCCACATACCACCTTTGCGAATCTTATCCAATAACTCCTCTGACACACCGACCCCTAACGGGGCAACACTGCAGAACAATGAGTCTGCATGTCGTAACCCTTCTAGAGGGCCCACATCACCAAGCGAGTCCGCATCACCACCGGCTGTTGAGCAACCACCCTCCTGCCCCACAGGCGGGCCCGAGCCCCCTGGGGATCCACAGGACACTGACCACGCATCGTTTTGATCCACCTTGCTCAACAGCGATTTCAACACCAACGCCAAATAATTTCTTTCCGCCACCTTAGCGGGATACATCACACGTCACCACCGGCTGTTGAGCAACCACCTTCCTGCCCCGCAGGCAGGCCCGCGCCCCCTGGGGGTCCACAGGACACTGACAAAAACCTCTTTTTGATCCACCTTGCTCAACAGCGATTTTTAACACCACCACCAGATCCATCACATTTTTCCACGCACTTAAACAATCGGACTCACCGGCCTGACCGACCTCCGGCGTTGCCGAGGGCAAGGTCCCTGCCAGTCTTCCTCCCGGGCTCCTGCCCCTGCCGAGCTGTGGCTGCCGCGCACTCTCATGCGGAGCCACTCGCGCCTTTGTTCCCCTCACTGTTCCAAGGTGGCCCAGCTCCGGCCGTTCTTGTGGTGTATCCCACCGCCTGTGGCGTATACTGTCCCTGTTTGCAGGGGGAGTTGGCGGAAGTGCTGCCTGGCGGTAGGTTTCCCGGTGGTACCGTTATCCTGAACCACTAAACCCGTCGCCCTCATTCTCTCTACTTGACCTCCTCCTGCTTTCGCTTGCATCCGCCACTAGCCTAGCGAGCTCGCTGTTGCGCTTTCGCTGGTATCTCTCTCGCCTATCTCTCTCTCTCTGTCTACGTTTTGCGCCCAAGCCTTGTCCATTGCTGCTTGCGCGACTGGCATACCCGTGTGAAGATTCGCCCCCCCCCCCCCCCCCCGGACGAGGAGCCCCCCACAAAACGTGGATTGACATAGCAGCGTCTATGGGTGCTTGGGCCCGAGATCACTTGCTGCTGCGGGTAGGGTTGTCTGCGAGCCGCGTGACTGCTATGCTCGCGTCCCTGGGGGCTGTATGAGTACCCGGTGCCAGCGGGTGGAAGATAGGGGGCATACTGGCTATGACCCTGACTGGGTGTGGGGTGACCGGAATAGTCTTTTGTCAATGGTCCCTACGGTGTGTGGACCGACAACGGGCTCCTACTCCCTCCTGACGTCTCCCCGCTATCTATACTGCCCTGTGCGCTCCCTGCCCTAGAGCCTGCGCTACTCACAGAGCTGGTGGTCGGGCTGTACCCCCTCTCCCCCCAGCTGCGTTTGCACTACCAGAAAAGGGATTTAAGTCCCCAGCCACCTGCCTCGCCGGCGCTTTTCCTCCCGCCCTTCTACCCGCTACCTGGCGCTGCTGCTGTAGGTTGCCGCCATCTTGAGAGGGCCTCCGTTCCCGCCGCGCGCCTCTGCACGCTTAGCGCCTTCCTGGCAGCTCGGTGCCGCAGCTTGGATCCATTACCGTGCGCCCTGCTGCGCGCTGGCTCCGTGTGGCGGAGCATCCACTCGATGCTGCCGCTTTGCTCCTGCTGTTTTGCGGACTGCCGGCCGGCTGTACCCGCTGCTCCTCCGTGGGCGCTCTCGCCGCCGCGCAGTTTGAATTTCCCGCCGAAAGCCTTGTGGCGCGTCCCGCTCCTTGTGGACTCTCGCTGCCGCGACTGCTCCTGCGGCCGCCTCTCTTTGCGGCGGGACTCGGACTGAGTCGCACTGTGGGGTTCTTACTTCGCTTCGGGCGGCCTCACCCGGCATCCCCCAGGTGTGCCGCTCCTCCTCTGGCTTCCAGTTCCCCTGCTGCCGGCCCGAGTGGCCTCCCCGACTCCGATCCCGACCTGCAGCTGGCGATAAGATCCTCAAGCCACTCGGCGCCGTCCCGCTGGATCGCTGCCTGGATCTGCGACCGGAGGTCTTCCAACCTCCGTCTTGGGGCTTCTGGCTTCCGCGGACCCTCCGACGCTCTCTCCTTCTTCCCGCTTGTTGTCTCCACTTGCGGCGACAATTCGCTTTTCTTGCTGTCCTGTTCTTTGCTGTTCTTCTCCACCTTAATGTCCTCTAACGCTGACTTTTCTCTGCTGTTCTTCTGCTGCTGTCTTCTCGGCTCCTATCTTCCCCCTCCCTCTTCGCTTCCTGTCCTAGCTCCACCCCCTCTAAGCTTGCTTTTCTTAACCCCTCCTATGCCTGTCCCCAGTCACATGCCGTTTTCTTAACTCAGTTCACGGCATACGAGGACACATTTATTGACACGTTTGTTTACATCGGGCTAAATTTGTTACATTTTCAGCAGAAGAAAGAAAAAAAGCAACTCCGAAAACTGAGATTGCGACTCCCCCGGCTGGTAAATCACCCCAAATGTAAAGCGATATAATGAAGTGATGAAGCCAACAAGAAATGTACACGTTAAATCCCTTCACCCAAGTGTCGCTCGCTGCGTGCCGCCCGCATCAGTCAAGTGGCGTGCAGCTAGATGCAATGACATTGCTGCGGGTTGCCGATCGCCATGCACTATCTTGGCCTGTATGCGTGCCGAACACATCCAGATAAACCATGCTGCAATCTTTTTTGCGCATGTATTTCATCCAATATGTGAAAGGGGCAACATGGGCGCCTGTGGCAGATTGGTACAGCGTATCACGTGTGCAAAGCCCATGAGTGTAATACGCTGTAACAATATGTTCGTGCGCAGGAGCCCTATGGTCCTCCAGAATAGTCAAACTCATTTGTCCTGTCACACCTGTCTATGTGCTTCCAGGAGGCAGAAAAGGTGCCGCACGTCGCAAGTGCGTCCAGAAAAGAGGAAGTGGAGGAGGAGTTAAGAGAGACTTGAGGAGAGTTTGCAGTGAGTCGTCAGGTATTAATGTATCTTGACGACATCAGGAAGTACTGGTGTAGTCAAGATTGACAGGGGGTCACGCCCCCTGTATGTGATTGGCTGGAGAGCTGGCTGTGCTGCAGGTCCTGGCAACCCAGTACGGTTAGCCTACAGCTCAATGGATTTTAATAGCAGACAGCAGTCCCCGCTGCAGCCGCAAGGGCAAGGAGCTTCCCCACCGGCGCCCCAGAAGGCAACACCCCCCTCTGTGTTTAAGTGCAGCCGGTAGGCCACGCCATGGGAGCAGCAGCGCCACAGGTGCCGGAGCAGAGCCGCGAGCCTGACAGTGCCGCCCTGTACAATCTGCCAAGTGCCGTTGGCACACAGCAGTAGGACCACTCAAACAGCAGGAGAAGCACCACTGGCACACATCGGGAGCGGCACCACCGGCAGAGGTGCCGGGAAACAGCGGGAGCGGCACCGCCGGCAAGGGACAGCGGACCCATGAGTGACGGGGGAGAATGGGGAGAACAGGGAGAACAGCTGCAGGGCCACGGGTGAGCACAGCCAGGTAGGGTGGGGGAGTAGTGGCACACTATGCGCAGCAGCAAGGGGACCAAGGCCAAGGCAAGCGTCCAAAGAGGGCTCAGTGAAATGAGCCGGAGGAAAAATCATGGGCTAGCACCATCCAGTACTTGCAGTCATTTAGCCAATCGGAAGCCCTGTCAAACCCCTAGCTTCCGGTGGCATCAAAATACAATAAGATCGAGTCGTCGTTGGAGAAGGTCGTGTGTCAGGACTGCAGCAGAGCGGGCAGGTAATGATCAAGCCATCAAAGTGAAGTGAGGTCCTTTCTGCTCCCAGGCCTTACCATTAGTGAGAAGAGAGTTTTTGGTCATCTATCCAATAAAACAGTGAGTAAGGCTGCCTGACCACGGGCGATGATCCTCCGGCGATTACGCTGTGTGAAGCTGTCCATAGCATTGCTATGGAAAGCGCAGCATCGGCGTCCACGAGCGGAGAACCATAGTGATTCTTCGCTCGCGGGATTTAAATTGCAGCATGCCGCTATTTGCTGTGATTCTCTGCAGTGAGCCTATCTGAGAGTCTTACCACTGAGACTTGTCAGCTGTCCCCCCCTCGTCCCCCGCTAGCGATATTCCGCCTTGGCCATGGACAGGGTGCCTTAAACTACCCAGTGAACTCAAAGCCATGATTAGTTCAGAGGCCATTTTAAACCTAAATGCAACACCTGCAACTTTCACTTCCAGGAAGCCCATTAGTTCACAAGTTCTGTGGGGAGTCATTACTAAGTAGGCTTTAGGATATTGGAGAGGGAGTGTTGAAGAAAAGTGTGTGTTATTTTTAAGTTTACTGCTTACAATGTGTTCATCAACTGCATCATTATCACAGCTGCTGAAACTTCTGTATTGCTGCATTCCTGTGGAAAGTGAATCTTGTTTATTGCAAAGCTTAAGTAAAATTGCGTGCTCCCCGTTTACTACAAGAAGCTAACTGGACTTGTCTCACATTATTCTACCATCGTCTACCAGAGTTCAGATTGGAGTACTGGCGTCACCCGTGAAAAAACCACTGTTCACTTTAAACATATTCTTATATGTCATTTGTGCCACTGTGCGACAACTAGGTAAAGCACCGTTACCGCCACTGTAATGAGAGATTGCAGAGCCACCCGTGACAACCATCTTGCAGTCCCCATGGTCTCCCCCACTTTGGCGCACTCAGCTCAGCCGTTGCATCGGTACTGGAAATACTGCAGCTAATTCCACTGTGGAAAATCGACAGCATTTCCAACCCGTGTGAACAGACTCTTATTGTCTGGGAGACAAACTGGGTTAAGCACTGCAGAGCATCTCTCCTGTACTTTGTCTTCTGTGTGACCCTGCAGAGCATCTTCCTTGAATTTTTTCTTTTGATTGATCTTGCAGGGCATTTTCATTGCAATTCCTCTTCTGATTGACTCTGCAGAACATCTCTCCTATACCTTGAGAAATAATGGAGATGTGTCCAGCAAATTAGTAATCTAAGAGTGAGCAGATTTACTTATTTAAGTAATTTGCAATGAACACAGTGGATTACAGTACTTGGTGGAAACCCAGTTGTAATGATGACGCTTTAACTTGAAGGCTCTCTCTGTATTATTCACTGCAGATAGACGACTCAGACAATTCCCCACTAATAGATCAGACTGAAGGCTTGGTTTAGATAAACTAAAGAATAACTGAAGCAGCAGGATACGTGGCGAGCAGACTGATCACGGTCCGACTTCACTGGACAGTTATGACTCACTATTTGTTGGAGAAGCTGATCTCGGAGACATGCTTCCCTTCCTCTGCTGTGGGATGCCAAGGGGACGGGTGAGGACTCCGTTCGACCTTGGGGCAAAACGTGCTGCACAGCTTGCTCTCACTGTCTGACGTCCTCCTCCTTCCTGACTCTGACGATGACTCCCCAACTGCTCTCTCTTCTATTTATCACCTCTCTCTTTCCTTCCTGTACTTTCTAAACTCCTCCTCCTGCATAGGGACTAATAGAGCTGCTTCCTCGCCCTTGGGCTCTGCAGCAGTAAGATTAAACCTGCCTGTCAGCCAATGAGGAGCCAGCTGACCTCAGGGATGAGCTCATTGCTTAGAGCAGCAGGGGGAGACACGGGGTCTCTCCCACAGACGGCACCTTCTACACCCAAGGATGCATACAGACAGGTAAGACAGGGCAGTCTGCTGCTAGTGTCCTGTAGTGCCCACTGGGCCACTACATGAACATCATATGCAACATTTAATCGCAGTGAATACTAAGAGCGACCAAACATATGAAAACCATTTTAAACACACGAAGAGACAGATGACGACTGCAGCCAGGAGAGACCACACAAAAGTCATGTATCACTGCTGGCGGCGCAAATAATCCAAAGCAAGTATGTATCAAGATAATGGATGCAGTGAGTAACCATATTATACATAAACACCCGCTAGGAGGGCAGGATGCAGGTCAGAGAGAAGGACCAGAACGACTACTAAGGAAGCGCCACCAGGATGGGAAGCAGGGTCTCCCTAAAGAAAAGGAGAAAGGCTACATGTGGTCAACCCACCCACTCTATGCGTATCGCCAGCAGATGCCTGGCTTCATCAGGGGTGGTATATATGTGTAGGGTATAGTGCCCACCATAGGCGTTCCGTCAGGGGTGGTATATATGTGTAGGGTGTAGTGCCCACCATAGGCGTTCCGTCAGGGGTGGTATATATGTGTAGGGTGTACTGCCCACCACAGGCGTACCGTCAGGGGTGGTATATACACGTAGGGTCTAGTGCCCACTATTGTTTAGTTGTTCGCTCCTGGAGTATAAGACAGCCTTATGTGGCTCAAATCTCTGGTTGTCACTTAAACCCATCTGTGTTGTATAACCTTAGCTGTCAACAGCTATCTGGTAATAGGAAACCAACAGAGTTATCAGTGCAGCTCTGGATGTGATAGAAGTATAAGAAATTATGTAAGAGCAGACTTGTGAATGCAGCTCTGGAGGTGACAGGAGTATGAGACAAGATGAAACAGCAGAAAAGAGAATGCAGCTCTGGATGTGACCGGAGTATAATGTGGTGGTGCCCCAGTGGCCACTCAGACACAAGGCCCACGCTGAGATTCTTGGAGGGTAGAGATGGCACTTGTCACAGTGGCTCAACCGGGCTCCTCCCTGGAGGGACATACACAACCTCGGCCCAAGTACCGCTAGGCCTCTTCCAGGCAATGCTGGGACAGTATTACCTGTATGCGTGTGGTGGACTGTAGACTTGTCACGCGTGACGCCACCGTTCCTTACACACTGGCATGTTCCTCGGTGGAGAAATGAAGGAAGTCCACACACAATTAACTTTTAGCACCTCAGTCCCAGGGAACGGGCAGGAGCTATAGCGTGCAGCTTAATACACACCAGTGCAGGCAGGACAGGAGATGTGAGGTCAGGGAGGAGACAGGAGGACACCGGCCCTACAGGCCACATTACCTGTAAGGTACCGCTCCTGGAAGGGGAGCACTCCGGAGGAAGATAGGGGTAGGGGCCACTCCGCAGACACTCACTAGACTCTTCCAGACATATCCCAGCCACTTTCAGACATTAACCTCTCACACGCTGCCGTTGTTCAATACACATAACAGCAGACAAGACACTTTGCACAGAGCATCCACACTGAAGACATGACATGTATGACAATTATGGAGGGGCCAGAAATATAGACTTCGGGCCACTACAATAAGACATGATGCAAGAGCAGAAATGTGATTGCAGCTCTGGATGTGACTGGAGAATAAGATATGATACAATAGAAGTGTGACTGCAGCTCTGGATGTGACTGGAGTATAAGACATGATACAAAAGAAGAGGTGTGAATGCAGCTCTGGATGTGACTGGAGTATGATACAAAAGAAGAAGTGTGAATGCAGCTCTGGATGTGACTGGAGTATAAGACATGATGCAAGTGAATCAAGTTCTGGATATGATGAGTATGAGCCATGATGCAAGAGCAGAAATGTGAATGCAGTTCTGTATGTGACCGGAATATAAGACCAGAATTATGAATGTAGCTCCTGGAGCATAAGACATAATTCATAATTCAAAAGTATGGAGCAGATCTGCATATGACAGAAGTATATGACAGATGAAATAGCAGAAG
This sequence comes from Eleutherodactylus coqui, assembly GCF_035609145.1. Taxonomy (NCBI): domain Eukaryota; kingdom Metazoa; phylum Chordata; class Amphibia; order Anura; family Eleutherodactylidae; genus Eleutherodactylus; species Eleutherodactylus coqui. The sequence goes on along the minus strand of NC_089848.1, from coordinate 2,910,935 downwards.
TGTAAATGCAGCTCTGGATGTGACTGGAGAGTAAGATATGATACAAGAGCAGAAGTGTGAATGCAGCTCTGGATATGACTGGAGTATAAGATATCATGGGTGGATTGACCACATGTAGCCTTTCTCCTTTTCTTTAGGGAGACCCTGCTTCCCATCCTGGTGGTGCTTCCTTAGTAGTCGTTCTGGTCCTTCTCTCTGACCTGAATCCAGAAGCGCCGGAATATTAGCCGCAGGCGCATATATGTAGGCAGCTCATGACAGGGTTAACGGGGAGGCTAGGGTTAACAGTAGTTTAAGAGGTGGGGGGGAGAATAGGGAGGAGTAAGGGGGGAGGCAGTTAGAAAGTGCGGGAAAAACGGGAGGAGGAGCTCTTCAGGCGGCAGCAGAAGGAAGAAGGAGCAGAAGATAAGAAGACGGAGACAGCGAGGAAGAAGAGAGAAGACACCGAGAGAAAAGAAGAGTGAAGACGGCTGGAAGCACCGAAGAGCCCAAAGAGGAGCGTCTGGAAGAGCCCAGGAGACGACTTACCGATATGGACGCCGTCATGGAGAGGATCCGGGCAGCGGTGGAGGAGCGGGGCTTAGACTGGCTGGTGAGCATACTGGACGGAGGGGCCCCTGGCCCGGGGCACGGGGGAGCGAGTCCGGCACAGTCTGCGGGAGCAGAGGGAGCGACGCCCGTTGTAGCAGCAGCAGCTCCGGCTAGAGGAAGAGGACGGAGCCCGGCTGCTGCTGCGACCCGCGCGTCGGAAGTGGCAGCGGGACAGAGCCTAGGGACCGATAATGGTCACATTGCCTCAGTGGTGGGGAGGCGCGGGGCACCGGCTGTGGAGAGGAGAGAGCCGAGGCCACGGAGGGCTCGCGCTCCGGCGCGTCTAAGCCCCGACTTGACCCCTCAGCGTCGGCGCCGCATTAAGAGTCCCTCACGGCAGTTTCCACATCAGCAGGTGGGGAGCGCAGGCCCGGGAGGAATCTCACCAGGCGGGTCGGTGCAGCATCTGGCTCCAGGTCCCGTGCTGCCAGGGGGGCGGGGCCTGGCACTGGACTGACGGCAGAGAGAGCTGGAGCAGCGTGGGGCCGCTCACCGGGAGAGGTGGAGGTCGGTGAGCAGCCTCACAGTGTTCTTTTAGTTTCGCAGCACGTGCGGCCCGCGGGAGCCAGTTCGAGCAGCAGAGGAGCGGCTGTGACTCCGATGGGGCGACTGCAGCCAGATGAGGACCTCGATTGCCAGCGCGGATCACCGTCTGACGAGGATTCGGATCCGCTGGAGGGAGGATCGGCGGCTGGTGGGCTACAGCCCCTAAGCAGCCAGGTGAGCGAATACACGGGGACACACATATCGCAGTTAGCCGCGTTGCGCCAGTGGCAGATAGTGCGGGGGGCGGACAGGGGGCCGGGGGGGCGACCGTAGGCAAACGGGGCGCAGCGAGTGAGTTGGGGTTAATTTTAGGTGGATTATTGGAGCTTTGGCGCAAGCAAGAGACAGGGCCAGGGCCGTTGCCTGTATCTGCCTGGACTTTACCATCCAATGCGTTGAGCAGTCGCGATAGCGCCACGGGGGGAGTTGCGACGGGATCGTCGGCGGGGCAGCAAACAGCTCCTGTTACGGTAGGCGTTCAGACAGAAAACGATGGGGACGGGATTCGCCTGGATGACAGAGCAAAGGGGGAGGTATATATTTGCTTTGAGGGCCCCCTAGGTGCGCACTTGAAGAAGGAGGTTAGAGAAAAGATCTGGCGTGACGAATATGTCGAGATCTTTTCCCTTCTCCCTTTAGAAAAATTTAATTTGGATAAAGGGAAAAGGACGGAATACAAGAAGGAGGAGGAAGAGAAACGTCGGTGGCGACTGATTCCACAGACTTTCTCTAACTGGATGCAAGCCTTCGCTATTGTGGCTAGCGTTATAGGTGAAAGGGCACCGGAGAATTGCTCCGGCCTCTTTTGTTACTTCGACGCGATAGGTGAGGCGTACAGGGTGTATGGGGGCCAGACGTGGCTTAGGTATGACGAGCAGTTTCGTCAAAGAAAAGCGATCCTACCGTCTATTCGGTGGGATCAGAAAGACATAGGGCTTTGGTTGAGGGTAATGGCCCCAGTTAGGTTCCGGCAGCCCTTTCAGGGGGGGGGGGGGGGGGAGGCCGGGACGAGCAGCTCGGCCAACGGTTCCCAGGGAGGAAGTCAGGGAAGACAGTCGGGGAGTCATAGGCTCGGATTGTGTTGGCAGTTTAATGACGGCCAATGCAAATTTGGGAATAGCTGCAGGTTCAAGCATGTCTGCTCCCTGTGCAATGCTGCGTCACACGGAGCAGCAAAGTGCTTTAAAAAAGGAAAAGGAAAGGGTTTCTGGGCAGCTGGAAAAAGGGATGACACCAGTGAAACTGGCAAAGATGGTGCCGTTTCTAAATAGGTACCCCGACCGAGATAAGGCGAGTTTATTGTTAGAGGGTTTTAGGGATGGTTTTAAAATTCCCGCCCCAGTTCATAGGGTTCCTGTTACTACAAAAAATTTACCGTCGGCGCTCCGGTACTCGGCGGTTGTAACAGAGAAATTGCGTAAGGAGCTTCAGTTAGGACGCATGGCGGGGCCGTTTAGCTCCCCTCCGGTTGCGGATTTGGTGGTGTCACCGCTTGGAGTGGTTCCTAAAAAAGAGCCAAACAAGTTCAGGCCCATACATCACTTGTCCTACCCGAAAGGGGCGTCAGTTAATGACGGTATCGATCCGGAAATATGTTCCATGGTGTATACCTCATTTGACGCTGCTACAAAATGGGTACGTAAGTCCGGGCAAGGGGCTAGGTTGGCGAAAGTGGACATTGAGTCCGCTTTCAGGTTACTCTCGGTGACCCCAGAAAGTATTTGCTTGTTAGGCTGTTTTTGGGAAGGAAGTTACTTCGCGGATAGGTGCCTACCCATGGGCTGTTCTATTTCGTGCGCTTATTTTGAAGCGTTCAGCTCATTTTTGGAATGGGTAGTTAGGGATTGCACAGGGATTAGGTCAGTCATCCATTATTTGGATGACTTCCTATGTATAGGTCCGGCAAGTTCGCCACTTTGCGCAAATTTGCTGGGGTCCCTTCAATGGGTTACCGGTCAGTTCGGGGTGTCTTTGGCACCAGGGAAGACCGAAGGGCCCACAACGTGTTTAAAGTTTCTGGGCATTACCATTGACACCGTGGCAATGGAATGCAGGTTGCCCGAGGACAAAGTGGTGGAATTAAAGGTGGAGGTGAACAGGGCAAGGGTTGTCACAAAAGTTACGTTAAGAGAGCTGCAGTCATTGTTAGGCAAGCTCAATTTCGCCTGTCGCATTATGCCGATGGGGCGGATTTTCAGCAGAAGGTTAGCATCAGCTACAGCTGGGGTTCGATTACCCTATCATTTTATACGGCTGGGCAAGGGCCACAAGAAGGACCTGGCAGTATGGGCAGCGTTTTTGGAATCTATAACGGGAGGTCAGTAATGATGGAGGAGGTGGTGGACAATTTCGATTTGGAATTGTTTACTGACACCGCAGGTAGTTCGGGTTTTGGAGCATACTTCCAAGGCCGGTGGTGTGCGTCCGGGTGGCCGAGCGAATGGTTTTCGTCGGGTTTGGTGAAGAACCTGGTACTGCTTGAGCTGTTCCCCATAATAGTAGCCGTGGAGTTATGGGGAGCTCAGTTTAGAGACAAAAGGGTGCGCTTTCACTGCGACAACCTGGGGGTAGTGCAGGCAATAAACAGATTGTCTGCATCATCCCCCCCCCTCCCCGTGGTGGCATTATTGCGCCACCTGGTGTTGCAAGCATTGTCGCTGAATGCTTGGATTGGGGCAGTACACGTGCCAGGGGTAAGCAACTCAATAGCAGATGCTCTTTCTCGCTTTCAGTGGGAGCGATTCCGACGGTTGGCCCCAGGAGCGGAAGAAGAAGGGGTGGCTTGCCCGAGACACATTTGGAGCGTGGTCAGCGAGCAGTGAGGCACCTGATAGGTGACTCCTTGGCTTGGAGCACATGGGCGGCTTACAAGGCAGCATGGGTAGAATGGGAGGAGTGGTTGCGGCAGTGGGGCGATGTACGGACAGACGAGGACGCGGTAGGGGCATTGTTGGGGTGGCTGGGAAAAAGCTCAGAGGCTGGTTTGTCTGTGGCTAGAGTTAACAAGTTTATGGGGGGGGTGGCGTTTGGCGCTAAGTTGAGGGGTGTAACTGATGTAACAAAGAACTTTGTAGTGAGGCAGGCGTTAAAAGGGTTTAGAAGGTGACGGGGAGGTCCAGATATGCGTCGCCCGGTTTCGTTTGAGTTACTACAAAAATTGGGGTTCGCGTTGCAGGAGGTTAGTGGGAACGGGTTTGAGTATTCGCTTTTTAAGTTCGCTTTTTCGTTAGCCTTTTTCGGGGCGTTACGAGTGGGGAAATTGGTTTCCCCCAGCAAAAATATAGGGGGGGTTTGAATGCCGAGGACACTAGAGTTATAAAGGGGCGTTTGGAAATAGTCATTCGGCGTTCTAAGACGGATCAGGTCGGAAGGGGTCGGCGGGTGTCTCTTGGGCGTGTTCCAGGGGAAAACATGTGCCCGGTTAGTTGTTGGGAGAACTACTGTTCTCTAGCAGGGGCCAGGGTAGGGCCCCTGTTACAGCATCAGGACGGTCGTTTTTTATCAAGGTTTCAGTTCGAGGCGGTGTTCAAAAGAGCGATAGGTGTTCTGGGACTGGATGGTTCGGGTTTTGGAACACATTTGTTCAGAATAGGTGCGGCGACAGAGGCAGCAGCGAGGGGTATGGATAGTCAGGCGGTAATGTGAATCGGTCGTTGGAAGTTGGAGAGGTTCAGACGGTATATTAGACCGCATTTGCTGTAAGGGTGGGTAGGGGGCACATGGTGGGGCGTTATTTACGGTTAGTTTTGTTCTTTTTGTTTTGTTACAGATCTGCGTGCTGCACTGGTGTGGAAATAAGGGAGATGGAATAAATCCTCCACAGTGCCACCAATTGAAAGGCAGCATTCCTTCGAGTCAAAGTGGGACTTTTTATACAAGTCTTGTTACAATGACTGGGAATCAAAAGCAAAGCCAGACTCCATGTACATACAGCTGTTTCCGGGTTATTGCCCATCATCAGTGTACACTGGTGTGGATAATGGGCCACTCGTACGTGTTTTGGGGGGGAGGGAGGGCAAGGGTCAGGCCTAATGGGAGGCAACTTAGACTGAGTGAGGATGCGGCGGTAATTCGCTGGATAGGAGTGCGGGGCATGGCCTGGTTCCGGGTTTTGCAGGATGTACAGCGCCTAGTCTCTCTAGACAGGACGCCCGACATCCTAGTATTGCACGTCAGGGGCAACGACCTGGGGCGTAGACCCTTCAGAGAGCTAGGCAGAGATATACGGTATGATATGCTACGGTTGTTGCATATGTACCGGGGCTTGATCTTGGTATCGTCCGAGATGATCCCCCGTAAGGTTTGGATGAACAAAGCCTGGATTTCCCCAGACTTTTCTTCTCCACCAGCGGACAGCAGCGGTACCTAAACAATACGTAGGCTGCACCCGCGGATGGAAGCATCGTTCTCTATCACCATCAAAAACGGGGACCTTTTAGCTTCATCAATCTGTGTATTATATCCATCCTCCTCCTCCTGCTCCTTCTCCTGACAGCCCACGTAATCACACCGAACGGGCAATTTTTCTTAGGCCCACAAGGCTCACTCATATAACTTTTGTAAACAATGTTTATACGTTTCAATTCTCAATTGAATAAAGCATTGAAACTTGTACCTGAACCAAATTTTATTTTAACTGGGCTGCCTCCAGGCCTAGTTACAAATTAAGCCACATTAACCAAAGCGATTAATGGGTTTCACCTGCCCTCTTGGTTGGGCATGGGCAATTTTTCTGAAGTACATTTGTACTGTTGGTACACCAATTTTTTGGGGCCCTCGCCTACATTGTAATCCTAGTCATTTTTAGCCCACCTGCATTAAAGCTGACGTTACCTCAGCTGTGCTGGGCACTGCAATGGGATATATGTATGTACCGCCGGTGGGTTCCAGGGAACCACCCATGCTGTGGGTCCACAGGGAGTTGTAACTGCATGTGTCTACTTCTAAAGAACCTCAGTCTGACTGGGGCATGCAGTGTGGGCCGAAGCCCACCTGCATTTAACATGATATTACCTCAGCTGTGCTGGGCACTGCAATGGGATATATTTATGTACCGCCGGTGGGTTCCAGGGAACCACCCATGCTGTGGGTGCACACGGAGTTGTAACTGCATGTGTCTACTTCTAAAGAACCCCAGTCTGACTGGGGCATGCAGTGTGAGCCGAAGCCCACCTGCATTTAACATGACGTTACATCAGCTGTGTTGGGCACTGCAATGGGATATATTTATGTACCGCCGGTGGCTTCCTGGCACCCACCCATGCTGTGGGTCCACACGGAGTTGTAACTGCATGTGTCCACTTCTAAAGAACCCCAGTCTGACTGGGGCATGCAGTGTGGGCCGAAGCCCACCTGCATTTAACATGACATTACCTCAGCTGTGATGGGCAATGCAATGGGATATATTTATGTACCACTGGTGGGTTCCAGGGAGCCACCCATGCTGTGGGTGCACACGGAATTTCCATTGCGGAATTGTACCTGCCTGTGACTATTTTTTAAAAAACCGCGGTCTGACTGGGGCATGCAGACACCTTGACAGAATGAATAGTGTGTGGCACATAGGTTCCCCATTGCTATGCCCACGTGTGCAGCTCCAAATGGAGGTGGCACAGGATTGGATTTCTCATTGCTTCTGTACAGCATTGTGGGCTATCGCCCCGCCCCTTTTAAAGAGGGTCGCTGCCTAGCCGTGCCAACCCTCTGCAGTGTGTGCCTGCGGTTCCTCCTCATGGCAGACACACTTATAAATAGACAAGAGGGTGGTGTGGCTATGAGGGCAGCTGAAGGCTGCGCAGGGACAGTTTGGTGTGCGCTGTGGACACTGGGTCGTGCGGGGGGGGGGCAGCATGTAACCCAGGAGAAGTGGCAGCGGAGTGTCATGCAGGCAGTGATTGTGCTTTGTTGGAGGTAGTGTGGTGCTTAGCTAAGGTATGCATTGCTAATGAGGGCTTTTCAGAAGTAAAAATTGTTGGGAGGGGGGGGGGGCCCACTCTTACCGCTATTGGGGCTTAATAGTGGGACCTGGGAACTTGAGATGCAGCCCAACATGTAGCCCCTCGCCTGCCCTATCCGTTTCTGTGTCGTTCCCATCATTTTCTTGAATTGCCCAGATTTTCACAAATGGAAACCTTAGCGAGCATCGGCAAAATACAAAAATGCTCGGGTCGCCCATTGACTTCAATGGGGTTCGTTACTCGAAACGAACCCTCGAGCATCGCGAAAATTTCGTCCCGAGTAACGAGCACCCGAGCATTTTGGTGCTCGCTCATCTCTAGCGGTGAGACCTCTGTCTAATGCACTGCAGACACAGAACGGTATAACTGAAGTCGTTTGCAGTAGGTTAGGAAATGTTAGAGTGCAGTTTCATGGTGAGAGCTGGTTGTACGGCACTGCAGGCTGAGAACGCCATTACGGAAATGCATGGAACAGGCCTAGATGCGTAATACAAAAGTTGGTGCACTACTGCTCCCAGCCAGCCACAACTGTAAAGCACACGGTCAGAGGTAGCCCTAAGAAGGACCGTTGGGGTTCTTGTACGGAGGATCAGGACTGTATAACTTTCCCTATAGCAGCAGCTCTGTCCCTAAGCTCTGCGTAATGCACTGCAGACTGAGAATGCTATAGCTGAAATGGCCTGCACAGCCCAAGATGCTTAAAAAAAAATTATGCACTACTGCTCCCAGCCAGCCACAACAGTAATGCACACGAACAGTTGTAGCCCTAAGAAGGACCGTTGGGGTTACTGAAGACAGGATCCTGCTCTAACACTTTCCCTATATCAGCAGCAGCACTATCCCTAACCTCTGCCAGCATGCGTCTGAGGCGAACAGCGGGCGGGACCGGTTTAAGTACTCGGCGGTCACCTAATCGGCCCAGCCACTCACTGCTGTCGGGGGGGAGAGGGCTGGCACATCACAGCAGGAAGTGGTAATGCCTTTCCTGCATGTCTATTAGCTAGAAAATGGCGCTAAACATGCGGGGAAGGGAAATGCAATTGACTCCAGTACCGCGTGGTGTTCATCTCGAGTAACGAGCATCTCGAGTACCCTAATGCTCGGACAAGTGTGCTCGCTCATCTCTAGTAATAACGATGATTAGAGGTCATCCTAATACAGTTGTAGATATTTGCTAACAAACCTTGCTAGTCTGAAGTAGATAAGGTTGGTAGATGGGATCTACCAAGGATGGGAATACTATCTCAAGTGTCACCTTTGGAATGTGATTGTTCCCAGCAACAGAAACCACATAATCTTATAGATATGATATCTTTTAATGGCTAACAAAAATACATGATGTAATAATAGCGAGCTTCCGAAGCAACGCAGGGGTCTTCTTCAGGCTTAAATGGACTAGATCCATTTGGATTGTGTGTTGCAGAATTTCAGTAAATGGTATCCTAAAGTTAGTGATTAGAGATGAGCGAGCACCAAAGTGCTCGTTACTCGAGACGAACTTTTCGCGATGCTCGAGGGTTCGTTTCGAGTAACGAACCCCATTGAAGTCAATGGGCGACCCGAGCATTTTTGTATATCGCCGATGCTCGCTAAGGTTTTCATTTTAAAAATCTGGGCAATTCAAGAAAGTGATGGGAACGACACAGAAACGGATAGGGCAGGCGAGGGGCTACATGTTGGGCTGCATCTCAAGTTCCCAGGTCCCACTATTAAGCCACAATAGCGGCAAGAGTGCCCCCCCCCCCCCCAACAATTTTTACTTCTGAAAAACCCTCATTAGCAAGGCATACCTTAGAGAAGCACCACACTACCTCCAACAAAGCACAATCACTGCCTGCATGACACTCCGCTGACACTTCTCCTGGGTAACATGCTGCCCCCCCCCCCCCCCGCACGACCCAGTGTCCACAGCGCACACCAGAGTGTCCCTGCGCAGCCTTCAGCTGCACTCATGCCACACGCTGGCCTCATAGCCACACCACCCTCATGTCTATTTATAAGTGCGTCTGCCATGAGGAGGAACCGCAGGCACATACTGCAGAGGGTTGGCACGGCTAGGCAGCGACCCTCTTTAAAAGGGGCGGGGCAATAGCCCACAATGCTGTACAGAAGCAATGAGAAATCCAATCCTGTGCCACCTCCGTCAGGAGCTACACACGTGGGCATAGCAATGGAGAACCCATGTGCCACACACTATTCCTTCTGTCAAGGTGTCTGCATGCCCCAGTCAGACCGGGGTTTTTTATAAATAGTCACAGGCAGGTACAACTCCGCAATGGGAATTCCGTGTGCACCCACAGCATGGGTGGCTCCCTGGAACCCACTGGCGGTACATAAATATATCCCATTGCATTGCCCATCACAGCTGAGGTAACGTCAGGTTTAACCCCTTAGTGACGGAACTTTTTTCCATTTTTGTTTTTTCCTACTCCCTTTTAAAAAATCGTAGCTCCTTTATTTATCCATCGCCGTCGCTGTATGAGGGCTTGTTTTTTGCGGGACGAGTTGTATTTTTTCAATGGCACTATTTATTGTACCATATAATTTACTGAAAAACTTTTTAAAAATTCTTAGCGGAGAGAAATGGAAAAAAAACGACATTCCACCATCTTTCGGTGCGTCCTGTTTCTACAGCACACAAATTGCAACAAAAATGAGCTGATATTTTTATTCTATGGGTCAGTATGATTGCTACGATACCAAACTTATACAGTATTTTTTTTGCTGTAGTACTTTTTATTTTATTTTTTTTAAGATATTTAATTTTTTTCAATCATTTGCTGCGGTCATTTTGTGCGCGCAATACCTTTTTTATTTTTTCGTCGATGTAGTTGAGCAAGGGCTCATTTTTTGCGGGATGTCCTGAAGTTTCCGTTAGTATCAATTTGGAATACATACGACTTTTTGATCGCTTTTTATTGCGTTTTTTCTGGGAGACAGGGTAACTAAAAAAGTGTATTTCTGGCGTTCTTTATTTTTTTTTTCAGACGACGTTCACCGTGCGGGAAAAATAATGCACTACTTTGATAGATAGGACTTTTACGGACGCGGCGATACCAAATACATATTTTTATTTTATGATTTTGATTTTTTAATAATGGATATGGCAAAAGGGGGGTGATTTAAACTTTTATAACTTTTTTTTTTAACAATTAAAAAAACTTTATTGATTTTTTTTTTTACATTACTTTGAAGTCCCCCTGGGGGACTTTAACATGCGATGCTTTGATCGCTCCTGCAGTATGACGTAATGCTATAGCATTACGTCATACTGCTTTTTTACAGGCAGTCTATGAAGCCACCCTGTGTGGATGGCTTGATAGGTAGTCTGCTAAGGCAGCCCTGGGGCCATTCATTAGGCCCCCGGCTGCCATGACACCTGCACGGCTCCCCTGATATCACCGCGGGGGGGCTGTGCGGGACCCCCGAACAGCGTTTGTGGATTTAAATGCCGCTGTCAGAATTGACAGCGGCATTAAAAGGGTTAATAGCCGCGATCGGCCGAACAGCCGAGCGCAGCTATTGCCCGCGGGTGTCAGCTGTAATAAACAGCTGATGCCCGCGCTCTATGGAGGGAGATAGCGCAGCTACCTCCCTCCATACACATCCTGCAACAGCAGGACGTAGTTTTACGATAGGGCTGTCACTAAGGGGTTAATGCAAGTGGACTTCGGCCCACAATGTATGCCCCAGTCAGACTGGGGTTCTTTATAAGTAGACACATGCAGTTACAACTCCGTGTGGACCCACAGCATGGGTGGGTCCCAAGAAGCCACCGGCGGTACATAAATATATCCCATTGCAGTGCCCTGGACAGCAAAGCTAACGTCAGATTAAATGCAGGTGGGCTTCGGCCCACACTGCATGCCCCAACCTGACCGGGGTTTTTAAATACATAGACACTGGCAGGTACAAATCCCTAATGTGAAGTCCCTGTGGACCCACAGCATGGGTGGCTCCCTGGAACCCATCAGCGGTACATAAATGTATCTCATTGCAGTGCCCTGCTCAGCAGAGCTAACGTCACATACAATACAGGTGTGCTTCGGCCCACAGTGCATGCCCCAGTCAGACTGGTAATATGTACCTTAACAGTAACCGCGTTGGTGGTAATGTGGTGGTGACTGCGGACCTGGTAGCGCGGTTTTATTTAGTTGGTTTTCGGAATGTGGCCAGGATTAGGTGGGCCGTGGCGGGGGGATGGTGGGGGGGCTCTCTTGTTGTGTCGGTAAAGGTGAAATTCTTGGACTGCCACCAGACGGACCTATGCAAAGGTATTTGCCAATAATGTTTTCATTGTTGGAGGAGGAGGGGGATGTTTTTGAAGCACTACGTGTCCTCTCCACGTGTCCGTGATTATATGCACCTTAACAGTAACCGCGTTGGTGGGAAATGGCCTCGCCACCATCATGTCTTTGGGAAGCCTCTGTTTCCACACCCCAGTGACATAGCATTAGCAGCAGTATAGGTAGAGCCCAGAATTAGTAACATTTCAGTGGCAGCATTAGGGACAGGCCCCAGTAACATATCACTAGCAGCATTATAGGGAGAGCACAGTATTAGTTCCATTTCAGTAGTAGTAGCAGTCTAGACAGGCCCCAGTAACAATTCCGAAGCAGCAGTATAGGGGGAGCACAGTCTTAGTTCCATTTCAGTAATAGTAGCAGTCAAGACAGGCCCCAGTAACATATCACTAGCAGCAGTATAGGGGGAGCACAGTATTAGTTCCATTTCAGTAGTAGTAGCAGTCAAGACAGGCCACAGTATCATTCCCGTTGAGGCAGTTTAGGGAGATAACAGTCTCTTGCACATTTCAGTAGCTGCAGTATAGACAAGGCCCCAGTTACATTTATGTAGCAAAAGTGTAGGCCAACCCCACACACCTTGCTGTACCATGAGTGCGGGCGAAGCCCATAAAAATTACTAGGATTACACTGTAGGCGAGGGCCCCCAAAAATTGGTGTACCAACAGTACTAATGTACCTCAGAAAAATTGCCCATGCCCAACCAAGAGGGCAGGTGAAACCCATTAATCGCTTTGGTTAATGTGGCTTAATTGGTAACTAGGCCTGGAGGCAGCCCAGTTAAAATAAAAATTGGTTGAGGTGAAAGTTTCAACACTTTAATGAGCATTGAAACGTATAAAATTGTTTAGAAAAATTATATGACTGAGCCTTGTGGGCCTAAGAAAAATTGCCCGTTCGGCGTGATTACGTGAGGTTTCAGGAGGAGGAGGAATATTATACACAGATTGATGAAGCAAAAAGGTCCCCGTTTTTGATGGGGATAGAGAACGATGCTTCCATCCGCGGCTGCAGCCTACGTATTGCTTAGTTATCGCTGCTGTCCGCTGGTGGAGAAGAGAAGTCTGGGGAAATCCAGGCTTTGTTCATCAGCAACACATGGCTGTCCTCACTAGGAAGATCACTTTCAGGATCCTCCTCCTCCTCCTCCTCCTCCTCAGGCCATACACGCTGAAAGGATGACAGGCAAGCAGCATGTGTACCCTCACCAGTGGGCCAAGCTGTCTCTTCCCCCTCCTCCTCATCTTCCTCCTCCTCCTCCTCACCGCGCTGAGATATAGACAGGAGGGTGCTCTGACTATCCAGCGACATACTGTCTTCCCCCGGCTCTGTTTCCGAGCGCAAAGCGTCTGCCTTTATGCTTTGCAGGGAATTTCTCAAGAGGCATAGCAGAGGAATGGTGACGCTAATGATTGCAGCATCGCCGCTCACCACCTGTGTAGACTCCTCAAACTTTCCAAGGACCTGGCAGATGTCTGCCAACCAGGCCCACTCTTCTGAAAAGAATTGAGGAGGCTGACTCCCACTGCGCCGCCCATGTTGGAGTTGGTATTCCATTATAGCTCTACGCTGCTCATAGAGCCTGGCCAACATGTGGAGCGTAGAGTTCCACTGTGTGGGCACGTCGCACAGCAGTCGGTGCACTGGCAGATTAAGCCGATGTTGCAGGGTGCGCAGGGTGGCAGCGTCCGTGTGGGACTTGCGGAAATGTGCGCAGAGCCGGCACACCTTTCCGAGCAGGTCTGACAAGCGTGGGTAGCTTTTCAGAAAGCGCTGAACCACCAAATTAAAGACGTGGGCCAGGCATGGCACGTGCATGAGGCTGCCGAGCTGCAGAGCCGCCACCAGGTTACGGCCGTTGTCACACACGACGATGCCCGGTTGGAGGCTCAGTGGCGCAAGCCAGCGGTTGGTCTGCTCTGTCAGACCCTGCAGCAGTTCGTGGGCTGTGTGCCTCTTATCTCCTAAGCAGAGTAGTTTCAGCATGGCCTGCTGCCGCTTGCCCACCGCTGTGCTGCCACGCCACGCGACACCGACTGCTGGTGACCTGCTGCTGCTGCTGACACATCTTGATTGCGAGACAGAGGTTGCGTAGGAGGAGGAGGAGGAGGGTGCTTTAGTGGAGGAAGCATACACCGCCGCAGATACCACCACCGAGCTGGGGCCCGCAATTCTGGGGGTGGGTAGGACGTGAGCGGTCCCAGGCTCTGACTCTGTCCCAGCCTCCACTAAATTCACCCAATGTGCCGTCAGGAAGATATAGTGGCCCTGCCCGCCTGTGCTTGTCCACGTGTCCGTTGTTAAGTGGACCTTGGCAGTAACCGCGTTGGTGAGGGCGCGTACAATGTTGCGGGAGACGTGGTCGTGCAGGGCTGGGACGGCACATCGGGAAAAATAGTGGCGACTGGGAACTGAGTAGCGCGGGGCCGCCGCCATCATACTTTTGAAGGACTCCGTTTCCACAACCCTATACGGCAGCATCTCCAGGCTGATAAATTTGGCTATGTGCACGTTTAACGCTTGAGCGTGCGGGTGCGTTGCGGCGTACTTGCGCTTGCGCTCAAACACTTGCGCTAGCGACGGCTGGACGCTGCGCTGACAGACATTGCTGGATGGGGCCAAGGACATCGGAGGTGAGGGTGTGGGTGCAGGCCAGGAGACGGTAGTGCCTGTGTCCTCAGAGCGGGGTTGGATCTCAGTGGCAGGTTGGGGCACAGGGGGAGAGGCAGCGATGCAAACCGGAGGCGGTGAACGGCCTTCGTCCCACCTTGTGGGGTGCTTGGCCATCATATGTCTGCGCATGCTGGTGGTGGTGAGGCTGGTGGTGGTGGCTCCCCGGCTGATCTTGGCGCTACAAAGGTTGCACATCACTGTTCGTCGGTCGTCTGCACTCTCAGTGAAAAACTGCCAGACCTTTGAGCACCTTGGCCTCTGCAGGGTGGCATGGCGCGAGGGGGCACTTTGGGAAACAGTTGGTGGATTATTCGGTCTGGCCCTGCCTCTACCCCTGGACACCGCACTGCCTCTTGCAACCTGCCCTGCTGCTGCACTTGCCTCCCCCTCTGAAGACCTGTCCTCAGTAGGCGTAGCAAACCAGGTGGGGTCAGTCACCTCATTATCCTGCTGCTCTTCCTCTGAATCCTCTGTGCGCTCCTCCCTCGGACTTACTGCCCTTACTACTACCTCACTGATAGACAACTGTGTCTCATCGTCATCGGCCTCCTCACCCACTGAAAGGTCTTGAGACAGTTGCCGGAAGTCCCCAGCCTCATCCCCCGGACCCCGGGAACTTTCCAATGGTTGGGCATCAGTCACGATAAACTCCTCTGGTGGGAGAGGAAGCACTGCTGCCCAATCTGAGCAGGGGCCCGAAAACAGTTCCTGGGAGTCTGCCCGCTCCTCAGAATGTGACATTTTCATGGAGTGAGGAGGCTGGGAGGAAGAAGGAGCAGCAGCCAGAGGATTCTGAGTTGCAGCAGTGGACGGCGCAGAACTGTGGGTGAACGATAGATTGCTGGAAGCACTTTCTGCCATCCACGACAGGACCTGCTCACACTGCTCATTTTCTAATAAAGGTCTACCGCGTGGACCCATTAAATATGCTATGAATGTGGGGACGCCAGAAACGTGCCTCTCTCCCAATCCCGCAGCAATCGGCTGCGATACACCTGGATCAGGAGCTCGGCCTGTGCCCACACCCGGACTAGGGCCTCCGCGTCCTCGCCCGCGCCCACGTCCTCTAGGCCTACCCCTACCCCTCAGCATGCTGTATTACCAGTAATGCAGAAACAGAACGCTGTAATTAAATGTGCCGCTTATTGGCCTGTGGTTGGAGGCTGACTTCGCTTACGGAACGCCAGGAAATAATTTGGCGCAAGCCTGCTGTAACACTTAGCTGGCTGCGTATGATTTTGTAGAACTACTACACCCAGCACACACAGACCTAGAACACTGAGCACAGTGACAGGCAGGCCAAATAGATTTTTTGCCCAAATTTTTTTAGCAAAGGCCCACTGCCTATATTCAATGAATATGTCTTCTGTCCCTGCCTCCACACTTCTGTCCCTGGAGTATTACTGCAGGGCGCAATGCTCTGCACGGCCGATATACCAAAAAAAAAAAAAAAAAGTGCAACACTGCAAAAAGCAGCCTCCACAGTACTGCACACGGTTAGATGTGGCCCTAAGAAGGACCGTTGGGGTTCTTGAAGCCTACAATAACTCCTAACACTCTCCCTATAGCAGCTCCAACACGATAGCACTGTCCCTCAGCTATGTCAGAACGCATCTGTGGCGAGCCGCGGGAGGGGCCGATTTTTATACTCGGGTGACACCTGATCTCGCCAGCCACTCACTGCAGGGGGGTGGTATAGGGCTTGAACGTCGCAGGGGGAAGTTGTAATGCCTTCCCTGTCTTTCAATTGGCCAGAAAAGCGCGCTAACGTCTCAGAGAGGAAAGTGAAAGTAACCCGAACATCGCGTGGTACTCGTTCCGAGTAACGAGCATCTCGAACACGCTAATACTCGCACGAGTATCAAGCTCGGACGAGTACGTTCGCTCATCTCTAGTGGGTAGCTTTTCAGAAAGCGCTGAACCACCAAATTAAAGACGTGGGCCAGGCATGGCACGTGCGTGAGGCTGCCGAGCTGCAGAGCCGCCACCAGCTTACGGCCGTTGTCACACACGACCATGCCCGGTTGGAGGCTCAGCGGCGAAAGCCAGCGGTCGGTCTGCTCTGTCAGACCCTGCAGCAGTTCGTGGGCCGTGTGCCTCTTCTCTCCTAAGCTGAGTAGTTTCAGCACGGCCTGCTGGCGCTTGCCCACCGCTGTGCTGCCACCCCACGCGACACCGACTGCTGGCGACCTGCTGCTGCTGCTGACACATCTTGATTGCGAGACAGAGGTTGCGTAGGAGGAGGAGGAGGAGGAGGGTGGTTTAGTGGAGGAAGCATACACCGCCGCAGATACCAGCACCGAGCTGGGGCCCGCAATTCGGGGGGTGGGTAGGACGTGAGCGGTCTCAGGCTCTGACTCGGTCCCAGCCTCCACTAAATTCACCCAATGTGCCGTCAGGGAGATATAGTGGCCCTGCCCGCCTGTGCTTGTCCACATGCCTGTTGTTACGTGGACCTTGGCAGTAACCGCGTTGGTGAGGGCGCGTACAATGTTGCGGGAGACGTGGTCATGCAGGGCTGGGACGGCACATCGGGAAAAGCAGTGGCGACTGGGAACCGAGTAGCGCGGGGCCCCCGCCACCATCATGTTTTTGAAAGCCTCCGTTTCCACAAGCCTATACGGCAGCATCTCCAGGTTGATCAATTTGGCTATGTACATGTTTAATGCTTGAGCGTGCGGGTGCGTGGCGGCGTACTTGCGCTTGCGCTGAAACAGTTGCGCTAGCGACGGCTGGACGCTGCGCTGAGAGACATTGCTGGATGAGGCCGAGGAAAGCGGAGGTGAGGGTGTGAGTGCAGGCCGGGAGACGGTCGTGCCTGTGTCCTGAGAGGGGGGTTGGATCTCAGTGGCAGGTTGGGGCACAGGGGGAGAGGCAGTGGTGCAAACCGGAGGTGGTGAATGGCCTTCGTCCCACCTTGTGGGGTGCTAGCCATCATATGCCTGCGCATGCTGGTGGTGGTGAGGCTGGTGGTGGTGGCTCCCCGGCTGATCTTGGCGCGACAAACCTTGCACACCACAGTTCGTCGGTCATCTGCACTCTCAGTGAAAAACTGCCAGACCTTTGAGCACCTCGGCCTCTGCAGGGTGGCATGGCGCAAGGGGGCGCTTTGGGAAACAGTTGGTGGATTATTCGGTCTGGCCCTGCCTCTACCCCTGGTCACCGCACTGTCTCTTCCAACCTGCCCTGCTGCTGCACTTGCCTCCCCCTCTGAAGACCTGTCCTCAGTAGGCTTAGCAAACCAGGTGGGGTCCGTCACCTCATCGTCCAGCTGCTCTACCTCCGAATCCTCTTCTCTGCGCTCCTCCCTCGGACTTACTGCCCTTACTTCTACCTGAGTGATAGACAACTGTGTCTCATCGTCATCGCCCTCCTCACCCACTGAAAGCTCTTGAGACAGTTGCCGGAAGTCCCCAGCCTCATCCCCCGGACCCCGGGAACTTTCCAAAGGTTGGGCATCGGTCACGACAAACTCCTCCGGTGGGAGAGGAACCATTGCTGCCCATTCTGGGCAGGGGCCCGAGAACAGTTCCTGGGAGTCTGCCTGCTCCTTCGAATGTGTCATTGTAATGGAGTGAGGAGGCTGGGAGGAAGGAGGAGCAGCAGCCAGAGGATTCAGAGTTGCAGCAGTGGACGGTGTAGAAGTCTGGGTGGTCGATAGATTGCTGGATGCACTTTCTGCCATCCACGACAGGACCTGCTCACACTGCTCATTTTCTAATAAAGGTCTACCGCGTGGACCCATTAATTGTGAGATGAATCTGGGGACCCCTGAAACTTGCCTCTCTCCTAATCCCGCAGCAGTCGGCCCGCGTCCTCGCCCGCGTCCACGTCCTCTAGGCCTACCCCTACCCCTCAGCATGGTGTATTACGAGTAGAGCAGAAACAGAACGCTGTAATTAAATGTGCCGCTTATTGGCCTGTGGTTAGAGGCTGACTTTGCTTACGAAGCGCACAGCAGAGCCAGGAAACAATTTTGCGCACGCCTGTAGTGAGACGTAGGTGCGTAGGACTCAGCTAGTGGAATTCACGGCGCAGAGGCAGTCAAGTCGCCAAAGGGCAGTGGTAGGCCTTAAGTATTTGGCCTCCCTTTTTTTAAATGGTGAGCTGAAACAGCAGACAGATACTGTATGCAGCGTATATTATGTTTACTGTTTCCCTCTGGCGCTATGACGGCGGTGATGTAATGGAGACAGCAGAGCCAGGAAACAATTTTGCGCACGCCTGTAGTGAGACGTAGGTGCGTAGGACTGAGCTAGTGGAATTCACAGTGCAGAAGCAGTCAAGTGGCCAAAGGGCAGTGGTACGCCTTAAAGGGGTGGTCTCGCGAAACCAAGTGGGGTTATACACTTCCGTATGGCCATATTAATGCACTTTGTAATGTACATCGTGCATTAAATATGAGCCATACAGAAGTTATTCCACTTACCTGCTCCGTTGCTAGCGTCCTCGTCTCCATGGTTCCGTCTAAATTCGCTGGCAGCTTGCTTTTTTAGACGCGCTTGCGCAGTCCGGTCTTCTCCATTCAGCACGAGCCGCTTCAGTGTGCTCCCCGCTACAGCTCTTCTGCGCATGCGCAGACGAGCTGTCACTGCTCGGGAGCGCGCTGAAGCGGCCATTCTGCACCATCCTCTGTTAGAGGAAGGTGCAGAAACTGGAGCTGCCCAGCGGAGAAGCCCAGCCCAGCCCAGCAGCCCCGAGAAGCCTCCCAGGTAAGTGATGGGTCGGGGGGGGACTGCCGCTGCGCCGGGCTGCGCTGCCGCTGCGCCGGGGGGGCTGTCGCTAGGCCGGGGGGGGCTGCCGCTGCGCCGGGGGGGCTGTCGCTAGGCCGGGGGAACTAGCGCTGGGCTCCGGAACCTAGCGCTGGGCTCTGGGGCCTTCACCTGGGCTTAGGGTCTAGCGCTGGGGAGCCGGGGGCTAGCGCCGGTTACCTGCTGTCTGGTCGGCGGCTGCGGGGCGTCTGGTCGGCGGCTGCGATGCGTCCGGTTGCCATGGAGACACAGCTGGCGGCGTCTCGGGAGCGCGCACGTCGGGCTGCAGCGAGCGACGGGGAAAGAGCCGGCGGCCATCTTGAGGAAACTTTTATAAGTTGCTGAAACGTTGGAACGGTAAGTACGAACCAGCTAGAAATGTCATTTACAGGGGGGCTTTGTAATGTATGTTTAATGGGGGGGACTGGGCAAAAAAAAAAATTAACTGCTTCCTCGAGACATCTCCTTTAAGTATTTGGCTTCCCTTTTTTTAAATGGTGAGCTGAAACACCAGACAGATACTGTATGCAGCGTATATATTGTATACTCTTTCCCTCTGGCGCTATGACGGCGGTGATGTAACGGGCACAGCAGAGCCAGGAAACAATTTTGCGCACGCTTGCTCTAACGCTTAGCTGCGTATTAATTAGGACTACTACCCCCAGCAGACAGGCAGTACACTGAAGACTGTCACAGGCAGCCCAAATATAGTATTTTTCCCCAATTTTTTTGAAAAAGCCCACTGCCTATATAGACAGTATATCTTTCACCTTTCCCTCTTTCCTGCCTCACCACTACTGCCCCTATACTCTGTACAATGACTGCAGACTGAGGACGCAATGCTCTGCACGCCCAATATACAAAAAAAAAAAAAAATTGTGCAACACTGCTAAAAGCAGCCTCAACAGTACTGCACACGGTCAGATGTGGCCCTAAGAAGGACCGTTGGGGTTCTTGAAGACTAATATAACACCTAACGGTCTCCCTATAGCAGCTACAGCAAGACAGCACTTTCCCTGATCTATGTCAGAATGCATCTGTGGCGAGCCGCGGGAGGGGCCGATTTATATACTCCCGTGACACCTGATCTCCCCAGCCACTCACTGCAGGGGGGTGGTATAGGGCTGGAACGTCACAGGAGGAAGTTGTAATGCCTTCCATGTCTTTCTATTGGCCAGAAAAGCGCGCTAATGTCTCAGAGATGAAAGTGAAAGTAACTCGAACATCGCGTGGTGCTCGTCTCGAGTAACGAGCATGTCGAACACCCTAATACTCGAACGAGCATCAAGGTCGGACGAGTACGTTCGCTCATCTCTAATAGTGATGTAAAATTAGACAACAAAAGGTTAAAATATTTGTGTGAAATAGACTGGCCGAAGCCATTACCAACTTGGCCACAAGAGGGCAGCCTTCATTTAGAATTGCTTGGAAAAGTGAGTGTATGTTTCAGTATGTTGAATTGATGTATACAGATTGTTAGAATGAAAGCATTATGTATTAAGAGGTTATATGAGAACGGAATGTCATATAATTGAGGTTGCATTCGGCCGCACCTAGTGAGGAAAAAAATCCCCTAGTCAAAAGGAAGAGAATAAGGAACTGCTGCCCCTCTGTATGGAAAGGCCGGACCACCTGTCCCTTGTCGCTGCCCCCTTGATAGATACCTCACCCACTTCTGATCTACCTCAGGTGCGGCCAGAAGGACAAAGAAAAAGGGAGGGCCACATACATAGACCCAGAGAGGGGGAGGGTTCACACCACTGGGAACAAACCCATAATTTCCCTCCAAAAATTGTTTTTTGTAGATGGATATACTGTTTTTCTGTATATCCCCTTTACCAGTTCCAACCTCCTGAACTGGAAAGAAAACACTCCCTCGTTTGCTTAAAACAACCTAGGCAATAATGGAGCTGGTGGAGGGTGTCATGAGTGGGCATCAATCTTACCCAAACAGTTTTTACAGAACTCCCAGCTCTGAAGCTTGAATTTCTGTGGAGATGAATGTTTTCCTAACATACAACACAACACCTCCTCCCCTTTTATTAGGTCTGTTTCTTATAAATACATTGTATCCTTCAAGCCTTGTGTTCCAATCATGTCTATCATCCCAACAAGTTCCCGTGATGCCTATGACATCATATTTCTCTTCCTGTGTTCGGAGCTCCAGTTCCCCTTGTTTGTTTCCCATGCTCTGTGCATTTGTGTAGAAACATGTTAGTTTGTGATCGGGGTCTCTTACTCCTCTACTCTCCTTCTCAGTTTTTTGTCTTTGGTCTTTCTTTCCACTTCTAGTAGCAAGGTTCTCAAATGTATTAATTAGCTGTATATTTTACCTGGCCTTTCACTTCCCTTCCCATATTTTTCTAGTTTAAATCTCTCCTAATGAGTGTAGCAAGGCACCCACCAAATATCAAGATGGATGTAGCAGAGCTGTGTGTGTAATGTGTGGCCATCAAGATGGATGTACTACTGTTGTGTGTTGCACGTAACAGAGCTGTGTGTGTAATGTGTGGGGTCAGGAGGGATGTAGCAGAGCTGTGTGTGTGATGTGTGGGGATCATAATGCATGTAGGACAAGTACTTTTAATCTTCATTGGAGGCCATATGCTCAGCACAGTTTTGCATTTGTCCTTATTGTGCACCGTTATATATATATATTTATTTTTTTTTAAGTTGAAAGCCCTCATGGACTCATTGACTGGCCACTACTTCTCTCTCTAACTTCCTGATGTCGTACAAACATGAAATTTGGGATGATCATTCTTTAGGTCCTTAACCTCCTTCATCTGGGGTAAGGCCAGAGCGAAACTCTGTTTGGAAACCCTACAGCGCCCAAAAGAAATGTCAGGCACGGCACTACCCAACTCTAAACTGTACTATCTGGCGAGCCAAATCAGATACGTCCGCCACTGGCTATCTGATTCAGACCTCCGAAACTCAGAACATCATTTGATGCACTTCCCGAGACCTCCCTCTGGATTGTACTGGAAAAAACCGACCTGCATCCCAGATGGATGCTCCCAATACACAGGTTGGCTGCCAGAGTCTGGCGGATGTGAAAACAGATCACTAGGTATGAGGGCATTCCCTGGGAACCCCCCCCCCCCCCCTATGGGGTAATAGAGCACTACCACATTCACTGAACCATCCAGACACACAATTCTGTATAGATCTTGGAGTCACCTCTTTGGAGCACGTATACTTTAATGGTGTTTTGCCTCCTTTGAGAAGCTGCAGCAGCTTTACCAGATCCCCAGGACCAGCTTCTACAGATACCTCCAGCTACGACATGCACTCAATGCTCAGTTCCCAGAGCCACATCATTCCCTTTCTACCTATCCCTTGATATGAGTTTTGCGCATGCAGGGACCTAGAGAGTTAATTTCGCAGATATATACATACCTCATTCAAGCTAAAATTTAATTCGTGGAGCTGGGTGTCTCGGACAAATGGCGAGAAATAATCCCCTCGCTCTCTAAAGAGGAGTGGAGTACCGCAATGTCCTCCTACACTTCAGTATCACCAGCCGCTAACAACAAGACGATTCAACTGCACATTATACACCAATGTTACTTGACAGCGAGCAGACTCTTTAAGATGAACAGAACCCCTAATACACAAAGTCATTGCTGTCAGACACCCAACGCTAACTATTTGATGTGGAGCTGCCGATGATTTACTCCTTCTGGAGGTAGGTTACAGGGTTCCTGGGACAACTATTGGGGCTGCCACTTCTACCAAACCCTGCTGAATTTCTTCTAGGTTTACTGGACAAAAAGCAGTGGCAATTCTATATCCGTGTTTTTCTTAGTAAGGTCCCGTTCCTGGCTCAAAAGGCTGTAGCATTGTGTTGGATGGATACGAGACCCTGACGCTCCACCAATGGCGTAATTTAGTCAATTCTATTCTCCCTTACGAAAAATCCATGAGGAAAGCTGAAACTACTCACCTCCATCCTCCGCAATGTCCCACGGCGTTCTGGTCCTGTCAGGACCTGACGCCGCCATCTACGCATGTGTGCCAGGAGTAAAAATGTCAGGTGTATACGTAGAAAGCCGAAGGACCCTGGAAATTTAAAATCTCCTTGCTGCTGGCTACTAAGGGTAGCTGAGAGCCTGAAGCAGTGAAGGAGGGTCACGATGAGTGGTCCCCGGTCACATGATCCCCATTATCCAATGGATAATGGCAATCACGTAAAAGTTTTTTAAAAATGTGGAAGTTTGATTCCCCTTTTGGTTTTGGCCCCGTTGTGCATACGGACATAATATTAGGGCCACAATGGGTATGTTTCTGAACAAAGGACAAACAAGGTATCCATTTTGGGGTGAAAGTTTTCATTCATATGTGTGATGCACAAAAAAAGTGTTTTTAACATGACATAATTGCCAAAAAAAAACGAAAATTGTAATTTTTTCCTCCTGCTTTGCTTAGATTCATTTAAAAACTGTGGGGTCAAAATACGCCATACACCCCTAGATGAACTCGTTAAGGGGTCTACAAAATGGGGTCTTTCAAAATGGGGTCATTTGTGGGGATTCTCCAGTGTTTTGGCCACTCAAGGGCTCTACAAGTGGGCAATGGGGCCTAAAACACCTTCATGCAAAATGTCTGTTCTGAAAGCCACAGGCTGCTCCTCTCAGTTTGGGCCCCGTTGTGCATACAGCAATAAGATTAGGGCCACAATGGGTATGTCTCTGAACACAGGGCAAACAGGGGTATCCATTTTGGGGTGTAAATCCTCATTTTCATGTGCACTATAGAAAAAAATCCTGTCTTTAAAATGACATACCGTATTTTTCGTTCTATTAGACGCACCGGTCTATCGGACGCACCCCCGTTTTAGAGCGGGAAAATAGGGGGAAAAAAATTTGAACTCACCCAGGGACAGCGCAGGGTTAGTGCCGGGTGACGGAGCAGAAGAAGCAGCAGAGGTCTGAAAAACCATCACTCCATGTCCTTCCCCTATGTGTGCAGCAGGAGGAAGGAAGCCGTTTGGTGGAGGCGGGGAGCAGCAATAGTACCCGCCGGCGCTCACGACCAATCAGAGGTATGTATGGGCGGCAGTGGGGAGGAGAGAAATCTTCTGACTGATCGCACATTTGTTCGTGCGATCGCGAGTTTAACGCGCAATCGCGCTAACTAAATTGCGTTCGCACATTAAATTCGCGATCGCGCTAACAATGGCAATCGGAACAAATTTTTGGCACATTCGCTCTATAAGACGCAGCAACTTCCCCCCCCCCCCCCTCCCGCTTTGGAGGGGGAAAAAGTGCATCTTGTAAAGCGAAAAATACGGTATTTGCAAAAATAAAAAATAAATTGCCTTAACTCCTGAAAAAAACTGTGAGGTTAAAATCCTCCTGACCCCTCAGTGAATACAATAAGGTGTGTCGTTTTTAAAATGGGGTCATTAGTGGGGGGATCTATCATTCTGACACCCATGAGCCTTTCCAATCTTGGCTTGGTGCAGGAAAGCAAAGTGTTCCTCAAAATGTCAATCAATGTTAAATTTGTACGTCTCCTAAATGGTTAAAAAATATTTAAGGTTTTTCCAATATGTGTCCAGAATAAAACAAACAGATGGAAATATATATCTAATCAAAAAATTGTACAGCATGTTCGCACATATTTCGAATATTGCAGTTGAAAATGTGGGGGAAAAAAGACAACTTTTTCAACACTTTCCCAATTTTGGCGCTTTTAATATGCACAAATCCTGCGGGTCTAGTTTTACTACCTAAGGGTTCCCACACATTTGCATTTTTTTTAATGCTGCGTTTTTTTAAATGCGATTGTCAATTGGACTTCCGAATGTTAAAAATGCATGGCAAGTTCAAACTTGGAGATTTTTGTGCGGTGTTTTTAATATTAGAAAGCCCCATTGACATTCGTATTAAAAAAACGCAAGTGTGTTTAAGCCCTAGATGAAGTACAACATGTGGCGAAAAAACAATGTTAGAATCACTTGGATATGCAAAACCTTTACGGTGTTATTCCATATGTCAGATGTCCAAAATCTGGCTTAGTCAATAAGGCGCAAACAGGCTTGGTCACTAAGGGGTTATGGCTCCCATGGCTGAACGTTTCTTAGCACAGCAGCACTAACTATTAGGCTGGGTTAACACTGGGCGGATGTGCCGTGGAATTTTCGCTGCCGCAAATCCGGGGATTAGCCAGCCATGTGGTCGGGATTTGTCAAAAATCTCATCCACACGGGGCGGACAATCTGTTGCAGCAAAGCCGGCGCTGCGGCTTGGATACCTGGGACGCAGCATGTCATTTTTTTTTCTGTTGCAGTCGCGCCTCTATGGGAGTGCCAGCTGCAACGGAAAAGAATG
This sequence comes from Eleutherodactylus coqui, assembly GCF_035609145.1. Taxonomy (NCBI): domain Eukaryota; kingdom Metazoa; phylum Chordata; class Amphibia; order Anura; family Eleutherodactylidae; genus Eleutherodactylus; species Eleutherodactylus coqui. The sequence goes on along the minus strand of NC_089848.1, from coordinate 2,885,775 downwards.
CAGCGAAGCCGCTCCAAAACGGGTTCTGAAGCTTTGCTTATCTCGCGGAAATCTTGTGGGTTTTTTGATGCGGCAAAACTGCGAGATTCCACAGTGAAGCCATCCTGTGGGAACCCAGCATAACTGTTCTGCACAAAAAGCTGTTCAGTTACATTTTTATACCACCTAAACACTGCCATCTAGTGGTCAAGATATATACTGCTATCAACGCAAGCCTGTTGGCTCTGGAGGAGCAGGGAAGTGTGATAAAATTCTCATAGTTATGATTCAGCTTCTATCATTGCTGTTGCCCATTGTCATGGAGATGGCCTATGAGTCCTGCTCCTCCATGTTGGCGCAGAGTGATTGGTCATGGAGATGGCCTATGAGCCCTTCTCCTCCATGTTGGCGCAGAGTGATTGGTCATGGAGTTGGCCTATGAGTCCTGCTCCTCCATATTGGCGCAGAGTGTTTGGTCATGGAGATGGCCTATGAGCCCTTCTCCTCCATGTTGGCGCAGAGTGATTGGTCATGGAGATGGCCTATGAGCCCTTCTCCTCCATGTTGGCGCAGAGTGATTGGTCATGGAGATGGCCTATGAGTCCTGCTCCTCCATGTTGGTGCAGAGTGATTGGTCATGGAGATGGCCTATGAGTCCTGCTTCTCCATGTTGGCGCAGAGTGATTGGTCATGGAGATGGCCTATGAGCCCTGCTCCTCCATGTTGGCACATAGCAATTGGCTGCTATAGAAACTCAGACAGAAAAAGCTGTAATACGTAGTGTGAAGACGCATGTAGATCCTCTTTAGCCTATTACCTCCCCAATGTTGATCCAGAGTAAGGCAAAAATCCTAATGAGGTAAAGCCAATTTTCCTCATTTTATAGGGAAAAGATTCCTTCCTGACTGCAATCTGGCAATCAGCATATAGGTAAACTGATGGTACCCGGGGGTTAATAACAGCTTGCTTAACCCCTTGATGCTTAAGGATGTACAGTTACATCATGGAGGTTCAGGGCTTGTATGGGGGGGGGGGGAGGGGGGTGTCAGGGGTCAATCCCACTCCACACAATGCGGTTACCAGCTGTTTCTTACAGTCAACACCTGCCCACAACCGCTCCAATCAGCAGCAGTGCTGATCACAGCTGTTAACCCTTCAAATGCCAATTCTGACAGAGGCATTTAAATGCCCTGATCAATGTTCAGGGGTCTTATGTGGCCATTGGTTGCCATGGCTTCTGAAATTCCCCAGGCTACCAGTAAACAAATCACCGCATGTTCATGTCCCCTATGGGGACTAAAAAAAGAATATGTAAAATTCAGCTTAAAAAGTTTAATTAAATTATCTATCTATATATATAAATTTGAATGTATGTATGTCTGTATGCGTGCGTGCTTGTCTGTCTGTTTGTCCTTTATGCGCTACTACACCATTCATCCGATCGCCATGAAACTTTGGGAAGTTGTTGAGTACACTCCTGGGAAGATTATAGGCATAGTACAACTATCCTACGATAAATGGCGCGCGTGTGAGCGTTGTCGACAGTTACGCCCCCCCCCCCACATAGATCGTTCGATTTCCATCACTGCCACTAATTCTCTCACTTCCCAATGTCGTAGAAACATGAAATTTGGCACGAGCATTGATTATGTCATAAATAGGAAAAGCTAATGGGTCCCAACTCGATTATTCAATTGTAAGCGCCAAAGAATTAGCGTCCAAATTTTACGTACGGAATCTAATTTTCTCGCTTCCCAATGTCATAGAAACTCGAAATTTGGCACGAGCATTGAATATGTCATAAATAGGAAACGCTAATCGGTCCCAACTCGATTATTCAATTCTATGCGCCAAAGAATTAGCGTCCAAATTTTACGTACGGAATCGAATTCTCTCACTTCCCAATGTCATAGAAACGTGAAATTTGGCAGGAGCATTGATTATGTCATAAATAGGAAAAGCTAATGGGTCCCAACTCGATTATTCAATTCTATGCGCCAAAGAATTAGCGTCCAAATTAACTGGATTGGATAGCTGCGCTAAAATTCTTGCTTGGTTGCTATTTCTTATACTGCTGAGGTAACATAAAAGCTGTGCTGTGATTGGTTGTTATTTCCTATACCCCTGAGGTAACATGAAAGCTGTGCTGTGATTGGTTGCTATATATTATACTGCTGAGGTAACATGAAAGCTGCTGTGCTGTGATTGGTTGTTATATATTATACCGCTGAGGTAACTTAAAAGCTGCGCTGTGATTGGTTGTTATCTAGATATATAAAAACAAATGTATGTATGTATGTCTGTCTTCGCAGCAACGCGCGACGGGTACGCTAGTCTATATATAAAATTGAATGTACACTACCATTCAAAAGTTTGGGGTCACATTGAAATGTCCTTATTTTTGAAGGAAAAGCACTGTACTTTTCAATGAAGATAACTTTAAACTAGTCCTAACTTTAAACAAATGCACTCTATACATTGCTAATGTGGTAAATGACTATTCTAGCTGCAAATGCCTGGTTTTTTGTGCAATATCTACAAAGGTGAATAGAGGCCCATTTCCAGCAACTATCACTCCAGTGTTCTAATGGTACAATGTGTTTGCTCATTGGCTCAGAAGGCTAATTGATGATTAGAAAACCCTTGTGCAATCATGTTCACACATCTGAAAACAGTCTAGCTCGTTACAGAAGCTACAAAACTGACCTTCCTGTGAGCAGATTGAGTTTCTGGAGCATCACATTTGTGGGGTCAATTAAACGCTCAAAATGGCCAGAAAAAGAGAACTGTCATCTGAAACTCGACAGTCTATTCTTGTTCTTAGAAATGAAGGCTATTCCATGCAAGAAATTGCTAAGAAATTGAAGATTTCCTACAACGGTGTGTACTACTCCCTTCAGAGGACAGCACAAACAGGCTCTAACCAGAGTAGAAAAAGAAGTGGGAGGCCGCGTTGCACAACTAAGCAAGAAGATAAGCACATTAGAGTCTCTAGTTTGAGAAACAGACGCCTCACAGGTACCCAACTGGCATCTTCATTAAATAGTACCCGCAAAACACCAGTGTCAACATCTACAGTGAAGAGGCGGCTGCGGGATTTTGGGCTTCAGGGCAGAGTGGCAAAGAAAAAGCCATATCTGAGACTGGCCAATAAAAGAAAAAGATTAAGATGGGCAAAAGAACACAGACATTGGACAGAGGAAGACTGGAAAAAGTGTTGTGGACGGATGAATCCAAGTTTGAGGTGTTTGGATCACAAAGAAGAACGTTTGTGAGACGCAGAACAAATGAAAAGATGCTGGAAGAATGCCTGACGCCATCTGTTAAGCATGGTGGAGGTAATGTGATGGTCTGGGGTTGCTTTGGTGCTGGTAAGGTGGGAGATTTGTACAGGGCAAAAGGGATTCTGAATAAGGAAGGCTATCACTCCATTTTGCAACGCCATGCCATACCCAGTGGACAGCGCTTGATTGGAACCAATTTCATCCTACAACAGGACAATGACCCTAAACACACCTCCAAATTGTGCAAGAACTATTTACAGCAGAAGCAGGCAGCTGGTATTCTATCGGTAATGGAGTGGCCAGCGCAGTCACCAGATCTGAACCCCATTGAGCTGTTGTGGGAGCAGCTTGACCGTATGGTACGCCAGAAGTGCCCATCCAACCAATCCAACTTGTGGGAGATGCTTCTAGAAGCGTGGGATGCAATTTCACAAGCTTACCTCAACAAATTAACAGCTAGAATGTCAAAGGTGTGCAATGCTGTAATTGCTGCAAAAGGAGGATTCTTTGACGAAAGCAAAGTTTGATGTAAAAACAATGTTATTTCACATACAAATCATTATTTCTAACCTTGTCAATGTCTTGGCTCTATTGTCTATTCATTTCACAACGCATGGTGGTGAATAAGTGTGACTTTTCATGGAAAACACAAAATTGTTTGGGTGACCCCAAACTTTTGAACAGTAGTGTATGCGTGTCTGTGTGTCTGTCTGCGTGCGTGTCTGTCTGTTTGTCCTTTATGCGCTACTACACCATTCATGCCATCGCCATGAAACTTTGGGAAGTTGTTGAGTACACTCCTGGGAAGATTATAGGCATAGTACAAATATTCTATGACTAGCTTCGCCCGAGTTAATTTGGTTCTCGTGTTTATCTAGTGTTCACACGGAAAAGCTTATGAAGTCGTGGTTACTTTAGAGATACTGAGGAAAAAAAATATGTTCACCATTTTGCATAGTTCTCTGTGTTACCCAGGAAACACCACGTGGAGGCAACCATGCGACGTTTACTTCATATAAAATGACATCAGGAAGTGAGAGAATTAGATTCCATACGTAAAATTTGGACACTAATTCTTTTGCGCTTAGAATTGAATAATCGAGTTGGGACCCATTAGCTTTTCCTATTTATGACATAATCAATGCTCGTGCCAAATTTCCCGTTTCTATGACACCGGAAAGTGAAAAAATTACATTCCGCACGTAAAATTTGGACGCCAATTCTTTTGCGCATAGAATTGAATAATCGAGTTGGGACCTATGAACTTTTCCTATTTATGACATAATCAATGCTCGTGCCAAATTTCCCGTTTCTATGACACCGGAAAGTGAAAAAATTACATTCCGTACGTAAAATTTCGACGCCAATTCTTTTGCGCTAGAATTGAATAACTGAGTTGGGACCCATTAGCTTTTCCTATTTATGACATAATCAATGCTCGTGCCAAATTTCACATTTCTATGACACCGGAAAGTGAAAAAATTACATTCCGCACGTAAAAGTTTGACGCCAATTCTTTTGCGCATAGAATTGAATATTGGAGTTGGGACCTATTAACTTTTCCCATTTATGACATAATCAATGCTCCTGCCAAATTTCCTGTTTCTATGACACCGGAAAGTGAGAAAATAAGATTCCGTACGTAAAATTTGGACGCTAATTCTTTTGCGCATAGAATTGAATAATCGAGTTGGGACCCATTAGCTTTTCCTATTGATGACATAATCAATGCTCATGCCTAATTTTAAGTTTCTAAGGCATTGGGAAGTGACAGATTTAGAATATGTACGTAAAATTTCGACGCCAATTCTTTTGAGCTAGAATTGAATAATCGAGTTGGGACCCATTAGCTTTTCCTATTTTGGAGATAATCTATGCTCGTGCCAAAATTCATGTTTCTACAATATCGGGAAGTTGGAGAACTTTTGGCGAGTCAGTCAGTGAGTCAGTCAGTGAGTCAGTGAGGGCTTTCAGCTTTATATATATAGACTAGCTGATATACCCGCCTTCGCCCGAGTTAATTTGGTACTGGTGTTTATCTGGTGTTCACATGGAAAATCTTATGCAGTCGTGGTTACTTTAGAGATACTGAGGAAAGAGATATGTTCACCGTTTTGCATAGTTCTCTGCGTTACCCAGAAAACACCATGTGGAGGTAACCATGCAATGCTTCCTTTTTATAAAATGACATCAGGAAGTGAGAGAATTAGATTACGTACATAAAATTTGGACACTAATTCTTTTGCGCATAGAATTGAATAATGGAGATGGGACCCATTAGCTTTTCCTATTTATGACATAATCAATGCTCGTGCCAAATTTCCCGTTTCTTTGACACAGGAAAGTGAGAAAATTACATTCCGCACGTAAAATTTCAACGCCAATTCTTTTGCGCTAAAATTGAATAATCGAGTTGGGACCCATTAGCTTTTCCTATTTATGACATAATCAATGCTCGTGCCAAAATTTCCCGTTTCTATGACACCGGAAAGAGAAAAAATTACATTCCGCACGTAAAATTTGGACGCTAATTCTTTTGCACATAGAATTAAATAATGGAGTTGGGACCCATTAGCTTTTCCTATTTATGACAATCAATGCTCGTGCCAAATTTCATGTTTCTATGACACCGGAAAGTGAAAAAATTACATTCCGCACGTAAAATTTTGACGCCAATTCTTTTGCGCTAGAATTGAATAATCGAGTTGGGACCCATTAGCTTTTCCTATTTATGACATAATCAATGCTCCTGCCAAATTTCACGTTTCTATGACACCGGAAAGTGAAAAAATTACATTCCGTACGTAAAATTTGGACGCTAATTCTTTTGCGCATAGAATTGAATAATCGAGTTGGGACCCATTAGCTTTTCCTATTTATGACATAATCAATGCTCGTGCCAAATTTCCCATTTCTATGACACCAGAAAGTGAGAAAATTAGATTGCGTACGTAAAATTTGGACGCTAATTCTTTTGCGCTAGAATTGAATAATCGAGTTGGGACCCATTAGCTTTTCCTATTTATGACATAATCAATGCCCGTGCCAAATTTTAAGTTTCTAAGACATTGGGAAGTGACAGATTTAGATTACGTACGTAAAATTTCGACGCCAATTCTTTTGCGCTAGAATTGAATAATCGAGTTGGGACCCAATTACTTTTCCTATTTTGGAGATAATCTATGCTCGTGCCAAAATTCATGTTTCTACGATATCGGGAAGTTGGAGAACTTTTGGCGAGTCAGTCAGTGAGTCAGTCAGTGAGTCAGTGAGTCAGTCAGTGAGTCAGTCAGTCAGTGAGGGCTTTCAGCTTTATACATATAGATAGATAAATGGCGCGTGCGCGAGAGTTCTCGACAGTTACGACCCTCCCACGTAGATCGTTCGATTTCCATCATTGCCACTAATTCTCTCACTTCCCGATGTTGTAGAAACATGAAACTTGGCACGAGCATTGATTATGTCATAAATAGGAAAAGTTAATGGGTCCCAACTAGAGATGAGCGAACGTACTCGGTAAGGCCGATTTCGCAATCGAGCACCGCGATTTTCGAGTACTTCACTACTCGGGTGAAAAGTACTCGGGTGCGCCGGGGGGCGGGGAGAGGCGTGGCGGTGTGGGGGGTAGCAGCGGGGAACAGGGGGGAGCCCTCTTTCTCCCTCTCCCCCCCCCCCCCACTCCCCGCTGCAACCCCCCGCGCCGCCACGGCGACCCCCGAATTTTTTCGCCCGAGTACGGAAGTACTCGAAAATCGCGGTATTCGGGCGAAAAAGGGGCGTGGCCGAGCACGTTCGCTCATCTCTAGTCCCAACTCGACTATTCAATTGTATGCGCAAAAGAATTAGCGTCCAAATTTTACGTACGGAATCTAATTTCTCGCTTCCCAATGTCATAGAAACTTGAAATTTGGCAGGAGCATTGATTATGTCATAAATAGGAAAAGTTAATGGGTCCCAACTCGATTATTCAATTCTATGCGCCAAAGAATTAGCGTCCAAATTTTACGTACGGAATGTAATTTTCTCACATAGAAACTTGAAATTTGCACGGGCATTCAATATGTCATAAATAGGAAAAGCTAATGGGTCCCAACCCCATTATTCAATTCTATGCGCAAAAGAATTAGCGTCCAAATTTTACGTACAAAATGTAATTCTCTCACTTTCCGGTGTCATAGAAACGTGAAATTTGGCAGGAGCATTGATTATGTCATAAATAGGAAAAGCTAATGGGTCCCATCTCCATTATTCAATTCTATGCGCCAAAGAATTAGCGTCCAAATTTTACGTACGGAATGTAATATTCTCACATAGAAACTTGAAATTTGGCACGGGCATTGATTATGCCATAAATAGGAAAAGCTAATCGGTCCCAACCCCATTATTCAATTCTATGCGCAAAAGAATTAGCGTCCAAATTTTACGTACAAAATGTAATTCTCTCACTTTCCGGTGTCATAGAAACGTGAAATTTGGCAGGAGCATTGATTATGTCATAAATAGGAAAAGCTAATGGGTCCCATCTCCATTATTCAATTCTATGCGCCAAAGAATTAGCGTCCAAATTTTACGTACGGAATGTAATTTTCTCACATAGAAACTTGAAATTTGGCACGAGCATTGATTATGTCATAAATAGGAAAAGTTAATGGGTCCCAACTCGATTATTCAATTCTATGCGCCAAAGAATTAGCGTCCAAATTTTACGTACGGAATGTAATTTTCTCACATAGAAACTTGAAATTTGCACGGGCATTCAATATGTCATAAATAGGAAAAGCTAATCGGTCTCAACCCCATTATTCAATTCTATGCGCAAAAGAATTAGCGTCCAAATTTTACGTACAAAATGTAATTCTCTCACTTTCCGGTGTCATAGAAACGTGAAATTTGGCAGGAGCATTGATTATGTCATAAATAGGAAAAGCTAATGGGTCCCATCTCCATTATTCAATTCTATGCGCCAAAGAATTAGCGTCCAAATTTTACGTACGGAATGTAATATTCTCACATAGAAACATGAAATTTGGCACGGGCATTGATTATGCCATAAATAGGAAAAGTTAATGAGGTCCCAAGTCGATTATTCAATTCTATGCGCAAAACAATTAGCGTCCAAATTTTACGTACGGAATGTAATTCTCTCACTTCCTGATATATATAAATGAATGTATGTCTGTCTGTCTGTCCTTTATGCATTACTACACCATACATCCAATTGCCATGAGACTTTGGGAAGTTGTTGAGTACACTCCTGGGAAGATTACTGGCATAGTACATCTATCCTACGATAGGTGGCGCGCGTGCGAGCATTGTTCGACAGTTATTCCCCCCAGACAAAGATCGTTTGATTTCCATCTCAAGCACCAAAGCAAAAGGCATTACGACCAACGGGTTGAGTGTTCAACTACAAAATGATGCATCCGCCGAACGTATCACAAGACAATTGCTGGATATTGAGAATGCTGAGGTAAAATGAAAGCTGTGCTGTGATTGGTTGCTATTTCTTATACTGATGAGGTAACATGAAAGCTGTGCTGTGATTGGTGGCTACTTCTTATACTACTGAGGTTGCATGAAAGCTGTGCTGTGATTGGTTGTTATATATTATACCACTGAGGTAACATGAAAGCTGTGCTGCGATTCGTTGTTATATATTATACCACTGAGGTAACATGAAAGCTGCGCTGTGATTGGTTGTTATATATTATACTGAGGTAACATGAAAGCTGCGCTGTGATTGGTTGCTATATATAATACCGCAGAGGTAACATGAAAGCTGCACTGTGATTGGTTGCTATTTTTTACATTGCTGAGGCAGAATAAAAGTTGCGCTGTGATTGGTTGTTATTTCTCTTACTGTTCAGGTAACATGAAAGCTGCGCTGTGATTGGTTGTTATATATTATACCACTGAGGTAACATGAAAGCTGCGCTGCGATTGGTTGTTATCTAGATATATAAAAACGAATGAATGTATGTCTGTCTGTCTTCGCAGCAACGCGCGACGGGTAAGCTAGTCTATATATATAAAATTGAATGTATGCGTGCGTGTCTGTCTGTCTGTCTGCGTGTCTGTCTGTCTGTCTGTTTGTCCTTTATGCGCTACTACACCATTCATCCGATCGCCATGAAACTTTGGGAAGTTGTTGAGTACACTCCTGGGAAGATTATAGGCATAGTAAATTTATGTTTCGATAAATGGCGCACGTGCGAGCGTCGTCGACAGTTACGCCCCCCCCCCACGAAGATCGTTCGATTTCCATCATTGCCAATAATTCTCTCACTTCCCGATAGCGTAGAAACATGAAATTTGGCACAAGCATTGATTATGTCATAAATAGGAAAAGTTAATGGGTCCCAACTCGATTATCCAATTCTAATCGCCAAAGAATTAGCGTCCAAATTTTACGTACGGAATCTAATTTTCTCGCTTCCCAATGTCATAGAAACTTGACATTTGGCACGAGCATTGATTATGTCATAAATAGGGAAAGCTAATGGGTCCCAACTCGATTATTCAATTCTAAGCGCCAAAGAATTAGCATCCAAATTTTACGTATAGAATCTAATTCTCTCACTTCCTGATGTCATCTATGTATATATAAATGAATGTATGTCTGCCTGCCTGTCTGTCTGTCTGTCTGTTCTTTATGCATTACTACACCATTCATCCAATCGCCATGAGACTTTGGAAAGTTGCTGAGTACACTTCTGGGAAGATTACTGGCATAGTACATCTATCCTACGATAGGTGGGGCGCGTGCGAGCATCGTCGACAGTTATGCCCCCCAGACAAAGATCGTTTGATTTCCATCTCAAGCACGAAAGCAAAAGGCATTACAAGCAACGGGATGAGTGTTCAACTACAAAATGATGCATCCGCCGAACGTTTCGCAAGACAATTGCTGCATATTGAGAATGCTGAGGTAAATTAAAGCTGTGCTGTGATTGGTTGTTATATATTATACTGAGGTAACATGTAAGCTGCGCTGCGATTGGTTGTTATATATTATAACGCTGAGGTAACTTGAAAGCTGCGCTGTGATTGGTTGTTATATATTATACCACTGAGGTAACATGAAAGCTGTGCTGTGATTGGTTGTTATCTAGATATATAAAAACGAATGAATGTATGTCTGTCTGTCTTCGCAGCAACGCGCGATGGGTAAGCTAGTCTATATATAAAATTGAATGTATGCGTGTCTGTGTGTCTGTCTGTCTGTCTGTCTGTTTGTCCTTTATGCGTTACTACACCATTCATCCGATCGCCATGAAACTTTGGGAAGTTGCTGAGTACACTCCTGGGAAGATTATAGGCTTAGAAAAACTATCCTAGGATAAATGGCGCGCTTGCGAGCGTCATCGACAGTTGCGCCCCCCCCACGTAGATCTTTGATTTCCATCACTGCCCCTAATTCTCTCACTTCGCGATGTCATAGAAACTTGAAATTTGGCACGAGCATTGATTATGTCATAAATAGGAAACACTAATGGGTCCCAACTCCATTATTCAATTCTAAGCGCCAAAGAATTAGCGTCCAAATTTTACGTACGGAATCTAATTCTCTCACTTCCTGATGTCATATATATATATATATATATATATATATATAAATGAATGTATGTCTGTCTGTTTGTCCTTTTTGCGCTACTACACCATTCATCCAATTGCCATGAGACTTTGGGATGTTGTTGAGTACACTCCTGGGAAGATTACTGGCATAGTACATCTATCCTACGATAGGTGGTGCGCGTGCGAGCATCGTCGACAGTTATGCCCCCCAGACAAAGATCGCTTGATTTTCCATCTCAAGCACGAAAGCAAAAGGCATTACGAGCAACGGGAGGCGTGTTCAACTACAAAATGATGCATCCGCCGAACGTATCGCAAGACAATTGCTGGATATTGAGAATGCTGAGGTAAAATGAAAGCTGTGCTGTGATTGGTGGCTATATATTATACTGAGGTAACATGAAAGCTGTGCTGTGATTGGTTGCTATTTCTTATACTGCTGAGGTAACATGAAAGCTGTGCTGTGATTGGTGGCTACTAGAGATGAGTGAGCACCAAAATGCTCGGGTGCTCGTTACTCGGGATGAAATTATCGCGATGCTCGAGGGTTCGTTTCGAATAATGAACCCCATTGAAGTCAATGGGCGACCCGAGCATTTTTGTATTTCGCCGATGCTCGCTAAGGTTTTCATGTGTGAAAATCTGGGCAATTCAAGAAAGTGATGGGAACGACACAGCAACGGATAGGGCAGGCGAGGGGCTACATGTTGGGCTGCATCTCAAGTTCCCAGGTCCCACTATTAAGCCACAATACCGGCAAGAGTGCCCCCCCCCACTCCCAACAACTTTTACTTCTGAAAAGCCCTCATTAGCAATGCATACCTTAGCTAAGCACCACACTACCTACAACAAAGCACAATCACTGCCTGCATGACACTCTGCTGCCACTTCTCCTGGGTTACATGCTGCCCAACCCCCCCCCCCCCATGACCCAGTGTCCACAGCGCACACCAAACTGTCCCTGCGCAGCCTTCAGCTGCCCTCATGCCACACCACCCTCATGTCTATTTATAAGTGCGTCTGCCAGAGGAAAAGCAGGCACACACTGCAGAGGGTTGGCACGGCTAGGCAGCGACCCTCTTTAAAAGGGGTGGGGCGATAGCCCACAATGCTGTACAGAAGCAATGAGAAATATAATCCTGTGCCACCGCCATCAGGAGCTGCACACGTGGGCATAGCAATGGGGAACCTATGTGCCACACACTATTCATTCTGTCAAGGTGTCTGCATGCCCCAGTCAGACCTGGCTTTTTAATTCATAGACACAGGCAGGTACAACTCCCTATTGTGAAGTCGCTGTGGACCGACAGCAGGGGTGGGTGCCAGGAAGTCACCAGCGATACATAAAAATATCCCATTGCATTGCCCAACACAGCTCAGGTAGTAATGTCGTGCTTAAAGGGGTTGTCCCGCGGCAGCAAGTGGGTCTATACACTTCTGTATGGCCATAATAATGAACTTTGTAATATACATTGTGCATTAATTATGAGCCATACAGAAGTTATAAAAAGTTTTATACTTACCTGCTCCGTTGCTGGCGTCTTCGTCTCCATGGTGCCGACTAATTTTCGCCCTCCGATGGCCAAATTAGCCGCGCTTGCGCAGTCCAGGTCTTCTCCTGTTCTCTATGGGGCTCCGTGTAGCTCCGTGTAGCTCCGCCCCGTCACGTGCCGATTCCAGCCAATCAGGAGGCTGGAATCGGCAATGGACCGCACAGAAGAGCTGCGGTCCACGGAGGAAGAGGATGCCGGCGGCCATCTTCACCGGTAAGTATAGAAGTCACCGGAGCGCGGGGATTAAGGTAAGCGCTCCGGTAAGCTTTCTTTAGGTCCCTGCATCGGGGTTGTCTCGCGCCGAACGGGGGGGGGGGGTTGAAAAAAAAAAAAAACCCGTTTCGGCGCGGGACAACCCCTTTAATGCAGGTGGGCTTCGGCCCACACTGCATGCCCCAGTCAGACTGGGGTTCTTTACAAGTGGACACATGTAGGTTAAACTCCGTGTGCACCTACAGCATGGGTGGCTCCCTGGAACCCACCGGCGGTACATAAAAATATCCCATTGCATTGCCCAACACAGCTGAGGTAGTAATGTTGTGCTTAATGCAGGTGGGCTTCGGCCAACACTGCATGCCCCAGTCAGACTGGTAATATGTACCTTAACAGTAACCGCGTTGGTGCTAATCTGGTGGTGACTGCGGACCTAGTAGCGCGGTTTTATTTTGTTGGTTTTCGGAATGTGGCCAGGATTAAGTGCGCTGTGGCGGGGGATGTTTTTGAGGCACTACGTGTCCTCTCCACGTGTCCGTGGTTATATGCACCTTAACAGTAACAGCGTTGGTGGGAAATGGCCTCGCCGCCATCATGTCTTTGGGAAGCCTCTGTTTCCACACCCCAGAGACATACCATTAGCAGCGGTATAGGCAGAGCCCATAATTAGTAACATTTCAGCCGTAGCATTAGGACAGGCCCCACTAACATATCACTAGTAGCATTATAGGGGGATCACAGTATTAGTTCCATTTCAGTAATAGTAGCACTCAAGACAGGCCCCAGTAACAATTCCGAAGCAGCAGTATAGTGGGAGCGCAGTCTTCGTTCCATTTCAGTAGCTGCAGTATAGACAAGGCCCAAGTTACATTTATGTAGCTAAAGTGTAGGCCAACCCCACACACCTTTCTGTACCATGAGTGCAGGCGAAGAACATAGAAATTGCTATGATTACACTGTAGGTGAGTGCCCCAAAAAATTGGTGTACCAACAGTACTAATGTACCTCAGTAAAAATTGGCCATGCCCAGCCAAGATGGCAGGTGAAACCCATTAATCGCTTTGGTTAATGTGGCTTAAGTGGTAACTAGGCCTGGAGGCAGCCCAGTTTAACGAAAAATTGTTTCAAGTTAAAGTTTCAACGCTTTAATGAGCATTGAAACGTATAAAAATTTTTTAGAAAAATTATATGAGTGAGCCTTGTGGGCCTAAGAAAAATTGCACGTTCAGCGTGATTACGTGAGGTTTCAGGAGGAGGAGCAGGAGGAGGAGGAGGAGGAATATTATACACAGATTGATGAAGCAGAAATGTCCCCGTTTTGGATGGTGATAGAGAACGATGCTTCCATCCGCGGGTGCAGCCTACGTATTGTTTAGGTATCGCTGCTGTCCGCTGGTGGAGAAGAGAAGTCTGGGGAAATCCAGGCTTTGTTCATCTTGATGAGTGTAAGCCTGTCGGCACTGTCGGTTGACAGGTGGGTACGCTTATCTGTGATAATTCCCCCAGCCGCACTAAACACACTCTCTGACAAGACGCTAGCCGCAGGAGAAGCAAGCACCTCCAGGGCATACAGCGCTAGTTCAGGCCACGTGTCCAGCTTCGACACCCAGTAGTTGTAGGGGGCAGAGGCGTCACCGAGGATGGTCGTGCGATCGGCTACGTACTCCCTCACAATCCTTTTACAGTGCTCACGCCAACTCAGCCTTGACTGGGGAGCGGTGACACAGTCTTGCTGGGGAGCCATAAAGCTGTCCAGGCCCTTAAAGACTGTTGCACTGCCTGTGCTGTACATGCTGCTCGATCTCCGCACCTCCCCTGCTACCTGGCCCTCGGAACTGCGCCTTCTGCCACTAGCGCTGTCGGGTGGGAATTTTACCATCAGCTTATCCGCAAGGGTCCTGTGGTATAGCAACACTCTCGAACCCCTTTCCTCTTCGGGAATGAGAGTGGGAAGGTTCTCCTAATAGCGTGGGTCGAGCAGTGTGTACACCCAGTAATCCATAGTGGCCAGAATGCGTGTAACGCGAGGGTCACGAGAAAGGCATCCTAACATGAAGTCAGCCATGTGTGCCAGGGTACCTGTACGCAACACATGGCTGTCCGCACTAGGAAGATCACTTTCAGGATCCTCCTCCTCCTCCTCCTCCTCCTCCTCCTCAGGCCATACACGCTGAAATGATGACAGGCAAGCAGCATGGGTACCATCAGCAGTGGGCCAAGCTGTCTCTTCCCCCTGCTCCTCATCCTCCTCATGCTCCTCCTCCTCCTCCTGAACGCGCTGAGATATAGACAGGAGGGTGCTCTGACTATCCAGCGACATACTGTCTTCCCCCGGCTCTGTTTCCGAGCGCAAAGCGGCTGCCTTTATGGTTTGCAGGGAACTTCTCAAGATGCATAGCAGAGGAATGGTGACGCTAATGATTGCAGCATCGCCGCTCACCACCTGGGTAGACTGCTCAAAGTTTCGAAGGACCTGGCAGATGTCTGCCAACCAGGCCCACTCTTCTGAAAATAATTGAGGAGGCTGACTCCCACTGCGCCGCCCATGTTGGAGTTGGTATTCCACTATAGCTCTACGCTGCTCATAGAGCCTGGCCAACATGTGGAGTGTAGAGTTCCACCATGTGGGCACGTCGCACAGCAGTCGGTGCACTGGCAGATTAAACCGATGTTGCAGTGTCCGCAGGGTGGCAGCATGCGTGTGGGATTTGCGGAAATGTGCGCAGAGCTGGCGCACCTTTCCGAGCAGGTCTGACAAGCGTGGGTAGCTTTTCAGAAAGCGCTGAGCCACCAAATTAAAGACGTGGGCCAGACATGGCACGTGCGTGAGGCCGCCGAGCTGCAGAGCCGCCACCAGGTTACGCCCGTTGTCACACACGACCATGCCCGGTTGGAGGCTCTGCGGCGCAAGCCAGCGGTCGGTCTGCTCTGTCAGACCCTGCAGCAGTTCGTGGGCCGTGGGCCTCTTATCTCCTAAGCTGAGTAGTTTCAGCACGGCCTGCTGACGCTTGCCCACCGCTGTGCTGCCACGATGCGCGACACCGACTGCTGGCGACGCGCTGCTGCTGCTGACACATCTTGATTGCGAGACAGAGGTTGCGTTGGAGGAGGAGGAGGAGGAGGGTGCTTTAGTGGAGGAAGCCGCAGATACCACCACCGAGCTGGGGCCCGCAATTCTGGGGGTGGGTAGGACGTGAGCGGTCCCAGGCTCTGACTCTGTCCCAGCCTCCACTAAATTCACCCAATGTGCCGTCAGGGAGATGTAGTGGCCCTGCCCGCCTGTGCTTGTCCACGTGTCCGTTGTTAAGTGGACCTTGGCAGTAACCGCGTTGGTGAGGGCGCGTACAATGTTGCAGGAGGCGTGGTCATGCAGGGCTGGGACGGCACATCGGGAAAAGTAGTGGCGACTGGGAACTGAGTAGCGCGGGGCCGCCACTGCCATCATACTTTTGAAGGACTCCGTTTCCACAACCCTATACGGCAGCATCTCAAGGCTGATAAATTTGGCTATCTGGACAGTTAACGCTTGAGCGTGCGGGTGCGTGGCGGCGTACTTGCGCTCAAACACTTGCGCTAGCGACGGCTGGACGGTGCGGTGCGAGACATTGCTGGATTGGGCCGAGGACAGCGGAGGTGAGGGTGTGGGTGCAGGCCAGGAGACGGTAGTGCCTGTGTCCTCAGAGGGGGGTTGGATCTCAGTGGCAGGTTGGGGCACAGGGGGAGAGGCAGTGGTGCAAACTGGAGGCGGTGAACGGCCTTCGTCCCACCTTGTGGGGTGCTTGGCCATCATATGTCTGCGCATGCTGGTGGTGGCTCCCCGGCTGATCTTTGGCGCGACAAAGGTTGCACACCACTGTTCGTCGGTCGTCAGGCGTCTCTGTGAAAAACTGCCAGACCTTAGAGCACCTTGGCCTCTGCAGGGTGGCATGGCGCGAGGGTGCGCTTTGGGAAACAGTTGGTGGATTATTCGGTCTGGCCCTGCCTCTACCCCTGGCCACCGTACTGCCTCTTGCAACCTGCCCTGCTGATGCCCTTGCCTCCCCCTCTGAAGACCTGTCCTGAGTAGGCGTTGCACACCAGGTGGGGTCAGTCACCTCATCGTCCTGCTGCTCTTCCTCCGAATCCTCTGTGCGCTCCTCCCTCGGACTTACTGCCCTTACTACTACCTCACCGATAGACAACTGTGTCTCATCGTCATCGTCCTCCTCACCCACTGAAAGGTCTTGAGACAGTTGCCGGAAGTCCCCAGCCTCATCCCCCGGACCCCGGGAACTTTCCAATGGTTGGGCATTAGTAACGATAAACTCCTCTGGTGGGAGAGGAACCACTGCTGCCCAATCTGAGCAGGAGCCCGAGAACAGTTCCTGGGAGTCTTCCCGCTCCTGAGCATGTGTCATTGTAGTGGAGTGAGGAGGCTGGGAGGAAGGAGGAGCAGCAGACAGAGGATTCGGATTTGCAGCAGTGGACGGCGCAGAACTGTGGGTGGACGATAGGTTGCTCGAAGCACTTTCTGCCATCCACGACAGGACCTGCTCACACTGCTCATTTTCTAATAACGGTCTCCCGCGTGGACCCATTAATTGGGCGATGAATGTGGGGACGCCAGAAACGTGCCTCTCTCCTAATCGCGCAGCAGTCGGCTGCGATACACCTGGATCAGGAGTTCGGCCTGTGCCCACACCCTCACTTGGCCCTCCGCGTCCTCGGCCGCGTCCACGTCCTCTAGGCCTACCCCTACCCCTCAGCATGCTGTATTACCAGTGATTTGATTTCCCGGGCAGGAAATAAATTGGCGCAAGCCTGCAGGCCAAATATACTTTTTTCCCTTTTTTTTAAAAGGAAAGGCCCACTGCGTCTATTTAATGAATAATAAGTTTAATAACTGTGCTGTGCCCCTGCAAATGTGTCACAGAACTTTAGTGTTGCAGAGTTATTAACTACAGCTGAGCAAGGAATTTCACAGGCAGGAAAGAAAGTGGCGCAAGCCTGCTGTTAAACGTAGCTGGCTGCGTATGAATTTTTTACTATCTCCACCCACCACACACATACACAGAACGCTGAGGACTGTCAGAGGCAGGCCAAATAGAATGTTTCCCATTTTTTTTTTTTTAAAGAAAAGGCCCACTGACTATATTTAATCTATAATATATGTCTTCTGGCCCTGCCTACACAATTCTGTCCCTGTAGTATTACTGCAGGGCGCAATGCTCTGCACAGCCGATTTTGAAAAAAAAAAAAATGCAACACTGCTAACAGCAGCCTGCACAGTACTGCACACGGTTAAATGTGGCCCTAAGAAGGACCGTTGGGGTTCTTGAAGCCTACACTCACTCCTAACACTCTCCCTGCCTAACCACCACTTCTGTCCCTGGACTATTACTGCAGGGCGCAATGCTCTGCAGACAGCCGATTTTGGAAAAAAAAAAAAATTGTGCAACACTGCTAACAGCAGCCTCCACAGTACTGCACACGGATAGATGTGGCCCTGAGAAGGACCGTTGGGGTTCTTGAAGCCTACACTCACTCCTAACACTCTCCCTACAGCAGCACCAGCAGCAGCACTTTCCCTCAGCTAACTCAGTCACAAGGCATCTGAGCCGAGCCGCGGGAGGGGCCGACTTTTATACTCGGGTGACACCTGATCTCGCCAGCCACTCACAGCAGGGGGGTGGTATAGGGCTTGAACGTCACAGGGGGAAGTTGTAATGCCTTCCCTGTCTTTCAATTGGCCAGAAAAGCGCGCTAACGTCTCAGAGATGAAAGTGAAAGTAACTCGAACATCGCGTGGTACTCATTACGAGTAACGAGCATCCCGAACACCCTAATATTCGCACGAGCATCAAGCTCGGACGAGTACGTTCGCTCATCTCTAGTGGCTACTTCTTATACTACTGAGGTTGCATGAAAGCTGTGCTGCGATTCGTTGTTATATATTATACCACTAAGGTAACATGAAAGCTGCGCTGTGATTGGTTGCTATATATTATACCGCAGAGGTAACATGAAAGCTGCGCTGTAATTGGTTGCTATTTTTTATATTGCTGAGGCAGAATAAAAGTTGCGCTGTGATTGGTTGTTATTTCTCTTACTGCTGAGGTAACATGAAAGCTGCGCTGTGATTGGTTGTTATATTTTATACTGCTAAGGTAACATGAAAGCTGCGCTGTGATTGGTTGTTATATATTATACCACTGAGGTAACATGAAAGCTGCACTGTGATTGGTTGTTATCTAGATATATAAAAACGTATGTATGTCTGTCTGTCTTCGCAGCAACGCGCGACGGGTAAGCTAGTTTATATATATAAAATTGAATGTCTGTCTGTGTGTGTCTGTCTGTCTGTCCTTTATGCGCTACTACACCATTCATCCGATCACCATGAAACTTTGGGAAGTTGTTGAGTACACTCCTGGGAAGATTATAGGCATAGTACAACTATCCTATGATAAATGGCGCATGTGCGAGCGTCGTCGACAGTTACGCCCCCCCACGTAGATCGTTCGATTTCCATCATTGCCAATAATTCACTTCCCGATAGCGTAGAAACATCAAATTTGGCAGGAGCATTGATTATGTCATAAATAGGAAAAGTTAATGGGCCCCAACTCGATTATCCAATTCTAAGCGCCAAAGAATTAGCGTCCAAATTTTACGTACGGAATCTAATTCTCTCACTTCCCAATATCATAGAAACTTGAAATTTGGCACGCGCATTGAATATGTCATAAATAGGAAAAGCTAATCGGTCCCAACTCGATTATTTAATTCTATGCGCAAAAGAATTAGCGTCCAAATTTTACGTACGGAATCTAATTTTGTCATTTCCCGATGTCATAAAAACTTGAAATTTGGCACGAGCATTGATTATGTCATAAATAGGAAAAGTTAATGGGTCCCAACTCCATTATGCAATTCTATGCGCCAAAGAATTAGCGTCCAAATTTTTTGTACGGAATCTAATTTTCTCGCTTCCCAATATCATAGAATCTTGAAATTTGGCATGAGCATTGATTATGTCATAAATAGGAAAAGGTAATGGGTCCCAACTCGATTAATTAATTCTAAAGCGCCAAATAATTAGCGTTCAAATTTTACGTACGGGATCTAATTTTCTCGCTTCCCAATATCATAGAAACTTGAAATTTGGCACGAGCATTGATTATGTCATAAATAGGAAAAGTTAATGGGTCCCAACTCGATTATTCAATTCTAAGCGCCAAAGAATTAGCGTCCAAATTTTACATACGGAATCTAATTTTCTCGCTTCCCAATGTCATAGAAACTTGAAATTTGGCATCAGCATTGATTATGTCATAAACAGGAAAAGTTAATGGGTCCCAACTCGATTATTTAATTCTAAGCGCAAAAAAATTAGCGTCCAAATTTTACGTACGGAATCTAATTCCATCACTTCCCAATGTCATAGAAACTTGAAATTTGGCACGAGCATTGATTATATCATAAATAGGAAAAGTTAATAGGTCCCAACTCAATTATTTAACTATAAGCGCTAAAGAATTAGCATCCAAATTTTACGTAGTACGGAATCTAATTCCCTCACTTCACGATGTAATTTGGCATGAGCATTGATTATGTCATAAATAGGAAAAGTTAATAGGTCCCAACTCGATTATTCAATTCTAAGCGCCAAAGAATTAGCGTCCAAATTTTACGTACGGAATCTAATTTTCTCACTTCCCAATGTCATAGAAACTTGAAATGTGGAACGAGCATTGATTATGTCATAATTAGGAAAAGATAATGGGTTTCAACTCGATTATTCAATTCTAAGCACCAAAGAATTAGCGTCCAAGTTTTACGTACGGAATCTAATTTTCACACTTCCCAATGTCACAGAAACTTGAAATTTGGCACGAGCATGGATTATGTCATAAATAGGAAAAGTTAATAGGTCCCAACTCAATTATTCGATTCTAAGCGCAAAAGAATTAGCGTCCAAATTTTACGTACGGAATCTAATTTTCTCACTTCCCAATGTCATAGAAACTTGAAATTTCGCACGAGCATTGATTATGTCATGAATAGGAAAAGCAAATAGGTCCCAACTCGATTATTCAATTCTATGCGCCAAAGAATTAGCGTCCAAATTTTACATACGGAATCTAATTTTCTCACTTCCCAATGTCATAGAAACTTGAAATTTGGCACGAGCATTGATTATGACATAAATAGGAAACGTTCATGGGGCCCAACTCGATTATTCAATTCTAAGCGCAAAAGAATTAGCGTCTGAATTTTACGCATGGAATCTAATTCTCTCACTTCCCGATGTAATTTGGCACGAGCATTGATTATGTCATAAATAGGAAAAGCTAATGGGTCCCAACTCGATTATTCAATCCTAAGCGCAAAAGAATTAGCGCCCAAATTTTACATACGGAATCTAATTTTCTCGCTTCCCAATGTCATAGAAACTTGAAATTTGGCACGGCATTGATTATGTCATAAATAGGGAAAGCTAATGGGTCCCAACTGGATTAATTAATTCTAAGCACAAAAGAATTAGCATCCAAATCGTACGTACGGAATCTAATTTTCTCACTTCCCAATGTAATTTGGCACGAGCATTGATTATGTCATAAATAGTAAAAGCTAATGGGTCCCAACTCGATTATTCAATTCTAAGCGCAAAAAAATTAGCGTCCAAATTTTACGTACGAAATCTAATTCTCTCACTTCCCAATGTAATAGAAACTTGAAATTTGGCACGAGCATTGATTATGTTATAAATGGGAAAAGCTAATGGGTCCCAACTCGATTATTCAATTCTAAACGCTAAAGAATTAGCGTCCAAATTTTATGTATGAAATCTAATTCTCTTACTTCCTGATGTCTGGTTGTTATATATTATACCGCTGAGGTAACTTGAAAGCTGCGCTGTGATTGGTTATCTAGATATATAAAAACGAATGTATATATGTATATCTGTCTTCGCAGCAACGCGCGACGGGTAAGCTAGTATAAAATAAATAAAAGTTTAACCCCCCCCCTCTTTTGCAATATTCATAATAAAAAAAAATCTAAAAGCAAAATTATATATTATACATATATTTGGTATCACTGCATACATAAAAGTCTGATCTATCACAGTAACACATTATTTACCCGGCACAGTGAATGTCTTCAGAAAAAAGAAAGACAACTAAATTACACTTTTTTGGTCACCCGGTCTCCAAGAAAAAATGTGATTGCATGACTGGGGGTCGCACACTGCGGCCTTCCATGACAGCTCTCGACTATCAGCTACTTCCGGCAGCCAATATGAGGGAGCCATCGCACTCCACAGCCCCACAGCTTTAGTCTACAGGGTCGGCGTGCTTTTATGTCCCTGTAGATCAAAGCCCAGACACCCAGGACGTGAAAACACGAATAGGTGGTCACTAAGGGGTTAAGCTCCGTGACTCAGTGGCCACACAACTTCTGCAGTATCCATGTTCAGTCATTTTGGCAGCCTGCACAAAAAGGACAGTGATTTCCATGGCACCTACTAGTGTGAGTTCATGCTCCTGGCCCACCGTGTCTCTCTCCTGGCGCTGCATGAGTGAAGCTGAATGGCGGACTACTGGCGTCAGTGAGTGGCCATCCAACCAATAGAGGAGTGGTCAGGACAGTGCCTCTGCCAATGGGTGATTAGGTGAGGGGCAGAAAAGGACTCTGACGTTAGAGGAACAACCTAGGGAGGTTAGCCGTTACGTCTATGGTCCGGGTTTACCAGCCTTGATGGTGAGAAAGAGGCACCCTGTCCTGAATCATCCAACCCAGAGGCCAGATACACAATCTTGTGGTCCTGCTTCATGCGGTCCTGGACTGGGCATGCTGCTGCTGAAGTATCACAATGCATATCCACTCGCTTGCTGCGTGAAGTTCTTGTATCACATTCCCCGGACCCCACAAAGTACCAGCACTGGCCACCAACCTACAAGCCTAAGGTATGCTCACACCTGTCAGACCTGTTAAGGTTTCCACAGAAAATCAATATCAATTGGAGCAGATTTTGATACAAATGTTAATGAGGATCTGCCATAGACTTCAGCCTGCCAACTGTGGGGGTGAAATCCCCAGCAAAATCAGCACCAAATTCAGTCAAAATCTTTACCATTCGGTATTTTCCATTCCATTAAATCTGCTGCAAATCAGCCACATGTGGACCTTCCCTAAATGTAAGACGTGCGGTGCCATTTTTTGTTTTTTTCTTGGCTTTTTTTATCCCATCTTCCAAGACCTAGGACTTTATTTTTCCATTGACAGCTGTATGACTGATTTTTTCAGGATTGCTCCTATAACTTGCACAACTCCTCTAACAGAACGGATGAAAGGATGCCGTTTGCTGCTCCAATGGTTTGCTGTGAGACAACTAATCATGCGGATTGTCATTTTTGCCACACAAGTATAGCAGGACATTCCAGTAAGACCAGACATAAAATAAGGTATCCAGATGTGTCTTCAGTGCAGAGACCTGCGCCTCATGGGGAAGGCTTGCTTATTCCTGCCTGTAACCTGCAAACCGCTGCATCTGACCTATCGGAGGAAAGCTGATCAGAAGATGCGGACCTGTAGAAGAGACCAACCCTGAATCCCATGACAGATCCCCCAGCTCAGAGAACAAAAGGAACTCAACGATTTGGTCCGTGATTTACAACTTTCTAAACAGAGAGCTGAACTATTGGGTTCTAGAGAAACAATGGAACCTTCTAGCTGAAGGGACAACGATTACAACTTTTAGATCAAAAGGAGGCTATTTATCTGGATACTCTGAAGTGCAGAATTAAGCATGTGTGTGTATATATATGTGTGTGTACATGTGAATGCTTAGATGATGGACGGTGTTCAGCATATCCCACAGGAGAGGAGACCATTTACTGATTTCAGTAAAACCAGCTTAAAAGCAATGCTATTGTATAATGGCAACAAACTCCGTCATTGCCTTTGGCCTATGCAGTGGCCATGGGAGAAGCATATGAAAGCATGGCTCTGATACTGGACGCAATCAAATACAAAGATCACAAGTGGCAGATATGCTGTGACTTAAAAGTTGTAGCGCCGCTTCAGGTTTACACAAAATACTTCTTTTTTTTCTGCTTATGGGACAGCCGAGACACCAACAACCACTACAAAGTCAAGGAGTGGCCTACGAGGAAATCATATATACCTGGGAAAGAAAATGTGACGAATACTCCATTGGTTGAGCCGAGTAAAGTCATTTTGCCTCCATTTCATATCCAGTTAGGCCTGATTAGGAACTTAGTAAAAGCTCTTGATAATGAAGGTCAATCATTTGAAAGAAATGTTTCCCAATTTGAGTGACGGAAAGCTAAAAGACGGCATATTTGTTGGGCCACATATCAGAAAATTACTGAAAGATCCAAACTTTGGTACTAAAGTCACAAATCTTGAATTAGCCACTTGGTCAAAGTGACGGTGCATGGCTTATTAGGCAACAGAAAAGACAATAACTTTGCATCCGCAGTGAGTGATCTGTTGGGCGGCCCCAAGAACACAGGAAGAACGGCTCTAAAAAAGTCATTTCTTCCCAGAAAATGTGGGTGCCTTCAGTGATGAGCAGAGTGAACGCTTTCCCCAAGACATCCTTAGTATGGAGCCTCGTTATCAAGGACACTGGAGCCTTCGATGACGGGGGATTACTGTTGGGTTCTGGTTAGGGAGACTAATGAGACACCAAACCAGAGAAAAGCTTCATCTTATTTTGCCAACCAAATCAGTGTGAACGTTGGAATCTGTGAATCTTAGAGCTTCTGCTGGTCTCACGTTCACAGATACATTACCAGAAAAACATTACTGAGGTCTGAGAGCTATCTTTTTGTATTTAAAACCAGTCAATATTTGCCAATACAGTGATACCTTGCGAGTGCCTCAGCTTGCGGGCTTTTTGACTTACGAGCAGGCTCTCTCCCGAATTTTCACTATGATTTAAGAGCAAAAACTCGAGTTACGAGCCTGCTTCGCATTCCACGCAGGGGGTCCCCTCATCACTGAACACTATCACAGTGCTCAGTGACAAGGGGACTCCCCGCAGGGAGTAAAGAATCCCCTGCCACAGCTGTCACAGAGGATCGCAAAGCTCTCCGATTGACTTTAATTAATGGCCGAGCATTGCCTGTGATTGGCTGAGCACTGTGACCAATCACAGGCAGTGCTCAGCTGTCATTCATTGAATGGTTGAGCACTGCCTGTGATCGGCTGAGGGCTTAGCCAATCAGACACAGCTTTCAGCAGGCGGGGATTTTAGATGCTTGCCTGATGAAAAAACTTCAGAGCAGTGCAAGAAGATGTGGCTGCATGTGGCTGAGCCCCGGCAGCGGCGGACAGGCGAGTATATATTTTTTACACATCCTATAGATGATTTTCATGGAAGGGGCACCTATTTAAAGCCTTTCTCTGAAAATCACTGTGGGGTAGCCAGCAGCCCATTGCATTCAATGAGGCCTCCTTCAGCCCGATTGAAAGGAATGGCGGAACGAATTAATGCCGTTTCCATTCATTTCAATGGGGAAACTGGTTTTGACATACAAGTGTTTTGGGTTAAGAGTAGAGATGAGCGAACGTACCCGGTAAGGCCGATTTCGCAATCGAGCACCGCGATTTTCGAGTACTTCACTACTCAGGTAAAAAGATTCGGGGGGCGCCGTGGGTGAGCGGGGGGTTGCAGAGGGGAGTGGGGGGGGGGGGGAGAGAGCTCCCCCCTGTTCCGCGCTGCTCCCCTCCGGGCGACCCCCGAATTTTTGCACCCGAGTAGTGAAGTACTCGAAAATCGCGGTGCTCGATTGCGAAATCGGCCTTACCGAGTACGTTCGCTCATCTCTAGTTAAGAGCTTTGTCACGGAACAAATTAAACTCTTAACCCAAGGCACCACTGTATTGTATTATTGTCTCTGTATTAGTGCCGTGTATCTCGGAGAGGTGATAGAATCTGATTCTGCCACTGATGTCAGCACCCCAAGATTAGGTAAATCAACCTATTCGAAAACCAGATACAGAAAAAGTTTGAATTTGAACGATACATTGGTCAACAGATTTCGATGATCTAGCGATTTTTTTGGATGACAGTCACCTTTAGATGTAAAGCCTCAATCTTTTGAGCGATTTTAATCGTTGTGTGCCTTTGCGCTCTGAGCGGGGGATGCAGAAGACAAGGAGGGCCGCTTGTCTTCTACATCCAGCTGTTCTTCAGCATTCTGAAAGATCAGCGATTTCTTAACAAAAACTGCGAGACGTCCGTGCACCTAGACACGATTATTACTCACAACATGGCATTGAGCGAAAATCGTTGTGTCTAAATCAGCCTTAACACATATAATGTGCAGCCTTCACAACACGACTTAATTAGCAAGGCTCTGATTACAGCAAGGTGTGAGATCCAAACTTACTGCAGCACATTGCTTAACCCTTCTGTACGCACCCCGACTCCTCAACGCTGTTTGCACCTGGGGACCCCACACGCCTTACAGCTGCTCGAGAAGGTGTAAGCAGATAGAATTCGGGGGTCACGCATACACGCTCACTTGGAGAGGACTTTGAGTAACGGCCGTTCATTGTATTGTGAATTTTCGTGCGTAAACATGTTCTCTGACAAATACGGGTGTTTACTGTAATAGTTTTCTCCAGTTTTTACTGAAACGAGCTTTTAAAATCTTTCTTTTTCCATTATGATATTATGTCTATTTATTGAAATATGAATACAATGTATCACAGATTCTGTCTCATTAGGAGACCAACCGCGTTCTGCTGAGCTGTACCGTGAGGTTAGGAAGCTATGGAAGAATTATAGTAAGTACAAGGCTGGTGCCGACCCTACGGAGCCAATGCCAGGCAGATATACCGCACAGCGGCAGACTAATAGATGGCCGTTAGCCTTTATCTGCGACATTTACTACGAAAACAATTAAATGATTCCAAAGAAAACTAACCAAAGACGGCTTTCCTTCAGACAGGTGAGAGAAGAGCCTGCAGGACCAATAACTGAAGATCCCTCTGAAAATCAGCAAGTTATCAGCAATTATGAAACCAAATCGGCAGCAGAGAGCGTTCTCGGTTGATCGATTTCCACGGTTTCACCGCCTTCGACATCGCAGTCACAGTTGGATCGAACTGGTCAAAAATCTGTTGTTGGTTCTCGCCACGTTCGCTATCAACAAACGATCAGAAAATGCCAAAAACAAGAAGATTGCGTACGAATTGTAGTAAACCTGTGTGCGATGAACACGCCATAACTACGACAAAATGTATCCTGTTACTCAATAAGCATGTAATTAGTCATTATAATTAAATAATTGAAATAAAAGTTCTTTATTATCATTAAAGTAGGTTTATAAATGTTTATTTTAATATTCTTACCATTTTAGAAAGCTAAAAACTAGATTTTTGTAAGAACTTACCGTAAAATCTTTGTCTCGTCTTGTTCATTGGGGGACACAGCAAAGACCTTGGGTATAGCTTCTGCCACTAGGAGGCGACACTAAGCATAAAAGTGTTAACTCCTCCCACTAGCTATACCCCCCTGCAAGCATCATGCTAGCTCAGTTTGTATGCAGGCAGTAGGAACACCAGTAGGATATGACAATAGATAATAAATAACCATACTCACGAACTGTAACTCATTCCAACACCGAGGCGACTGCACCGAGGACCCTCCAAACCAGCGGAGTATACATTACAGCCCTAATACCACACTGGGTGGGTGCCGTGTCCCCCAATGAACAAGACAAAGAGATTTTACGATAAGTTATACCCAAAATTCTGTTTTCTTGTCTGTCATTGGGGGACACAGCAAAGACCATGGGACGTTCTAGAGCAGTACCCAAGGGGGCGGGAAAATATAAGAAGCAGCAGGTGTAAAGAAGCAATCTGTCCTTCAACTGCTACTACCATTAATGGATGACTAGTTATCCAGCATCTTCAGAAACAGAGCATAAAGGGGCTCGAGTAACGGTATCCACCCTTCGGGAGAAAGAACTCCTGATAACACGGCCTGAGAATATCACTTCTTTGGCACTGTAACCCTGTACTGCTGTGAAGCAGAGCCAGTGCAAGGAGTCCGCTCGGAGTAGTCGAGATTACCAGCAGCGCGCCAGCATGACTGAAGAATGCTACCCGAGAGAGGTACTTTAGCGTAGTCAGACCGAGTCCACTTGCCACCAGAGCGTTCCTCGGGACGAGGCACTACCAAGAAAGGTGCCCACCGAATACTTCAATGAAGTGGATCTCGATACCAGCGGCAGCAAGAGTATATACAACAGGTCAATAACGACCGTCTCCTGATGACAACCTTCGGTACAAAATCGGCATCCAAACGAAGCAGTGGAGCCATCAGCGGTGAAACTTCAGGGAGTTGCATGCCTTCCAACAGTCGACCTAGTAGTACGGCAGCTTCCATATAACTCCAGGTTGTCAATATCACCTTCCCAGTCCCGCCGCGAAGGAGGAAGCAGGACAATTCAGGACACCAATGAAAAAAAACCCCTCTTTGCGATCCATAACCGCTTCTGGTTGAAGTCCTGTGTTAACCATTGCTGAAAAAGCTTGCAGCAGTAAGTTCCTGATTACCAGAATGTGGGGAACTTAGAACGGCAGGACTGATCTCTGGCCTCAGGCCACATAGCTGAAGCGCAGCATGGCCCTGATGCTGCGTATCCCGATGGCCCCCATCTGTGACGTCGACTGCCTGGTTAGCTGTACATAGCAGTAAGGC
Source organism: Eleutherodactylus coqui (assembly GCF_035609145.1). Lineage (NCBI taxonomy): Eukaryota > Metazoa > Chordata > Amphibia > Anura > Eleutherodactylidae > Eleutherodactylus > Eleutherodactylus coqui. The sequence continues at coordinate 2,857,444 of NC_089848.1, read as the reverse complement.
AGAGGCGGCAGCATCAAAGGTGTAGATTAAAGTTTAAAAGCCTTGAGGCTTGAAAAAGACATGTAGTCGAAACGTTGTCTTTTCCTATATGAAAGCAATAAAAGGATTTTAAACTTTACTCCACACCTTTGATGCTGCCGCCTCTGCCTTACTGTTATGGATTGACCCGGGATTGGAGGTCCGTGATCCCACTGCCTGGTGGCTGTGCATATATCTACCTCGCACATTTGGGAAAGCTGTGTTTGAGTGCTGCTGGACCTCTATGGATTGGTTAGCTGTACAGTGAAAAGGACTTGCGTCAAGAGATCGTTCAGTCCCACGATCCTGTGACAATGCCGACAGCATCTACCTTCTGCATGAAATCATGGTCTTCTAAAGAAGCCTAGCCTTGGAATTGAGACTGACTGGTTAGTTCACTAGGGTTGGCCCTGTACCAGGATATTGGTGTAACGGCATGAATCCACTAGGCACAAGAAGGTTGGCAGCACAGCAAGGGCATACCAGTACAGGAATCTCGCTGGTCCTTTTGAGGTAACCTCAGTAGTAGAAAGGGACAAACCTAAAAGGATTGCCAACAATAGGAGAATAGACTGTCTCACTGTCTCCTGCAAGCAATAATGCAGGCAGAACAACACAGGAGGATTGCAGCGTGCTCCTGGGTCTGTCCAACTTAACTCCATTGGAAGTGTTAACTTCCTTATGCAATCTGTGGCGAATGCTCAAGGAGCTAAATTAGCAACTGCTCTGACTTACAGGGCCCTCGTTACGGCCAGCGTCTGCCCTTCCACAATATAGGAGAAACGTGGGTTGTTCTGCACCCATTGGGGTCAGCGGGGGACTCTGTCTCAACCGGATCATGCCTGTAGGCTACCCACGTCCGAACAGACACGGCTGATAGAACTAGCCATCCAGGTTCCTAGAAGAAACACAAGATGCCGTGTAGTTCCGAGACCGCCCAAGAGGGAGCGGACTCACAGCAGATCAGCATGTCATAGAGCTGACTGGAGGGATGCTCTATAGATGTATCTATAGCCCCTCACTGCATTGTCGGAGTTGGGACCCAGAATCGCCACTATACATAGACCGGACCCGACTGTGCAGATGAGATGCTGAACGTCACTCTCATCTGTGGCGAGAGTGCACATAGTATGCGGTCGTGGATGGCTCCAGCCTGCGGTTCTCCTGTCATCGGAGATTGCAGTAATGTCGCCTGCAGGAACTGCAGGCAGCCATCACTAGAGAGCTAGCCGTTAGGTAAAGGTCCAGTGCTGACCCGCTGCAGAGCAGAGATGAGGCGTGATGCATTCGCAGAGTTCCTACGAATAGTACTCTTTCCATCTGGAAGGTTCCACAGGTCTCAACAAGGCCAGAGGAAGCCCAACAGGCCGTTTGACAATCTTGTTCATAGGACGAGGCTTATTCTGGATGGATCTCAAATGTAGTGAGCAGACGTAGTACGTGGCTCTGGCCGCCCCGTCTGTGTGTCATACTGGATTCTCACACTGCAGTAGGCTGCCTACAGGTAAATGCAGAAGGGCAACGACAGGGTAGCTAGCCCTTAGGACAGGCTCAACCCGGTCCGGCAGGAGGAGTGATGCATGCAGGGTATTCCTTTGCAAGTACTCTTTCCGGAAAGGAAGGTACCCCAGATCCCATCAAGGCCGGAGTATGGCCATCAGCTTGAGTAACATTGTCTGCAAAATGAAATATTCTCCACTGGAGGTAAATCTCGTATTGCAGTGAGAACGCACATAGTATGCAACTCTGGCCGGCCCAGTCATCCTGGGCATGGAGGGGCAACAGGGGAGTTACCGAGGCAAGGCTAACCTGGTCTGCTGCCGATATGAGGAGCCATGTATGAGTACTCCTCCTATACTGAAGGTACCACAGGAGTCAGCAAGTGGGGGAGTCTGGGTTGGGAGGTACAGCAGCATATGAACTGGTCGGCAGGTCACCATTACTATGAACAACTTCCGCATGCCGGCGAAGAACAGGCCACACAGCTGCAATATACCCCGGCCTGTGGTGGCCATGAAACAAGTTATACGTAGTGAGCCACGCACGCTGGCTAGCGGTGATTACAGCAATGAAAAAAGCCCAGCAGAAAAAATGCACAGGTCCTACACCTGCCTTGCGGTGTCGTACACAGGACACGTGCCTCAGACGGCGCTGCAGGGAGGAGGACGGCAGTGCAGGGCCTAAAAACTGCGGCCGCGCAGCGACCAAACTATGACACATAGCCGTGCGCTGGCCAACTCAATGGTCGCACAGCAGCAACCTCCAGTACCTGCAGCAAGAGGTGCTGCACCTCCCTGCAACTACACGTTGCCACAAATTCGAATGGCCGCAGGCAGACAGATCATGACCGCGCATGGCTGCGTGTCCACCACTGAGCTACTGCTCAGCAATTACACAGAAGCAGCAACGCCAACAGCAGCTGCCACAACCAAGGAAACAACGAGAAGGAAGAAGAGACAAGTATTAAATTCACATTTTATTATATTCTAAATAAAGTTGATATTTCATGGCGGGTCGAGGACTTTACACGAATGCGGGAAGGCATTGTTTTTACATAGTGGATACATTTGTACAGAAGAAAAAGGAAAAGAACTAGAAGTATATATAAATGAGGTGATAGATGATACATACACTGGCATCTAGTATTTAGACATATGTATTAACACTGTGATAGCTGGATACTCAGGAAGCGGATTACTGGCATATATCGGATTCAGTCGGTGTAAAAATACCAAAGTACCGGTGAGAAATCTAATAAAGGTTACAAAAGTGAAGTGCTGAGATACTCGGCCGCTCCCAACCAGAAGCTTTAAATGAATCCGGATTCACATTCATCTGTTGGTCATTCTATGCAGAATTAAAATCACTCAAATACAAATACCAGTACAAGAAGGAATACAATACAGAAGCGTGCCGACGGGTCAACGAGTGCGCCGACGGGTCAGGTTGGTCCATAAGGGGATCTCTGGCCTATCAGCAGCCCATGATGGGCAAAACCAATAACTGGTATTTGTGATCATCGGATCAACAATCTGTGTTAACATGAGACAATAATTACAAGACCGTGTATCCAAAGTGGACAGACTGCGCCCATGAAGAGGAGGCGGATACACCCCGACGGGCCACGTCACAGACACTGACCGCTCACCTCCCACAGGCCCGGATGTGGGCAACACTTTTTCAAGGGCACAAATTTACACAAGGCGGATCGTATAACAATGTCACTTTAAGTCTCTACAAACCGACTAGAAGGGAAACGAGTGCCGTTCGGATTCATTTAGAAAACAGCGGGGGCATTCAGAAAGCTTTACACACCAGTTCCTGGAGGTTAAAAGTTGCAACTTTTGTGCAAGTGGGGATTTGTACAAAACGGTTTGACTTTTCAGCTTTTTGCGCAGCATCGCCACTTTTGTAAAAAGTTTGTCGAAATAGGATGTATAATTTATGCCAGAAACTGGTGCAAATTATGCCAGAAATTGACGCCATGTCAGAGCTGGTGTATATTTCTGTGTAGGCGATGTGCGCCAGGGAAAACTATACTAAGACCGGTGTTACAAACCCCTCAGTATGTAGCTTCCAATGTAACGTCAAAGAGGCCGACACACTTGTACCGCCCCCTTTTTTTAAGAATTAACCCATCCGTAGACTGCAGTGCAGAAACAAGGATTCTCTATTGTTATATCAAACCAAAAATATGACTATAATTTTACACTTAATTGTATTTTTGTTTGTTGCCTGTGGTAGTTGGTGTCTCGTCCATCCTGTAGGAGGCGCTGTAATGTAGTGATAGAGATCCGTGCTCTCTATGGGCAGACAAGTCCAGTGGGGGTCATTCTGTAGTTACCCGTTCGGCCAGGTGACTGCAGACTGCGCTCTTTACTCCCCCCGTCCACAGGACCCTTCAGTCGTGGGATAGCAGAGCTTGTAAAATGCTGAAGACCTCTTGGATAAAAGCGGGATCCTATATTTAGTGCATCTTACAGTCTGAAGGACCTGGCGCCCCTCGGAGGAGCGGGGGGTTTACCATCTGGCAGGGCAGAGCTTCGCCACAAGGAACGACCAAGATGCTTAAGCATTTATTTTCTACTACATGTTCCTGTAGCTTTGATCCAAAGATGCACTGAATGAAGGGTCCGGGTTCTGCTGGGGGTCTTCGCCATGTTATAAGCTCTCTGTATAGACTCCTACAGGAAAGGTTGTCAATCCCTGGATGCCGGCTCATTGTACTCACAACCCCACAGTGAGGAGGGATCTACAGCGAGAAGTTGTACTGAGTCTTTCCCCATAGAACTATGTATCAGTCCTCCGGCTCTGTAACATCATGCTGGCAGTTGGGACTGTGTGTTTACCCCGTTAACACGTCCTCTACCCGGGCAGCACGTTCGTCTCATTCTCCAGTTGTCCATTTACACATGGGAATAGTAAATAAGCGGCTCAGATCAGGTTTCATCACTTTCTCTTGTGCTCTGGATTCGTTGTGTCTAACAGTAGCCACTTCCTTTCTTTCCTAGTTCCACTTACAATCAGCCTTCGGTGCAGTCACCTCCAACAACCGCTCTTACAATAAGCCTTCGGTGCAGTCACCTCCAACAACCGCTCTTACTAGAAGCCTTTGGTGCCATCACCTCCTACAACCGCTCTTACAATAAGCCTTCGGTGCAGTCACCTCCAACAACCGCTCTTACTAGAAGCCTTTGGTGCCATCACCTCCTACAACCACTCTTACTAGAAGCCTTCGGTGCCGTCACCTCCTACAACCGCTCTTATAATAACCTTCGGTGCCGTCACCTCCTACAACCACTCATACAATAAGCCTTCGGTGCCATCACCTCCTACAACTGCTCTTACAATAAGCCTTCGGTGCAGTCACCTCCTACAACCGCTCTTATAATAAGCCTTCGGTGCCGTCACCTCCTACAACCGCTCTTATAATAACCTTCGGTGCAGTCACCTCCTACAACCGCTCTTATAATAACCTTCGGTGCCATCACCTCCTACAACCGCTCTTACAATAAGCCTTCGGTGCCGTCACCTCCTACAACCACTCTTACAATAAGCCTTCGGTGCAGTCACCTCCTACAACCGCTCTTACAATAAGCCTTCGGTTCCGTCACCTCCTACAACCGCTCTTACTAGAAGCCTTCAGTGCAGTCACCTCCTACAACCGCTCTTACAATAAGCCTTCGGTGCCGTCACCTCCTACAACCGCTCTTACAATAAGCCTTCGGTTCCGTCACCTCCAACAACCACTCTTATAATAAGCCTTCGGTGCAGTCACCTCCTACAACCGCTCTTACAATAAGCCTTCGGTTCCGTCACCTCCAACAACCACTCTTACTAGAAGCCTTCGGTGCAGTCACCTCCAACAACCACTCTTACAATAAGCCTTTGGTGCAGTCACCTCCTACAACCGCTCTTACAATAAGCCTTCGGTTCCGTCACCTCCAACAACCACTCTTACTAGAAGCCTTCGGTGCAGTCACCTCCTACAACCACTCTTACAATAAGCCTTCGGTTCCGTCACCTCCAACAACCACTCTTACTATAAGCCTTCGGTGCCGTCACCTCCAACAACCACTCTTACTAGAAGCCTTCGGTGCCGTCACCTCCTACAACCGCTCTTACAATAAGCCTTTGGTGCAGTCACCTCCTACAACCGCTCTTATAATAAGCCTAGGTTCCATCACCTCCAACAACCACTCTTACTAGAAGCCTTCGGTGCAGTCACCTCCTACAACCGCTCTTACAAGAAGCCTTTGGTGCAGTCACCTCCTACAACCGCTCTTATAATAAGCCTAGGTTCCATCACCTCCAACAACCGCTCTTACTAGAAGCCTTCGGTGCCATCACCTCCAACAACCACTCTTACTAGAAGCCTTCGGTGCAGTCACCTCCTACAACCGCTCTTACAAGAAGCCTTTGGTGCAATCACCTCCTACAACCGCTCTTATAATAAGCCTAGGTTCCATCACCTCCAACAACCGCTCTTACTAGAAGCCTTCGGTGCCATCACCTCCAACAACCACTCTTACTAGAAGCCTTCGGTGCAGTCACCTCCTACAACCGCTCTTACAATAAGCCTAGGTTCCATCACCTCCAACAACCACTCTTACTAGAAGCCTTCGGTGCAGTCACCTCCTACAACCGCTCTTACAATAAGCCATCGGTGCCGTCACCTCCTACAACCGCTCTTATAATAACCTTCGGTGCAGTCACCTCCAACAACCGCTCTTACAATAAGCCATCGGTGCCGTCACCTCCTACAACCGCTCTTATAATAACCTTCGGTGCGGTCACCTCCTACAACCGCTCTTATAATAACCTTCGGTGCAGTCACCTCCTACAACCGCTCTTACTATAAGCCTACGGTGCCATCACCTCCTACAACCACTCTTACAATAAGCCTTCGGTGCCGTCACCTCCTACAACCGCTCTTATAATACCCTTCGGTGCCGTCACCTCCTACAACCGCTCTTACAATAAGCCTTCGGTGCAGTCACCTCCTACAACCGCTCTTACTAGAAGCCTTCGGTGCCGTCACCTCCTACAACCGCTCTTATAATAACCTTCGGTGCAGTCACCTCCTACAACCGCTCTTACAATTAGATACTTCTTCACTTTAAGGGGTTTTCCAACAAATATTTGACTTTTGTAACAGTTTGTCTGAGCTGAGAGATCATCCAGCCATCCGGTGAGCAGCGCAGGTCAAACCGGTGAGCATCTACCACTATCCCAGCTCGTCAGTCTGTAGACGGGATGTCAGCTACCTCAGTAGTCCACCGGGGCCAATAGACGCTCTTGTTATTGTTCAGCATGGCCAGAGAGTTTAAAGAGAATACTTGAAAAACCTTTTCTCCTCCCAACCACTTGCACTTACCATTAATAAAACCAAACATGCATCAGCATTCACTTTATTTCCAGGGCCGTCTCCCCTTGGATTTAATGTCATTGAGCGCAGGTCTTCCAGCTTGGACTTGCTTCCTCACCATATCTACAGTCTACATTACGGTTTCTGTAAGAAGTAGAACGAGGCCGCGCGGATCTGATGGGGGGCGGGGTCACGGGAAATGTAGCAATATGAAAAGTACCAGATTTAATATTTTAATTACAGGACATAAAACAATTATTCTGATCTTTTCCCCATTTGCAGAGAGACGATACGTTATATACTCCAGAGCCGTCGCACATCGTCTGCAGGACCGACGCACTGCACAATAGGGATGGAGACGAGGTGACGTGTCTGATAGGAGTTTCTTTTCTACTTATCTTCCCATCTTGTAATTACTTGTATTAAAGCACTTCTCTTCGGAGGATACAAACGGGTTCCCTGCCTTTGATACAATTCCTTCAGAGAGCAGTTCTACATCTTTTTCTGGGAACCAATCATAACCTTAGATACAAAGTTCACAATGGCGCTAGCAGGTTGCTCGGGATCGTGTTCCGCAAAAAGATGACAGATGTTGTCGTTGCCATTGCCCTTCCTGGCTACGAATCCAAACACCCTATTTAAAAAAGAAACATCACATTTAATAGTAATCTTACATTTTGTACGTAAAGAGGAAACCTGCCTATTCTGCAGAATGAAATACACCAAAACAAGAGCAGCGCAAAATACATCCATCCTGCTTAACCCTTTGCAATCCAATTTTGGATCCAGGGTTTCCTAGGGGGTTCTCTCTTTCTGCCATTACACAATGGTGCCATCTGCTGGCTACAGCCAGTACTGCGGTATGGGACATGTTGGAGAGGCCTTCAACAACAGAGCGGCCAGTAATAAACAGTAAGAATACCCTGCCAGACGCCTTCTTATATTAGAGCTGCACAGGCTTCAATCAGAATGTCTGAAGACGTCGGACATTGGATTGGAAAGGGTTAATATTAGAGATGAGCGAACGTACTCGGTAAGGCCGATTTCGCAATCGAGCACCGCGATTTTTGAGTACTTCACTACTCGGGTGAAAAGTACTCGGGGGCGCTGTGGGTGAGCGGGGGGTTGCAGAGGGGAGTGGGGGGGGGAGAGGGAGAGAGAGAGGGCTCCCCGCTGCTACCCCCCACTCCCCTCTGCAACCCCCCGCCCCACAGCGCCCCCGAGTACTTTTCACCCGAGTAGTGAAGTACTCGAAAATCACGGTGCTCGATTGCGAAATCTGCCTTACCGAGTACGTTCGCTCATCTCTAGTTAATATCAAGCTACAAATTACACATCAAAACAATGGAGCCGCATGAAATAGCAGACAGAGGTAACTGCATCAATGCCAAGTACTAACTGGCCTATACTGTAATGTGTGTATATATATATATATATATATATATATATATATAATCCCATATCACTATATAAGGAGTGACGCACAGGGATCCCCTGATGCGGCGTGGAGGGTCTGTATGATGGGGATTACTTTGTACATTGCCGACTCCCATCTCCAGGCGTTACCGCTGTATATATCGTTTACACATAGTGAGGCGGATCTCATTATGGGCTGGTTATCCCTTGGGATCGGCGCGGTTACCTCCTTCTGTATTTTCCCAGTAGTTCCTGCGGCGATCGGTTTTGGTGTCGGACACCATCCTGCAGAGACCACATACATTCCCCTGCGCCGTCCGCAGATGGTTTGTACAATGGAGGCAGATTCTTTTTAACTCTTTGGTCAATAAATATTCTTCACTTGTAATATACTTCATCATCATTAACCTGGGAAGATGCCATCAAATTAGACTGATGAATGCGGAGGGTCAGCGGGCGAGTCGGACCCCGGGAAAACATACAGCCAGCGACGCCATTCAAAGGTATAGCTATAGCAGATGCTGCCATCGCAGCCAAGAACCTCGCAGGAAGGCGCCACGTTCTCCGTTTGTCCCAGGAAGCGACCCCTGTGCCCTCCCGTATCGGTGGGGTCGTGTTTATTCAATGTTCCGGGAAATAAAAAAAACTGCAAACCGGCACAAGTGACCGAGGCCGTAGACCGGCAGACCGCTGATGAGCTGGTCCCGGACAGGTCCAATATGGGACCTGTGCAGCCATGATGACTATGTGTAGGTCGCTCCATCCCAGCATTATGGATTTCACATCTTTCACACGTAAAAAACTACAGATTTTCCATCCAGACTTGCAGGAAGGAGATCTGCGGCCCGTCAGCAGCAGCGTGGGGCGATCTGAGCCAGCCCCATCCGTGTACTGTGGAGGACGACATCCCAGGCAACTTATAAAGTCTTCCTGCAGACTTTAACTCTAGCGATCGCCCTATACAAAGAAGGGTTAAACCTGCGGCAACTCTGTGACCCCAACTGCATGTGAGGACTAGTAGATTGTGCATTGACAGTTACATTTGCTGCGGTAGATGTGGATGAGCCCCTCAGCGAGCGGCAGCCGCATCACATCGTTACTGCAGTTAGAGCACAGCCCTTTCATCTAATGGGATTCCAGTTTTACTTACTTTGCTGAAAGTCCGTCTCTGGTCCATCTAAATGTAGAAGACAAGAAGTTAGAAGAAGTGGTTAGAAGTACAAGCAAGCCTTAAAGAGGGGGAACCCCCAAGCCTGCGCAGTGCTTACCTTCTGTCTTGTGGGTCCAGGGCACAAAATATCACAGTATTTACTGGATAGTGTCTTCGGAAGAAGAGTCTGAGGGGCGGAGCAAACAAGACGTCACAAAGTACACAGACTTGCGTCAGGTATTACTTTTGATCATTTAATAGATATAAACGGGTTTTCTAGGATCCCCTAAAAATGTAACGACCTTGGAACGTTGACAAAAAAAAAAGCGCTCTACTGCCCCCCTTTGGTGGCACCACGTCCAGCGCTGCAGCTCCAGTCCTTACTGCAGCAGTCACATGCCATGCATTGCCATCTCTCAACCAATCACAGCCGAAGATTGGTGCAGCGGTGACCGGAGTTCCAGCGCTGGACAGCAAGTGACTGCAGAAGGGAGAATGGCTATTTTCTTGCTCCACCGCATTCCACGGCCATAAACATTTGGAGTCCCAGAAAACTCCTTAAAACTATTAAGCTGAAAGAAAATGGAAATGTTAAGGCGGAACTTTACATAAAAGTACTAGCCATTCTGTTTGCACGATGTATTGGTGCAGATGTGATTGTTTCACTTGCTCTAGATGTGATCATTTCACAATGTGGCCACAAGAGGGCAGCAAACAAAGCAGCCGTTCTGGTTAGAAGCACTGAGGCTCGTTATCCGGTCCTCTGGCTGACAGTAACCATTCTATATCCTCTGTGTATAACAGGGCAACAAGCCGTTCTGTACATCATTCAGTCTGTATTGCACTAAACCCCCCTGCAGCCACGCTACACGCAGCGATTCATCCCACGCTGTAGTGACTGTCCACCAAATGCAGAGCAACACGCCCAGAAAACATTCCCAACACTTTCTTGCAAGACTAATTAAACACTCATGGAAACATTTGATTCTCAATTCCTTTTGCTTGTGTAATACACTGACATGCCAAAAGTCATGGGACAGGAACATCATGTAGGACCCCCTATAGCCCAGGGAGGGGCACCAACTCCACAAGTGGACAGAAGACGCCTGGAGGGATGTTGAGCCGTGCTGGTTGAATAGCCACCTGCAGCTTGGAGATATTTGGAGGTGGAGATGGACCATGGTTCATGGCTTAATGGGGTCTGTTCCACATACGAACCACAATTGGTAGTATTATTCTTGGACCACGCCACGTGTCGACAGTCCTCTAGGGTCCGGTTAGTAACCTCACGAGCCCAGGTCAGGCGTGTTGGATATCGTGGTGTTAACGGCAGCGCTCTGGCGAACCTTCTGCTCCTATATCCCATGGAAGCTAAGGAGCGCTACGCTGACCTGCGGGATCTGTGCCAGGCTCCTGCGCCGAATGTGGATGTGATTGCTGCCTGAGTCGTCTGTATAGTTGCATGAAAAATACCAGATGCCACCTGCAATCATTACACACCCGTGGGCAGCAGGGCACGGATCACTGAGGGTAGCCACACATTGGCACGGTTTACACTGTGGGTTGAGGAACGTTAAATGCCACCCAACTTCAAAAATGCAATGTCTGTTTTGCCTGGCACCCGCTGCCCACTAATTCCTGTTGCCTTGCCACTATCACACTGGCCAGTGTCCATTCTCACTCACAAGATCCCAACTCATACCGGTGTGGGTGTTCCCAAGCCGTCCCCCAAGGTACCGCCACCTGATCCGCAGTTTACACACAATGGGGTAGATGTACTGGGCTAACCATCCCTCGCACCGCATTATGTGTTTTAGATGCTCATTTCGCTTAGCAAGTATATATGACAGCACAAGCTTAAATACGGCGCGCGCCAAAGATAAACGTGTCTACGGAGGCAGCGAGTTCATCATCATGAAGCACTGGGATAAAGCGGACACATTAGTCTGTTCTAGCATTTATGTGACAACGGGTTGGATATTTTGCTGCTCACGTTGGATAATCATGTTATACAATGACTGTTTGCAGAGAAGCAGGGAGATGATTTCTTACTTCCGCTGATTGTCCGTTAGAGTGATTCCTTGAGCCGACACCTTGAAGTGAACCACTGTAGAAACAGGAGGGGGGTCTTGAAGTTGGGTGATACTCAATGCTTTCTGTACAGCTTGATACCCTGTAAGTGACTCCATATCCACCGAATTCAAATACCAAACGTTGCAAGCTGAAAGTGATAAATAAAATAGCACTAATGAGTCTGTAAAACACATATACACAGAAGTTACAAAAACAACCAGCAATGTGGCCCGACCTTCCCTGCTGCTCAACTACTAGGTCTGCAAATATATTACAGCCCCCAAACAAGCAGGGTATAAGCTTATGCTGGTGCTCTTAAGAGTACGTATGAGTCCGTTCAGCTGAAGAGAAGTCCACGTGTTACACCAGCAGCGATCCATCAGGCGGGCCCTTTTTGGGTCCTCTCACTCCTATGTATAGTCTCATTAAAACTCAATTTTAGACAACCTACGAACTCAAATTTCACATGTAAAGTATAGAAAGTGGCCCAACGGCTTCATAAACTGACTGTGGTGTGGTTGTTGAACTGCATAAAAATGCTCCGGCCTTACAACAGGTAGTGTACAACAATGACAAGAATTCTCCGGCCATACAACAGGTAATGTACAACAATTACATGAATGCTCCGGCCATACAACAGGTAATGTACAACAATTACATGGATGCTCCAGCCATACAACAGGTAGTGTACAGCTATTACATGGATGCTCCAACCTTACAACAGGTAGTGTACAACAATTACATGGATGCTCCAGTCATACAACAGGTAGTGTACAGCTATTACATGGATGCTCCAACCTTACAACAGGTAGTGTACAACAATTACATGGATGCTGCAGCCTTACAACAGGTAGTGTACAGCTATTACATGGATGCTCTAGCCATACGACAGGTAGTGTACAGCAATTACATGGATGCTCCGGCCATACAACAGGGAGTGTACAACAATTATATGAATGCTCCGGCTATACAACAGGTAGTGTACAACAATTACATGGATGCTCCTGCCATAAAACAGGGAGTGTACAACAATTACATGAATGCTCCGGCCATACAACAGGTAGTGTACAACAATTACATGGATGCTCCTGCCATACATAAGGTAGTGTACAGCACTTACATGGATGCTCCGGCCATACAACAGGGAGTGTAGAGCGATTACATGGATGTTCCGGCCATACAACAGGGAGTGTACAGCAATTACATGGATGCTCCAGCCTTACAACAGGGAGTGTACAGCAATTATATGGATGCTCCAGCCTTACAACAGGGAGTGTACAGCGATTATATGGATGCTCCAGCCATACAACAGGGAGTGTACAGCTATTACATGGATGCTCCAACCTTACAACAGGTAGTGTACAACAATTACATGGATGCTCCAGTCATACAACAGGTAGTGTACAGCTATTACATGGATGCTCTAGCCATACGACAGGTAGTGTACAGCTATTACATGGATGCTCCGGCCATACAACAGGGAGTGTACAACAATTATATGAATGCTCCGGCCATACAACAGGTAGTGTACAACAATTACATGGATGCTCCTGCCATAAAACAGGGAGTGTACAACAATTACATGAATGCTCCGGCCATACAACAGGTAGTGTACAACAATTACATGGATGCTCCTGCCATAAAACAGGTAGTGTACAACAATCACATGGATGCTCCTGCCATACATAAGGTAGTGTACAGCACTTACATGGATGCTCCGGCCATACAACAGGGAGTGTAGAGCGATTACATGGATGTTCCGGCCATACAACAGGGAGTGTACAGCAATTACTTGGATGCTCCAGCCTTACAACAGGGAGTGTACAGCAATTATATGGATGATCCAGCCTTACAACAGGGAGTGTACAGAGATTACATGGATGCTCCAGCCTTACAACAGGGAGTGTACAGTGATTATATGGATGCTCCAGCCATACAGCAGGTAGTGTACAGCTATTACATGGATGCTCCAACCTTACAACAGGTAGTGTACAACAATTACATGGATGCTCCAGCCTTACAACAGGTAGTGTACAGCTATTACATGGATGCTCTAGCCTTACAGCAGGTAGTGTACAGCAATTACATGGATGCTCCAGCCTTACAACAGGTAGTGTACAGCTATTACATGGATGCTCTGGCCTTACAACAGGTAGTGTACAGCTATTACATGGAGGCTCCGGCCTTACAACAGGTAGTGTACAGCTATTACATGGAGGCTCCGGCCTTACAACAAGTACATGGATGCTCCGGCCTTATACAGAAACATTCAGGGCATTTTGTGCATATATTTTATATTCCTAGATCATTTGTACATTAAGAGGTAAAACAAATTCTAAAATGTATTCCTTCACAACCTTCATGCAGCGGACTTGGCACGGGTACAAAGCTCCACACTTATGATAGCTACATTGTTTAGATAAGACGAAAGGCATCTGCACAGTCTCAGCATGTGGCATGTAAATCATGCAACGTACACAGAATTAATGGAATGCAATGTATGATCATATTGGATCTTGGTAGATAAACAATATTATATAGTGCACCTTTACCATTCCCCGAAACGATGGTAACCTATATAGAGCCATTACAGTACAGGGGCGGGTGTACAGTTAGATGGAAGCCTTTGTGCATGAAAATTCAATACACGCCTTACCAAGCCACTGCAGAAAAAAAATGAAGCACTTATCCGTGTTTTTGAATGAGTTTACTTTCTCATGTATTTACAAAGCCTCATGCTTGGTTTGCAGGCTCTCCTACATTCAAGTTTCTGCCTCCTGGGTGTTCCCTGCACTGATCAGCTGGTCTCATGAATGCACACAAGTTCTGCTCCTCGTCCCCTTTCTGCTTTCAGAGGTTGTGCAGCATAACCACACGACTCTGTCTGTTCCCCCTCACTGCTGATAAGAGCAGAAAAGTCACTCAAGTGAATTACAGTTTTCTGTAATAGTAGCTCCCTGCTACAAGGGGGCGCTCTAATAGCTATGTATAATATATCAGGGGTCGAATACAGAGATCTCTACCATCTATTATAGCCAGGAATGTAACAAGGGTGCGCTCTAATAACTATGTATAATATATCAGGGGTCAGTACAGAGATCTCTGCCATCATCTATTATACCCAGGACTGTAACAAGGGGGCGCTCTAATAACTATGTATAGATATATCAGGGGTCAGTACAGAGATCTCTACCATCATCTATTATACCCAGGACTGTAACAAGAGAGCACGATAATAACTATGTATAATATATCAGGGGTCAGTACAGAGATCTCTCCCATCATCTAATATACCCAGGACTGTAACAAGGGGGCACTCTAATAACTATGTATAATATATCAGGGGTCAGTACAGAGATCTCTACCATCATCTATTATACCCAGGACTGTAACCAGGGGTGCTCTAATAACTATGTATAATATATCGGGTCAGTACAGAGATCTCTACCATCATCTATTATACCCAGGACTGTAACAAGGGGGCACTCTAATAACTATGTATAATATATCAGGGGTCAGTACAGAGATCTCTGCCATCATCTATTTATACCCAGGACTGTAACAAGGGGGCGCTCTAATAACTATGCATAGATATATCAGGGGTCAGTACAGAGATCTCTCCCATCATCTATTATACCCAGGACAGTAACAAGGGGGCGCTCTAATAACTATGTATAATATATCAGGGGTCAGTACAGAGATCTCTCCCATCATGTATTATACCCAGGACTGTAACAAGGGGGCGCTCTAATAACTATGTACAGATATATCAGGAGTCAGTACAGAGATCTCTCCCATCATCTATTATACTCTGGACTGTAACAAGGGGGCGCTGTAATAACTATGTATACATATATCAGGGGTCAGTAGAGAGATCTCTCCCATCTATTATACTAGGACTGTAACAAGGGGACACTCTAATAACTATGTATAATATATCAGGGGTCAGTACAGAGATCTCTCCCATCATCTATTATACCCAGGACTGTAACAAGGGGGCGCTCTAATAACTATGTATAGATATATCGGGTCAGTACAGAGATCTCTCCCATGATCTATTATACCCAGGACTGTAACAAGGGGGCGCTCTAATAACTATGTATAGATATATCAGGGGTCAGTAGAGAGATCTCTCCCATCATCTATTATACCCAGGACTGTAACAAGGGGGCGCTCTAATAACTATGTATAGATATATCAGGGGTCAGGCAGAGATCTCTCCCATCATCTATTATACCCAGGACTGTAACAAGGGGGCGCTCCAATAACTATGTATAGATATATCAGGGGTCAGTACAGAGATCTCTCCCATCATCTATTATACCCAGGACTGTAACAAGGGGGCGCTCTAATAACTATGTATAGATATATCAGGGGTCAGGCAGAGATCTCTACCATCATCTATTATACCCAGGACTGTAACAAGGGGGCGCTCTAATAACTATGTATAGATATATCAGGGGTCAGTACAGAGATCTCTACCATCATCTATTATACCCAGGACTGTAACAAGGGGGCGCTCTAATAACTATGTATAGATATATCAGGGGTCAGGCAGAGATCTCTCCCATCATCTATTATACCCAGGACTGTAACAAGGGGGCGCTCCAATAACTATGTATAGATATATCAGGGGTCAGTACAGAGATCTCTCCCATCATCTATTATACCCAGGACTGTAACAAGGGGGCGCTCTAATAACTATGTATAGATATATCAGGGGTCAGGCAGAGATCTCTACCATCATCTATTATACCCAGGACTGTAACAAGGGGGCGCTCTAATAACTATGTATAATATATCAAAGATCTTACATCTAACAATATGACATATGATATCACTGGTTACTCAGGACGGTCGTCTGAAATGCAGAAAATCTGCTTCTACCTCATTGGGGTTTTTTGCCTTCCTCTGGATGAACAGTGGGGGTAATAGGCTGAACCGGATGGACAGATGTCTTTTTTCATCCCTACATACTGTGTTACATCTATCAACGCCTTACGTGAACATGTGTCCACCTACTGTATAAGGGAGCAGCTGTCCAGCACTGGTAAGACTTACCCGCTCCTTGTTTGAGCAGCTCCGCAGCAGAATTTGCAGCCGTTTGGGGAGTTGTCTCTGCAAGCTCATCTAAAGGATCTGAAAGAGATGTTATTATTGACTGAACTGTACTGATATAATCGGGTGAGAGCATTCCTGGATACAGCCCTCATCTTGTGCTGCACAATCATTAGTATGTAGGCCTTTTCTAGGACCACCAGCGGGACAGCCGCTACATTCAGGCCACTAATGCACACACACGATGTAAAGCAGGTCCGTGCGGACCACGGGCTTCACTGATGGAGGATTTGCACGAGGCTTTTAAGGAACTAAAACCAATAATGTCATTTTGCTCTTGGAATGGCGCGGTGCGGCCCCTTCACGACCCGTCAGATGCTATACAGGCCCTGCAAGGTCGGGGTCTTCCAGATCCGCAGCAAGCGGTGACAGCGCATCTGACTGCACTGCTGAACGCCAACGGCGAAAAGTACCCATTGAATTGCTACAATGTTTCTACCCGGTGCGCCAGCCTTCCTGCCGGCAATGCCTGCGGACTGCTTGTTCTGCTGGCTTTCCTCTGGGGGAGCTCAGCGGTTCACCAGATGCATTGCAGGGTTCTGGGAGCAGAAGGGGCTGCGGAAGTAGTTTGGGAAATTAAACAGATGACTATTATTTATTATTGCCGCTTTTCCTCCTGGTCTCTCAGGAATCTCCATACTCCCATGTTTTCCTGTAACGCCCTCCACAGCACTAAGCAACCACCTGTTGATGCGCGTCCGTCAGCCCCGCCGTGTGCTGCTACGCCCAAAGACTCCTCCGCTGGGAAGAATCTCTTCAGAAGCCAAGGAGCCATAAGGACTCCTTCACCAAAACCGCTTCATCCGGATCCGGCTCAGACCCTCTGGGACTCCATGTGCAGGAATGCTGCGGCTCGGAGGCCATGACCACATGTATCCCAGCACCATTACAATCACCTCGCTGGTATTAATTGCACTTTCACCGATTAGTCAGGATTTTTATTCTTTTGTATTTAATGCCTCAACAAAAAGCTCTCCTGTCCGTCCGGAGGACATGCAGGCGTTGGAAGCATCGGCCGCAGTCACCTGGCAGCCAACATCATCGAACCCCATGTCCTGCCCAACCCGCGCAGACAGCAGCAGAAGTAGCAGGCCTTTTCCCCTCTTGTGTTTCTCCCATAGGGTCACGTAGTGAACATGGCAGCTTTCACGTATTCACAGACGTCGTCCTTCAGGCCTTAGACAAGAAATGTCGCATTGGATTCGCTGGAACGTGCGACTCCAAGCAATAATCAGTGGCTGACCAGGGAGAGATCATTTGATCGCTCATCAGTAGTGGTCAAGTTGTGCTGATATTAAAAAAATTAAACGCCGATCGTCCGTGTAAAGAGGCCGCTGTTCATCTACGAAGGCCGGCCTCTTTACCGCGATGGAGGCGGGCGCCAGCGATCTGCAGCACGCTCCGCCTCCATTCACTGAACCATGAGGATCCTGCGTGAAAGCAGAAGAGCTGGGGCCCTGTCAGACAGGACGATGGTCGGGGACCTCAGGGTAGAGCTACACCTACAACACTTACCTTTGTCAGGGATGAGCAGTTTACACGGCAGCGCCAGCGGGGTGATCGAATGCTGATAAACCAGAGCCGTCAAACTCCCTAGAGTCCAAAACAAACAGGTGAGACCAGAAGGTTAGACAGACGTCTTCAGGTACTTCAGCAAACAAACAAGGCTCCTCGGTTCTGGCTGCCGTGCCGCTTCCCTCCTGCTGACCCTACAAAGCCGAATAATCTTAACCCCTCAGTAACCGATGATTTTTGGGAAAAAAAACCCCTCCAGAAAGCGGATTTTCTTTCTTAATGCCACTCAGAAGCGTCTTACTGGACATTGTGGCTACAATTCAAACCCGATCTGAGTATATATGGACTCCGCCACACAGAGGCGCCACGGAATCTGCCTAGATTGCTGCTGCAAAAACTCACCCCCACAATCATTCAGACCTTTTTTAGTTTTATGCACTGCAGGTCGGGCC
The DNA here is from genome assembly GCF_035609145.1 of Eleutherodactylus coqui. Classification (NCBI taxonomy): domain Eukaryota; kingdom Metazoa; phylum Chordata; class Amphibia; order Anura; family Eleutherodactylidae; genus Eleutherodactylus; species Eleutherodactylus coqui. Next base: position 2,838,834 of record NC_089848.1, on the reverse strand, counting down.
CAACTATGGAGAAAAGACTCAAACTAAACGATTTATCCCGCCAAATGACAGTTTAAACCTGAGCCTCAATTAACAGTAAAAGTAATGAACATGGATACATGTTGGGACTGTTCTGTTTATGCTGCGCGGCCATCCAGCTTAGAAGCGCTCTCTGCCCCACAGCACCATGAGAGCTCTCCTTACTGACTGGGCAGAGCGCTCCTGAAACACTCTGCCCAATCACAGAGAGAACAATTCAACTGTGTAGCCCTACAGCAGCCCCTCTCTGCCCTCGCGGGACTCACTTCTACAGCTAGTATGGAGAGGTAGAGGAAGCGTTACCATCAGTGTTCAGCTTTAGGCCTCCTTCACACGGGCTACAAAACGCATGTGAGGCTCATGATGTCCAATGGGTTCTTTCCCATGAGATGCTTCGTAGCCTGAAAGATCCCGCTGGCAGCCATCAGCTTCACATCCATGCATTCTGTAGCCCGAGTGAAGGCGGCCTATTAAGTAACTGCACTCTGATCCGCGGCGAGACGCTGGAGAGAGGAGTAAGGCTGCAAACTCATCACTGCAATGTGAACCCTGCGGCGTCCAACGGGTTCTTTCACATGAGCGATGTATTGTAGCCGTGCGGATGCAGCCTGAGCCACAGCATACATAGCAGGAAGGACTAACCCTATCACAGCCATTCACCAGGGATACCGAAAGTTAACCCCTTCATTGCTCTAGACCACACAAGATTCTGACATCAACACTAATTGCCCTAGAACACCACGGATCCCGACAGAGACATCCCGACACAGAGACATCCTGAGACATCCCGACACAGAGACATCCTGAGACATCCCGACACAGAGACATCCTGAGACATCCCGACACAGAGACATCCAGAGACATCCCGACACAGAGACATCCAGAGACATCCCGACACAGAGACATCCAGAGACATCCCGACACAGAGACATCCAGAGACATCCCGACACAGAGACATCCAGAGACATCCCGACACAGAGACATCCAGAGACATCCCGACACAGAGACATCCAGAGACATCCCGACACAGAGACATCCAGAGACATCCCGACACAGAGACATCCAGAGACATCCCGACACAGAGACATCCCGACACAGAGACATCCCGACACAGAGACATCCCGACACAGAGACATCCCGACACAGAGACATCCCGACACAGAGACATCCCGACACAGAGACATCCCGACACAGAGACATCCCGACACAGAGACATCCCGACACAGAGACATCCCGACACAGAGACATCCCGACACAGAGACATCCCGACACAGAGACATCCCGACACAGAGACATCCCGACACAGAGACATCCCGACACAGAGACATCCCGACACAGAGACATCCCGACACAGAGACATCCCGACACAGAGACATCCCGACACAGAGACATCCCGACACAGAGACATCCCGACACAGAGACATCCCGACACAGAGACATCCCGACACAGAGACATCCCGACACAGAGACATCCCGACACAGAGACATCCCGACACTGAGACATCCCGACACTGAGACATCCCGACACTGAGACATCCCGACACTGAGACATCCCGACACTGAGACATCCCGACACTGAGACATCCCGACACTGAGACATCCCGACACTGAGACATCCCGACACTGAGACATCCCGACACTGAGACATCCCGACACTGAGACATCCCGACACTGAGACATCCCGACACTGAGACATCCCGACACTGAGACATCCTGACACTGAGACATCCCGACACTGAGACATCCCGACATTGAGACATACTGACATTGAGACATACTGAGACATCCCGACACTGAGACATACTGAGACATCCCGACACTGAGACATACTGAGACATCCCGACATGCACACAGATGATATTTCTGTTCGATTGTTGAACCGAGTGGGTGTATGCACATGGGATTATTTTTTTTTTTACTAGAACAGGCTGAGTAGGGAGAAAAAAAATCATTGCAGAATCTCCTATTCTTATCCAATTTTCATCCAAGAATACCCCGCTAATGTGCATATAGGACAGCGCACGGACGCACACAACTACTTTCAGTCTATACACATGTACCAGAACTCCTTCACTACTCTAGACCACCAGGGATCCTGACATGACCCCTACACTGCCCTAGAGCACCAGATATATTGGCATTAACCCCTTTACTATCCCAGTCCAGCTAATTATGTTACTACTTATTGATTAGGCCCAGCTCAAACCACATCCGAGCCTTCCTTCACAGATTATGCTGTACATCCCTGATCAAGGGCTCTGACGCACCACTTGTAGCCATACATTGACCATAGGGCCCCATTGTGAAAATACTACATTTCTGGATGACCGTATGGAGCGGAGCAGTCTACTATGCTATTCAATAGGGTTGGAAAACGTATACAGACATATATCTCTCAAACACTTGCCAGACAATCTTTTGGTTCGTGGGTCAGGGGAGTACAAAGAATTCGGGGTCCCATAGAAGAATTCACAATTGCCACGCTCCCCAGCAAACAAACTCTCTGTAACGCGGCGGGTATAGATACAGCGACTCAGCTCTAGTGTACGGCTAAATAATGCGGTCCGCATGTGTCAGATACCAGTGACGGGGTTACAGGGCACTTACCAGGGCAGTTTTCAATTTTGTTCTATATCTGGGCCCAGACTGCCATGAAGACATCTTCCAAAAGGGGAAGGTGGAAGAACACCTCCACAGCGCCACCTATTGGAAGGCAGCATTTCTTCAAGCCAAAGTTAGACTCTTTATACAAGCCTTGTTACAATGACCGGGAATTACAAGCAAAGCCAGACCCCATGTACAGACAGCTCTTTCAGGGTGTTTGCCCCTCATCAGTGTACAGGAGGAGTCTGGCTTTGCTAGTGAGAGGCCTGGGATGGGGGTCAGAAAGCTATCTTTTCTCCTCAGGGAGACACCTAGACAGAGAGTGAGGAGACTCCAAGGGCCATCTTCCAAACATGGTTTGTGTCTGCACACTCTTACCATCCTGCTGCTACCCTTGTGAACCTTGCACAACCCCCATAGTACTGGTGGATCCTCTGTGGCCCCTGAAGCTTTTAGTGGCCCCCAGCAGCACAACACAAGAGTCCAGCTGCTTTAAGTGTGAAGGCAGCGTCGTCTCCCTCTGTCCAGCGCCTGCACCAAAAACTAGGCCGAAAGTTACAAGGGGACTTGTGCTGCTGCCCGGACATTCAGGGAAGGGGGAGAAGAGGCAGCGGTGGGACGGGATGGGGCCTGCAGCAGTAGCACTGGTGGTACAGTACAGCGCCTTTCCCTGGCACATCGCGAGCGTTGGGCACACAGTGGGGAATGTGCCCAGGTCCCCAAATGCTACAGAGGCAGAGAGGGAACAGTCAGAGACGCTCATATTGGTTTGGGCAGTAACCAGTTACAGTATTTCCGCTTTTCAGGGCTGCCTAAATCTGTAATAAAGAGGTATAATGTGTTACTGCGGCGGTCGGCGGCAGCGTCAGCGTCCGGCGGCAGCGTCAGCGTCCGGCAGACCAGCTCATATTCATTCTGCAATCAGCTGGACAAGCATGACATTAGATTAAGGCTTCGTTCATCCAGGATGATGCTGGGTGGCGCCGGAAGCCCCCAATCAGTCAATCAGGTGCGTCAGACACCATTTGTTTCCTTGGTGGGACAGATCTGCTCCTGGCCGGGGTTCCACCCGAACCGCGCGGCGCAGGCGTGAACATGACAGATCCAGCGGGGTTTAACCGCTTACCCTGAGGGCTGTAAGATACTTGGAATAAAATGATAATATTCACCAAAGTACGGCTCGTTGGGACATCCCTTCAGGCGGACGCCTTTCTGAATGCATTCAATCAAGAAGTGGCGGACGAGTTCATTGGTCAGATCTCCGCCTGTTAAGAACAAATGTTATTAGTGCACAATGGAGGTTTAGTAGTGCGGTCTAATATGTGGGCAGTGTGACCACACCGGCCGTTCACATGGGGCGCTTCCTTCAGATTCCCGCGCTCCAGCGGGAACACCAGTCGTCCAGCGTAAACGGCTGCAGAGGCTGAGCGGGCGCGGGGGGGGGGGGGGGCGCGGGTTGTTTATTGGGGGACTCGTTGTATTGTGTAATGGTACTATGTAATGGATTTAAACTTAAAATAACTTTCTAACTGTAGAGCAATGGAAAAAAAAACAAACCGAATTCTGCCATCTTTGGGTGCGTCTTATTTCTACTATGTCCAGACTGAAGAATAACGGGCTGATGCCTTGATTCTCTGGGTCGGCACAAGTACCGGGATACCACATTTATAGCAGTTTTTTTGCAGTACTACTTTTACTTTTTTTTCAAAGATATTTAATTTTTCAGATTGCTTTCTGCCGCCATCTACTAACCGCCATAACGTGTTTTACTTTTCCGTCGGCAGTTGTACGCGGCTCATTTGATGCCGGACGGCCGGTGGTTTCTGCTGGCACCATTTCTGAATACAAATGACTTTTTGATCGCTTTTTTATTGCACTTTTTCTTGGAGATGCTGACCAAAAAAAGCGCAATTCTGGTGTTCTTTTTTATTCTGATGATGTTCACCATGTGGGGTAAATGAAGTGTGATTGATAGATCGGACTCGTACGATACAAAATAAGTCGTTTTATTATTTAGACTCTTTTATTATAAATATGGCGAAGGGGTTTTATTACCTTTTATTTTTATTTAATATTAAGTAAAACCTTAAGTTTTACTTTTTTAGTCCCCAGAGGGGACAAGAACTTGCGATGCTTCGATCGCTCCTGCACTATGATGTACTGCCATAGCATAACATCACACTGCGATCTGACCGACATTCTATCAAGCCACGCCTCAGGCATGGCTTGATAGGCACTCTGCAATGGCAGCCCTTTCAGAAGGCCCCCGGCTGCCATATCACCTGCATGGCAACTGGGAATCTCATCGCGGGGGCTACAGGACCCCTGAACATTCAGCAGCCGCGCCTGTACCTTTCTTGTTCAGCTGCACGACTGATGGAGGGGGTGTTGCAACCTTCATAGCCAAACCATAAGCCCCTCGGAAGGAATGGCTGTCCCTGACAATAAACGACCCCGGCTCCTTGTCCTTAAGAACAGCGATCGCTACATGAATAGGAGAAAGAAGACAAGTTAAACAGAATCACAAGGAATCACAGCAGCAGCAGGCTCCGGCGAAGACTACAGAAGGGATGGACTAACTGTATAGGGAGGACTGACATACACGTAGCAATACATGGACTACTGCAGGACTACTGGGCTGGTAACTGTATCGGGAGGACTAATGTATGCACAGCAATACATGGACTACTGCAGGACTACCGGGCTGGTAACTGTAGCGGGAGGACCGACGTATAGGCAGAAATACATGGGCTACTGCAGGACTACTGGGCTGGTAACTGTATTGGGAGGACCGACGTATACGCAGCAATACATGGACTACCGGGCTGGTAACTGTATTGGGAGGACCGACGTATACGCAGCAATACATGGACTACTGGGCTGGTAACTGTATCGGGAGGACTAATGTATGCACAGCAATACATGGACTACTGCAGGACTACTGGGCTGGTAACTGTATCGGGAGGACTAATGTATGCACAGCAATACATGGACTACTGCAGGACTACCGGGCTGGTAACTGTATCGAGAGGACCGACGTATACGCAGCAATACATGGACTACTGGGCTGGTAACTGTATTGGGAGGACCGACGTATAGGCAGAAATACATGGACTACTGCAGGACTACTGGGCTGATAACTGTATCGGGAGGACCGACGTACACACAGCAATACATGGGCTACTGGGCTGGTAACGGAAGCTGGGAAAAGTAAATGTAAAATATTTCTTTTACAATAAATCAAAGATGACATAAAAGCGGAAAAGAAACAAAAGCCCCGATTCTGCTTGCGCTCCTCCTGGCAGAAACATGAGATAACCTGTCGGGACTCGCTGTGTCTGCAGCTCACTGAGGAGTGAATGGTATGCGGTGCCAGTATGGACAAGTTCCTGCACGGCACTGCACCTCGCACAGCGCCCCCCGCCCCCCCGCATCTCAGCGCTGCCTCTAGTTCACCATCAGAAATGTAATACATCTTAATTGTATAGATGCAGCAGAGCCGAGCGCAGCGTGTGGTTCCTGCATGTCAAGAAGCATCTGACTAGTCAGTGTATGTTGGAGCGCTCCGACACCTCAGTGTGTCACCTACTAGCCACCAGCCACACTAACGGACACGCAGGAGAAGCACGGCTCCTTACAGACCTCCCAGAAACAGCGCCACACTTGTCCAGGTCCGGTATGTGCAGACCGTTCAGTCACACACTGGCGCCGCCCACAGACAAGCGCTGGCGCTGCATCTGGAAGGGGGAATCAGACATCTTTATATAAAAAGTCTTTTGCCATAATTTAATTTCAAGCCGACAGATTGGCTTTTACTTTTATAGAGACATGAAGTTTTGTTTTTAATTTAATTCTTTTGTCTTTGAGTCAATTAAAAGGAATTCTGCTAATTTAGTTATTTATTAATAAACCAGCTGAAGGCGGGCACACGGCGCCGCGCCGATGCCCACAGCGTCTGAGAAGCCTTGATGACTGAGGCCGCCCTCACACGGGCGTTTGCAGCAATGCAGCGTATTTCATGCTGCGTTTACTGCGGTTTCTGCAGCATTTTTGTGCATTTCTGACAACGTTTTGGCTGCACTTTTATCACCGCTGATAAGAGCCAACGATGCTGAAAACAAAGAATCAACGTTCACCCAGCTGGCGCCGTCCCGGTCCTGCCGCTGCTCTCCGCAGCTCACGCCACTTGTCATTGCCCACAGAGAATCTTTTGTTAGTAACAGAGTTTGAAGACCCCGCCTCCAGCAAGAGATTGCTTCGATTGGCTGAGCCCACTGAGTGTCAACAGGCTCAGCCAATCACAGCCAGCGCTTGATGCACCAACCACAGCCATTAACTGAATGCCGGGCCCCACAGAGTAATAATACCCTTATGATGCCAATATAGTGTGAGATTAGACACTAAACCTGCTTTGCTTACAGTGGGAGGAGCGGTGCCTCCTCAGGACGGGAGGAGCGGTGCCTCCCCAGGACGGGAGGAGCGGTGCCTCCCCAGGACGGGAGGAGCGGTGCCTCCCCAGGACGGGAGGAGCGGTGCCTCCCCAGGACGGGAGGAGCGGTGCCTCCCCAGGACGGGAGGAGCGGTGCCTCCCCAGGACCGGAGGGGCGTCACATACTCCGTAAAACGGGCACCTTGTATTTTATGCCAAGTACAAACCTCCAGTTCCAGTGCGGAATCTACCCCATTGGTGTCCCGAGCGGACTTACCTTGTTCTCTGGAGATGTCCGGCTTGTACCAGAACTTGGAGGTGTCCTGCACAAACTTCACGGTCATCTGCTTATCCGCTGAATGCTCTGCAGAACGAAGGGACAAACTGATGTAAGAACAAGATTGGAGCCCAATACTCAGAATACCCCAGTAATGGGGTTTAGTGCCATGTGGTGGTACTTGTACAGGACAGTTCTGCATGACTGCTGCCGGCCGCTCCCCTACTGGCGCCCCGCGTTATATTCCCGCCACCAGGTTAGGAATAGATTATGCTTCCTGTATTAGTGCTAGCGGAGATACAAGACGCAGTCATGGGGGCGGGGTTACCTATTGCAGCCGGCGTGGTTCTCCCTATAACCTATATGCCGGGTCACTAGTGACATAGTATTCCCCATTTGCCGTAGACGCCCGTTCACATGTGTGCACCAGATGGCGACTTTAGTCAACTCCCCTGTGTAACAGCAAAAGCCAGATCACTGGGAAAGCTTAAATGGCACCGAGCAGCCAATCAGCAGCCGCCAAGTTTATGGGGGTAGCAAGTTTACTCCAATGCCCCCAGCACAGAATAGAAGACTGTCTGATAAATAGATCTGCTTTACTTGTCAGGGAAAGACAATAAGGCAGTCTCAAAATGGCCGCTTTGGGTGTAGTGGGCGGGGCAAACGTAGTACGGCAGCAGTAAGGCAGTAAGTAAGTAGCGCTGGCTCGAGCTCCTAGGTATTAACCCCACTGACTGCAACTGGAAGTAACGCAATCGAGAAAAAACGGCAAAAACAGGGGGCGACCGAAGCTCTGAAAATGGCTACAGCGACCGCAGCAGGTAAAATAACGGCGCCACCCGCACTGCAGGGCTGTGGGATGATGGGTGATTTAGGGTGGAACAACTCCTTCTAGGCCATCTACACACGTAAGAGCCTATGGTGGCAGATGACATACCAGTGCTTATAAACCACATGCATTAATGGGGCCGCGCAGTGGAAGAAAAACATGGCTGCTTTCTTCCAAGCACAGCACCACCCTTGTCCATAAGGTTGTATGTGGTATTGTAGCTCAGCGCCATTGAAATGAAAGGGAGCTGAGCTGCAATACCAGACACAACCCACAGATAATAAAGGCGCTGTGTTTGGAAGAAACAGCCATGCTTTTTCTAACTAGACAACCCCTTTAAATGGTCACCAGTTTGTCAAACAGCTTGAGCTTCTGTTTAAGCCGATGTGATAGCGAGCAAATGTTCAAATCACTAGGTAACTAAAATTATGGTTGTGCTGAAAAATCCGGCCACTAGGGGGCTCCCTTCCTTCTAATATGTTATCCACTGCTAGTTGTTAAAGGGGTTTTCTGGGGAAACACTCTTGATAACCTATCCTCAGGATAGGTCATCAATAGTTGACCGGTTGGGGTCCTCCGCTCGCGACCCCCCAACCAATCAGCTGACTGTGCCCCCGCTGATGCCGCCGCCAATACACAGGGGTCGGAACGGAATCAGTGGAAGTCCCTGCTCCGACCGCTGTGTACTGGCCGGCGCTTGTAACTACAGGCACGGCTGGTGTTGATTTTAATGAGATTCGGCTGATTCTGCTCCGACCTCTGTGTTATTGCAGCGGGTGCGCAATCATCTATTGATGACCTGTCCTGAGGATCGGTCATCAGCAGTATGCCCCCTGGAAAACCCCTTTAAGTGACAGAAATAAGAGAACAGGAGGTGAAGAACAGTGATGACCCATGCTACCCATAGAAGTCTGAGGAAAGCAGAGTGGAAGAAGAGGGAGAGCAGTACAGCCTCACACGGATCTAATGCTGCAGCTGACGGCATATTTATGGCATCATGGATACTGAAATCACATCTATACTGCTCGGTGCTTCCTTAGTGTCCTCCATAGCGATGTTATCCAGAATCAAACAGTATGTCAGCAGCACTCCCAGTATAACCACACCGTGGGGAAGTATCTCTGTACTGGTGCAGGCATCCACAGGGAAAGAGCTGGAGACCCTCCAGACCTTCAATGGAACCCAAACACATATATAGGAGCCGCACTGAGGAATAGCTACGTCATGTGCGCACTACAGACAGGGAATAGAACCTGCTGCTGCTCCACGTGCAGTGAACGAACACAACAGCCAGACCTGTATAATACTTTTTATACTCGCCCCTCCCTGGATCCTGGGTGCCCACTGTAAAGATGGCCGGAACATCTGACACTTCTTCGAGGACCGTGCGGGCGCCCTCACATAGACTTGTATAGCAGAGCGCACGCATGGGACTCTGAAGACCGTCAGATTTCCCTGCACTGCATGGACTTCAGCGGTGGGCACCGCAGGATCCAGGGAGCGGACAATCATAAAAAAGACACCCCCCCCCCCCCCCCCCTCCCTGTTCTCTCCTCCAGCAGCACCATAAGTTGTGGTGGTGCTTTAAGCAGGCGACAGGTTGCCTTTAGGATGGGAGGCTGCGGTGACGGAGGGCAGCATTTGTGACATCTCAGGAATTGTCACGATAATGGCCACATGAAGGGGGGGCTGTGTGTGAAGAACAATGGTGGCGCTGCATAGAAGAGGATAGGACTACTTTAACTACAAGTTGCACAATCTACGCAGACGTCTTGGTTGCTGCAAGGCTGCCGGAGCGGATCCTTCCCCCAGTGTTCTATCTGTTGTGCACATTATGGTTTACGGATGAAATGGCATTCAGTGTTGTATCAACAAGTGCAATAGTTGTCCGTGCGGCCCCAGACTTGGCAGAAGACCGTACTAATGCAGGCTGGTAGAACACTCAGCCGCCAACACAATGCACTCAGCAGCTTTCCATCAACATTCTTAAAGGGGTTCTGTCATTAGAAAAAAAATATATCAATACTTCCCTATTCCTTCCCCGTCCATCTTCCTACTGCATCTTCTCCTTGCTGGTCTTCTCCTGACTCCTTCAGTCCCCTGGGTCACCTCACCTCCAGCTGGCCGGATCCTCTTCTTCCTGTGACGTTACTCACATTTTCTGCATTCTCCTTCCAGCAGGTCGGTGTACCCGCTCACTAGTGACGTAGAGTTCACAGCCTAGCAGGGAATGCCGAATCCTATGCCGGGTTATTGCAGAGACTGCACACGCACGCGGTCTCACAGCAATAGCATATGAACACTTGCAGCGAGACAACGCACATGCACCGTCTCTGCAATAACCCGGCATAGGATTCGGCATTCCCTGCTAGGCAGTGAACTCTACGTACACCGACCTGCTGGAAGGAGAGTGTTGAGAATGGACGTAACATCACAGGAAGAGGAGGATCCGGTCGGCTGGAGGTGAGGTGACCCAGGGGACTGAAGGAGATGTGGTAAGAAGGCTGATGGGGAGGAATAGGGAAGTATAGACATTTTTTTTCCTAATGACAGAATCCCTTTAAAGTATACTAAATTAGACTTTACCTTGGATGGGAGATTCACTCAAAGCCTTTGAAAAATCCGGGAGCACGCTGGGAAACGGAATGCTGATTGTACTGCCACTGTGCGGACTGGAGAACCCACTGGAAGAAGGCGAGACGGAGCCGAAGGAACGCTCCCCCTCAGAGATTCTCTTCTTCTCAGGAAGAGGTGGCTGCGAATGGAGATTTTTCACTACATGTAAGACTGAGGTGCTTGGATTTGGCGAGTTGTTACTGTCTGATGAGAAGTCTGTTCTTATGGTTTTTGGAGAGCCGTTGGTACTTGAGAGGAGCAGCACCGGCTTCTCATCAAATGGAGGGTTATTGCTGGGAGTAGTAAGACTGTCAGAGTTCAGATAGGCCTGAGCGCTCCTCGCAGCGCTCTCTGGGAGCTCCGTGCGTCCTGGATCGCCAGCGCTGATAGTTAGAAACGGAGAGTAATCTTGTGTCAGCTCGGCTCTCTCCAAGGTCAGAAACTCAGATGAATGCAAGTCACTTATTAATGACCGATCCCTGCTCTTCAGCGACGACTGGTAGGAGAGCGCCCCCTTGGGTGCATTTTCTACCCAGAAACTTCCACCTTCTGACATGCTAGAAATGGAAAAAGGAAAACATTTACTGCAAGAATATAGAATAATGGGGTGCATTTATCTAAAGGCCCCCAATCCATACGCTGGAGGAAGATGCGACACATGGTCACACTCTATAGCGAGTGGTCAATCTTCAGGCCTGGACAGAGAGCAGACCAGGTTATGGGAAGAAGGAGATGGGACCCCATTGCTTCATAGCTAGAAGTACATAATGAGAAGCAGACCTGTCGTCTCTGGTGGAAGGAGAGGCCGTCCTCTGGACTGAAGACATGAAGAATGCAGAGCTTGTCCCGATGGAGCTCTCCGGGGGGAGGACGCCGCGCTTCAGGCCTTCGCTGTAGTTCGTCATATCTGAAGCAAGCACAAATATAGATGCCATTACTGTGTCACTGTAACCTCTACCAACGTGTGCAGGAATACGGGACAACATATGGTTAGGAACACAGAGTCCGTGTACGGAGGGGTCTCACAGGTAACGGACCGCCAACACTTCCACAAACGGAAGGAAGAGTGGCAGAATGCAAACGTGTCCCAAATGTCATGAAAGTTAGGAAAGCTAGAGAGGAGTATACACCGCGGTACGGCATATAACTGTATCACTGACCACGGGCGCTGCGGGAACATTACAGGCCGGTCATTACACGGATCGCTTGGTGTTTGTGACAACAGAATGTAGACAATGCTTTAGTGCCGGTAACGTTACGCCTCATTCAGTGTATATGTGGCCGATTAGTTACCAACATGCAGCTTCTCTGCATCAGCTGTAGCTTTGGCGCATGACCAGCCGCGTCACATGGCCAATCTTATTCGGACATTTGGTTTGTCCCGACCGGTAGTGAGGATCGGTACATTTGTCACCTGAGGTGTTGTAGCTATACAATCACTGTGTTCAGAGATGTACCTAAAGGCTCAGGGGCCCGGGCGCAAAAGTTCAGCTTGGGCCCCCCCTCCTTCCTAAAGCTTTCTGCATACAGCTGCAAAACACATTTCCATACATGATCTGGCCCTTGGAGTAATCTTTCCAAACAAATTTTCATATAGCGCAGGAAATGTATCATGTTTGTAGCCCCTTAGTACTCCGGTGTGTGTGTGTGTGCGTGTGTGAGTGTGAGTGTGTGTGAGAGCGGCTTATGTGATCGCTGACTCCTCCCACACTGATGACATCAGAGCTCCTGGAAGCTGCTGTTGGCTCTGCCAGTGGGGGTCTGTGTGAGACGGCTGTGAGTGATAGCAGTGGCTGTCCTCTCCTCTCCAGGATGACTGCGGTGATCTTCTGCCGGCATCCCTTCCTCCTCTCCTGCTACACACTGCTGGTGACCAGCCAGCCAAGCACTGAGCGTGCAATCTCTATATCGCAGGGGCCACTGGGCCCCCTGACCACAAGGGCCGGGGAGGAATCATTCCCCCCCACCCCCCCTAGCGGTACGCCTGTGGTCGTGTTGTTTGAATGTTTATACACAGGATGGCCTCCAGTCGGAGAAGTTGTGTAAATCACCCAAATGTATTTTGCTACATCTGTGGAGAATATACCCGACAAGAAAATAGAAACCCTATATCAGACCGTGAAACAGGCCTACCACGCACACCTTGGAGTAAACTGTGTGTGAAGACTAAAAAGACGGTGGAGTAATGGGAAATGAGGAAGCTTAACATTGGGTGTGCCGATGGGGTAGAGGGAACAAGCAGACCACCTTGATGACTGGTACTTCTGTAAAGTGAGTATTACTGGACTGAATCGAAGGAATCGTAACAAGTGGACACATCCTGATATACCCTCTGCAAGACGCCCTCTCCCAATCTCTGATGACGCACCAATTCCTACTTTTCATCAGTTACTGGATCTTTCAGAGGATGAACCGACTACTTCAGATGGTCACTACGATACAGAACACGGCAGTGACAGTGACTGTCGCACCTTCAGCAGGTCCACAACACTTTAATCAAAGTGAGTTGAGTGACTTAATCAGAGGCCTAAGCCTTTCAATAGAAGCTGCTGAGTTACTAGCTTCTCAACTGAACGACAAGAATGTAAGGCTTGAGGGACAGTTAGGAGGGAAAGCCTCATGGGATCTGGGAGCTTTATGTACATGATGGATGGATGATATGTCACCTTCTATGGAGCCTCATGGGATCTGGGAGCTTTATGTACATGATGGATGAATGATATGTCACCTTCTATGGAGCCTCATGGGATCTGGGAGCTTTATGTACATGATGGATGGATGGATGATATGTTACCTTCTATGGAGCCTCATGGGATCTGGGTGCTTTATGTACATGATGGATGGATGTGTGTCACCCTCTATGGAGCCTCATGGGATCTGGGAGCTTTATGTACATGATGGATGGATGATATGTTACCTTCTATGGAGCCTCATGGGATCTGGGAGCTTTATATACATGATGGATGGATGATATGTCACTCTCTATGGAGCCTCATGGGATCTGGGAGCTTTATGTACATGATGGATGGATGATATGTCACCCTCTATGGAGCCTCATGGGATCTGGGAGCTTTATGTACATGATGGATGGATGATATGTCACCCTCTATGGAGCCTCATGGGATCTGGGAGCCTTATGTACATGATGGATGGATGATATGTCACTCTCTATGGAGCCTCATGGGATCTGGGAGCTTTATGTACATGATGGATGGATGATATGTCACCTTCTATGGAGCCTCATGGGATCTGGGAGCTTTATGTACATGATGGATGGATGATATGTCACCCTCTATGGAGCCTCATGGGATCTGGGAGCTTTATGTACATGATGGATGGATGATATGTCACCCTCTATGGAGCCTCATGGGATCTGGGAGCCTTATGTACATGATGGATGGATGATATGTCACTCTCTATGGAGCCTCATGGGATCTGGGAGCTTTATGTACATGATGGATGGATGATATGTCACCCTCTATGGAGCCTCATGGGATCTGGGAGCCTTATGTACATGATGGATGGATGATATGTCACTCTCTATGGAGCCTCATGGGATCTGGGAGCTTTATGTACATGATGGATGGATGATATGTCACCTTCTATGGAGCCTCATGGGATCTGGGAGCTTTATGTACATGATAGATGAATGATATGTCACCTTCTATGGAGCCTCATGGGATCTGGGAGCTTTATATACATGATGGATGGATGATATGTCACCTTCTATGGAGCCTCATGGGATCTGGGAGCTTTATGTACATGATGGATGGATGATATGTCACCCTCTATGGAGCCTCATGGGATCTGGGAGCTTTATGTACATGATGGATGAATGATATGTCACCTTCTATGGAGCCTCATGGGATCTGGGAGCTTTATGTACATGATAGATGAATGATATGTCACCTTCTATGGAGCCTCATGGGATCTGGGAGCTTTATGTACATGATGGATGAATGATATGTCACCTTCTATGGAGCCTCATGGGATCTGGGAGCTTTATGTACATGATAGATGAATGATATGTCACCTTCTATGGAGCCTCATGGGATCTGGGAGCTTTATATACATGATGGATGGATGATATGTCACCTTCTATGGAGCCTCATGGGATCTGGGAGCTTTATGTACATGATGGATGGATGATATGTCACCCTCTATGGAGCCTCATGGGATCTGGGAGCTTTATATACATGATGGATGGATGATATGTCACCCATGGAGGAGGTTTTCTGGTTAACCGTGATATGTTACAAAGGTCATTACTGGGTCAGATGAGATGGCAGAGAGTGAGTTCTGCCCAGTGATGGATTGGTTGGCAGCAGCACATGATTGGCTTAATGAAAATGGCGGGAAATGCCTGTGGTTGTCAGGCAGAATCTGGTGGCCTGACAGTGGCTGGTGATTGGTCCAGAGGAATAAGCTGAGAGGAGCAGCAGTGATATATGAAGGTGCAGAGATGTGGGCCATCATCATCTGGAAAGGAAGCAGCATCCAGGTGACAGCTCCCTGTTCCTGTCACAATTCCTGTCAGCTCCGCTCACAATTCCTGTCACAGCTTCAGACCCTCTGTGAAGATGAAGGACTTTCTCCAGAGCCTGATCGTCAGCGAGGATGAAGTGGTCAGTTAGGAGCAGTTTCACAGATTTCTGGAATCCCCTGCGCTTCAGCTTAGGACTTGTCAGCAGCGCCGGCCAGGAGGAGCTGCAGAGGACATTGTGTGAACACTTGTATCTGAGGAGGACTTGTCAGTAGAATACCACCAGCGAAGCAAACGCAGAGGCTGCCTTTACCTTCATCCGATCGGAGGCGACTGAAACCTGGCAGCGGGAACAGTGCCCAGCAGATGCCAACGCCAGCAGGAACAGTGCCCAGCAGATGCCAACGCCAGCAGGAATAGTGCCACCAGATGCCAACACCAAGTCCTGTGCTGCTGCACGTGCAGGGTAATGGTGAAGCTCTACAAGATGGCGACGGCCCCTCTGCCAAGTCCTCTGCTGCTGTAATGGCAGCGTACAGGTGAAGCTCTACAAGTGGTGAGACCCCCGGTAACAGGTGGTCCCCCTGGTTACTGGCACCTGTGTGTAGATGGATTTAGCTTGTGTACCAGTTGGGGGTGATTTCGCACTGCGGTTTTTGTGTTCAGATTTGGCGGGTCGGAGCCAGGAGTGGCTCCATTATGGGGAGGACATGGGAATCTTTCCATTATGCTTCCTCTCTGCTCCTGGCTTTGGCTCACAGGGTGCTGGGCATCGGGGCCGTCGTGTGAGCGCCCCCTAAGGTAGATTGGTCAGTTTTAAATGTGTTAGTGATAACCCTTACTAGGCTGTTGAGCTCTGAGGTGACGGAGCGCTGCAGGAGACTGTTCTGAGGTGACTGAACGCTGCGGGAGACTGTTCTGAGGTGACGGAGCGCTGCGGGAGACTGTTCTGAGGTGACGGAGCGCTGCGGGAGACTGTTCTGAGGTGACGGAGCGCTGCGGGAGACTGTTCTGAGGTGACGGAGCGCTGCGGGAGACTGTTCTGAGGTGACGGAGCGCTGCGGGAGACTGTTCTGAGGTGACGGAGCGCTGCGGGAGACTGTTCTGAGGTGACGGAGCGCTGCGGGAGACTGTTCTGAGGTGACGGAGCGCTGCGGGAGACTGTTCTGAGGTGACGGAGCGCTGCGGGAGGCTGTTCTGAGGTGACGGAGCGCTGCGGGAGGCTGTTCTGAGGTGACGGAGCTCTGCGGGAGGCTGTTCTGAGGTGACTGAACGCTGCGGGAGGCTGTTCTGAGGTGACTGAACGCTGCGGGAGGCTGTTCTGAGGTGACTGAACGCTGCGGGAGGCTGTTCTGAGGTGACTGAACGCTGCGGGAGGCTGTTCTGAGGTGACTGAACGCTGCGGGAGGCTGTTCTGAGGTGACTGAACGCTGCGGGAGGCTGTTCTGAGGTGACGGAACGCTGCGGGAGGCTGTTCTGAGGTGACGGAGCGCTGCGGGAGGCTGTTCTGAGGTGACGGAGCGCTGCAGGAGGCTGTTCTGAGGTGACGGAGCGCTGCAGGAGGCTGTTCTGAGGTGACGGAGCTCTGCAGGAGGCTGTTCTGAGGTAACTGAACGCTGCAGGAGACTGTTCTGAGGTAAATGAACGCTGCAGGAGACTGTTCTGAGGTGACGGAGCTCTGCAGGAGACTGTTCTGAGGTGACGGAGCTCTGCAGGAGACTGTTCTGAGGTGACGGAGCTCTGCAGGAGACTGTTCTGAGGTGACGGAGCTCTGCAGGAGACTGTTCTGAGGTGACGGAGCTCTGCAGGAGACTGTTCTGAGGTGACGGAGCTCTGCAGGAGACTGTTCTGAGGTGACGGAGCTCTGCAGGAGACTGTTCTGAGGTGACGGAGCTCTGCAGGAGACTGTTCTGAGGTGACGGAGCTCTGCAGGAGACTGTTCTGAGGTGACGGAGCTCTGCAGGAGACTGTTCTGAGGTGACGGAGCTCTGCAGGAGACTGTTCTGAGGTGACGGAGCTCTGCAGGAGACTGTTCTGAGGTGACGGAGCTCTGCAGGAGACTGTTCTGAGGTGACGGAGCTCTGCAGGAGACTGTTCTGAGGTGACGGAGCTCTGCAGGAGACTGTTCTGAGGTGACGGAGCTCTGCAGGAGACTGTTCTGAGGTGACAGAGCTCTGCAGGAGACTGTTCTGAGGTGACGGAGCTCTGCAGGAGACTGTTCTGAGGTGACGGAGCTCTGCAGGAGACTGTTCTGAGGTGACGGAGCTCTGCAGGAGACTGTTCTGAGGTGACGGAGCGCTGCAGGAGACTGTTCTGAGGTGACGGAGCGCTGCAGGAGACTGTTCTGAGGTGACGGAGCGCTGCAGGAGACTGTTCTGAGGTGACGGAGCGCTGCAGGAGACTGTTCTGAGGTGACGGAGCGCTGCAGGAGACTGTTCTGAGGTGACGGAGCGCTGCAGGAGACTGTTCTGAGGTGACGGAGCGCTGCAGGAGACTGTTCTGAGGTGACGGAGCGCTGCAGGAGACTGTTCTGAGGTGACGGAGCGCTGCAGGAGACTGTTCTGAGGTGACGGAGCGCTGCGGGAGACTGTTCTGAGGTGACGGAGCTCTGCAGGAGGCTGTTCTGAGGTGACGGAGCGCTGCGGGAGACTGTTCTGAGGTGACGGAGCGCTGCAGGAGGCTGTTCTGAGGTGACGGAGCTCTGCGGGAGGCTGTTCTGAGGTGACGGAGCGCTGCGGGAGACTGTTCTGAGGTGACGGAGCGCTGCAGGAGGCTGTTCTGAGGTGACGGAGCTCTGCAGGAGGCTGTTCTGAGGTGACGGAGCTCTGCAGGAGGCTGTTCTGAGGTGACTGAACGCTGCAGGAGGCTGTTCTGAGGTGACTGAACGCTGCAGGAGGCTGTTCTGAGGTGACTGAACGCTGCAGGAGGCTGTTCTGAGGTGACTGAACGCTGCAGGAGGCTGTTCTGAGGTGACTGAACGCTGCAGGAGGCTGTTCTGAGGTGACGGAGCGCTGCAGGAGGCTGTTCTGAGGTGACGGAGCGCTGCAGGAGGCTGTTCTGAGGTGACGGAGCGCTGCAGGAGGCTGTTCTGAGGTGACGGAGCTCTGCAGGAGGCTGTTCTGAGGTAACTGAACGCTGCAGGAGACTGTTCTGAGGTAACTGAACGCTGCAGGAGACTGTTCTGAGGTAACTGAACGCTGCAGGAGACTGTTCTGAGGTGACGGAGCTCTGCAGGAGACTGTTCTGAGGTGACGGAGCTCTGCAGGAGACTGTTCTGAGGTGACGGAGCTCTGCAGGAGACTGTTCTGAGGTGACGGAGCTCTGCAGGAGACTGTTCTGAGGTGACGGAGCTCTGCAGGAGACTGTTCTGAGGTGACGGAGCTCTGCAGGAGACTGTTCTGAGGTGACGGAGCTCTGCAGGAGACTGTTCTGAGGTGACGGAGCTCTGCAGGAGACTGTTCTGAGGTAACTGAGCTCTGAGGTAACTGAGCTCTGAGGTAACTGAGCTCTGAGGTAACTGAGCTCTGAGGTAACTGAGCTCTGAGGTAACTGAGCTCTGAGGTAACTGAGCTCTGAGGTAACTGAGCTCTGAGGTAACTGAACGCTGCAGGAGAGTAACTGAACGCTGCAGGAGAGTAACTGAACGCTGCAGGAGAGTAACTGAACGCTGCAGGAGACTGTTCTGAGGTGACTGAGCTCTGAGGTGACTGAGCGCTGCAGGAGACTGTTCTGAGGTAACTGAGCTCTGAGGTAACTGAGCTCTGAGGTAACTGAGCTCTGAGGTAACTGAGCTCTGAGGTAACTGAGCTCTGAGGTAACTGAGCTCTGTGGTAACTGAGCTCTGAGGTAACTGAGCTCTGAGGTAACTGAACGCTGCAGGAGAGTACCTGAACGCTGCAGGAGAGTAACTGAACGCTGCAGGAGAGTAACTGAACGCTGCAGGAGAGTAACTGAACGCTGCAGGAGAGTAACTGAACGCTGCAGGAGAGTAACTGAACGCTGCAGGAGAGTAACTGAACGCTGCAGGAGACTGTTCTGAGGTAACTGAGCTCTGAGGTAACTGAACGCTGCAGGAGAGTAACTGAACGCTGCAGGAGAGTAACTGAACGCTGCAGGAGAGTAACTGAACGCTGCAGGAGAGTAACTGAACGCTGCAGGAGAGTAACTGAACGCTGCAGGAGAGTAACTGAACGCTGCAGGAGAGTAACTGAACGCTGCAGGAGAGTAACTGAACGCTGCAGGAGAGTAACTGAACGCTGCAGGAGACTGTTCTGAGGTAACTGAGCTCTGAGGTAACTGAACGCTGCAGGAGAGTAACTGAACGCTGCAGGAGAGTAACTGAACGCTGCAGGAGAGTAACTGAACGCTGCAGGAGAGTAACTGAACGCTGCAGGAGACTGTTCTGAGGTGGCTGAGCTCTGAGGTGGCTGAGCTCTGAGGTGGCTGAGCTCTGAGGTGGCTGAGCTCTGAGGTGGCTGAGCTCTGAGGTAACTGAGCTCTGAGGTAACTGAGCTCTGAGGTAACTGAGCTCTGAGGTAACTGAGCTCTGAGGTAACTGAGCTCTGAGGTAACTGAGCTCTGAGGTAACTGAGCTCTGAGGTAACTGAGCTCCGAGGTAACTGAGCTCTGAGGTAACTGAGCTCTGAGGTAACTGAGCTCTGAGGTAACTGAGCTCTGAGGTAACTGAGCTCTGAGGTAACTGAGCTCTGAGGTAACTGAGCTCTGAGGTAACTGAGCTCTGAGGTAACTGAGCTCTGAGGTAACTGAGCTCTGAGGTAACTGAGCTCTGAGGTAACTGAGCTCTGAGGTAACTGAGCTCTGAGGTAACTGAGCTCTGAGGTAACTGAGCTCTGAGGTAACTGAGCTCTGCAGGAGACTGTTCTGAGGTAACTGAGCTCTGCAGGAGACTGTTCTGAGGTAACTGAGCTCTGAGGTAACTGAACGCTGCAGGAGACTGTTCTGAGGTAACTGAGCTCTGAGGTAACTGAGCTCTGAGGTAACTGAACGCTGCAGGAGAGTAACTGAACGCTGCAGGAGAGTAACTGAACGCTGCAGGAGAGTAACTGAACGCTGCAGGAGAGTAACTGAACGCTGCAGGAGAGTAACTGAACGCTGCAGGAGAGTAACTGAACGCTGCAGGAGACTGTTCTGGGGTGACTGAGCTCTGGGGTGACTGAGCTCTGGGGTGACTGAGCTCTGGGGTGACTGAACGCTGCAGGTGACTGTTCTGAGGTAACTGAATGCTGCGCTGAGGTGGCTGAGCACTGCAGGAGACTGTTCTGAGGTGGCTGAGCTCTGAGGTGGCTGAGCTCTGAGGTGGCTGAGCACTGCAGGAGACTGTTCTGAGGTGACCACTGTATGCAGACTGTCAGCTCTAACCACTGCTTGGTATCTGTCAGCTGTGAGATAACTGGTCACCTATCAGCTCTGAGGTAACCACTGCCCGCAGTCTGTGGTGAGGCGGCTGCTGCTGTTAATCAGATTTGGTTTATAATTACTTGTTGTTTTATAACTGTTACTTTCATATAAAAAGAATCAGAATCTAATGATGACCGGAGGAAACAGAGACGGTTAATGATGGTTACCGAGGTGTTGGTGCTACCTCGGTGTGTGGTTACATTTATGGGATCGAGGTAATGGAGCGGTGTGGGTACTGAGGTAAGAGCTGTGGGTACTGAGGTAAGAGCTGTGGGTGCTGAGGTAAGAGCTGTGGGTGCTGAGGTAAGAGCTCTGGGTGCTGAGGTAAGAGCTGTGGGTGCTGAGGTAAGAGCTGTGGGTGCTGAGGTAAGAGCTGTGGGTGCTGAGGTAAGAGCTGTGGGTGCTGAGGTAAGAGCTGTGGGTGCTGAGGTAAGAGCTGTGGGTGCTGAGGTAAGAGCTGTGGGTGCTGAGGTAAGAGCTGTGGGTGCTGAGGTAAGAGCTGTGGGTGCTGAGGTAAGAGCTGTGGGTACTGAGGTAAGAGCTGTGGGTACTGAGGTAAGAGCTGTGGGTACTGAGGTAAGAGCTGTGGGTGCTGAGGTAAGAGCTGTGGGTACGGAGGTAAGAGCTGTGGGTGCTGAGGTAAGAGCTGTGGGTGCTGAGGTAAGAGCTGTGGGTGCTGAGGTAAGAGCTGTGGGTACTGAGGTAAGAGCTGTGGGTACTGAGGTAAGAGCTGTGGGTACTGAGGTAAGAGCTGTGGGTACTGAGGTAAGAGCTGTGGGTACTGAGGTAAGAGCTGTGGGTGCTGAGGTAAGAGCTGTGGGTGCTGAGGTAAGAGCTGTGGGTGCTGAGGTAAGAGCTGTGGGTGCTGAGGTAAGAGCTGTGGGTGCTGAGGTAAGAGCTGTGGGTGCTGAGGTAAGAGCTGTGGGTGCTGAGGTAAGAGCTGTGGGTACTGAGGTAAGAGCTGTGGGTGCTGAGGTAAGAGCTGTGGGTACTGAGGTAAGAGCTGTGGGTACTGAGGTAAGAGCTGTGGGTGCTGAGGTAAGAGCTGTGGGTGCTGAGGTAAGAGCTGTGGGTGCTGAGGTAAGAGCTGTGGGTGCTGAGGTAAGAGCTGTGGGTGCTGAGGTAAGAGCTGTGGGTGCTGAGGTAAGAGCTGTGGGTACTGAGGTAAGAGCTGTGGGTACGGAGGTAAGAGCTGTGGGTACGGAGGTAAGAGCTGTGGGTGCTGAGGTAAGAGCTGTGGGTGCTGAGGTAAGAGCTGTGGGTGCTGAGGTAAGAGCTGTGGGTGCTGAGGTAAGAGCTGTGGGTGCTGAGGTAAGAGCTGTGGGTACTGAGGTAAGAGCTGTGGGTACTGAGGTAAGAGCTGTGGGTACTGAGGTAAGAGCTGTGGGTACTGAGGTAAGAGCTGTGGGTACTGAGGTAAGAGCTGTGGGTACTGAGGTAAGAGCTGTGGGTACTGAGGTAAGAGCTGTGGGTGCTGAGGTAAGAGCTGTGGGTGCTGAGGTAAGAGCTGTGGGTGCTGAGGTAAGAGCTGTGGGTGCTGAGGTAAGAGCTGTGGGTGCTGAGGTAAGAGCTGTGGGTACTGAGGTAAGAGCTGTGGGTGCTGAGGTAAGAGCTGTGGGTACTGAGGTAAGAGCTGTGGGTACTGAGGTAAGAGCTGTGGGTACTGAGGTAAGAGCTGTGGGTACTGAGGTAAGAGCTGTGGGTACTGAGGTAAGAGCTGTGGGTACTGAGGTAAGAGCTGTGGGTACTGAGGTAAGAGCTGTGGGTACTGAGGTAAGAGCTGTGGGTGCTGAGGTAAGAGCTGTGGGTGCTGAGGTAAGAGCTGTGGGTGCTGAGGTAAGAGCTGTGGGTGCTGAGGTAAGAGCTGTGGGTACTGAGGTAAGAGCTGTGGGTACTGAGGTAAGAGCTGTGGGTACTGAGGTAAGAGCTGTGGGTACTGAGGTAAGAGCTGTGGGTACGGAGGTAAGAGCTGTGGGTACGGAGGTAAGAGCTGTGGGTACGGAGGTAAGAGCTGTGGGTACGGAGGTAAGAGCTGTGGGTGCTGAGGTAAGAGCTGTGGGTACTGAGGTAAGAGCTGTGGGTGCTGAGGTAAGAGCTGTGGGTACTGAGGTAAGAGCTGTGGGTGCTGAGGTAAGAGCTGTGGGTGCTGAGGTAAGAGCTGTGGGTACTGAGGTAAGAGCTGTGGGTACTGAGGTAAGAGCTGTGGGTACTGAGGTAAGAGCTGTGGGTACTGAGGTAAGAGCTGTGGGTACTGAGGTAAGAGCTGTGGGTGCTGAGGTAAGAGCTGTGGGTGCTGAGGTAAGAGCTGTGGGTGCTGAGGTAAGAGCTGTGGGTGCTGAGGTAAGAGCTGTGGGTACGGAGGTAAGAGCTGTGGGTACGGAGGTAAGAGCTGTGGGTACGGAGGTAAGAGCTGTGGGTACGGAGGTAAGAGCTGTGGGTACGGAGGTAAGAGCTGTGGGTACGGAGGTAAGAGCTGTGGGTACGGAGGTAAGAGCTGTGGGTACGGAGGTAAGAGCTGTGGGTACGGAGGTAAGAGCTGTGGGTACGGAGGTAAGAGCTGTGGGTACGGAGGTAAGAGCTGTGGGTACGGAGGTAAGAGCTGTGGGTACGGAGGTAAGAGCTGTGGGTACGGAGGTAAGAGCTGTGGGTACGGAGGTAAGAGCTGTGGGTACGGAGGTAAGAGCTGTGGGTACGGAGGTAAGAGCTGTGGGTACTGAGGTAAGAGCTGTGGGTACGGAGGTAAGAGCTGTGGGTACGGAGGTAAGAGCTGTGGGTACGGAGGTAAGAGCTGTGGGTACTGAGGTAAGAGCTGTGGGTACTGAGGTAAGAGCTGTGGGTACTGAGGTAAGAGCTGTGGGTACTGAGGTAAGAGCTGTGGGTACTGAGGTAAGAGCTGTGGGTGCTGAGGTAAGAGCTGTGGGTGCTGAGGTAAGAGCTGTGGGTACTGAGGTAAGAGCTGTGGGTACTGAGGTAAGAGCTGTGGGTGCTGAGGTAAGAGCTGTGGGTACTGAGGTAAGAGCTGTGGGTGCTGAGGTAAGAGCTGTGGGTGCTGAGGTAAGAGCTGTGGGTACTGAGGTAAGAGCTGTGGGTACTGAGGTAAGAGCTCTGGGTACTGAGGTAAGAGCTGTGGGTACTGCCATGAGGGCTCATATTGTGCCGCTCTCATCCATTTAGGGTTGTTTTAGTCAGAAATCAGTACAAATTCCTTGCATCCAGGAAATAGAGAGTTTCCTGCAATAGGGCAAGACTCCAGTGAGGCTCTCATATTGAAAGTAGGCCCGGCTCATTAAAGAAGGCTCCCAGTACGGCCTATATGTGCATGAGTTAAAGGGACTCAGCTGTGAAGGGGTTAATAAGTTAATTTCAGTTGTTTATGATCCTGAGGTAGTTAAATTACTAAATCACATAGCTGAGGGCAGGGTTGCCGATCATTTTGATCCGCCCCTTTTTTCCATTTGAGGTTGTCCCCTTTAAGGGTGATGCCACAGAAGTAGTCTATCTCCCGGTTATTTATCATCTATCTTACCCCAAGCAGTGGTCTCTGAATGCTGAGGGGCTCCTGAGCTGCTGGCAGTAAGATATGCATCATGTGACTACATTGGCTTTATTATGGCCCTTCGGTCATGTGATGCAGTATCCGGATAACTTCTTATTGGTCGGGGTTTTAATCCTTTGGTTTCCGGTTTGGCGTTACCGATGGGATCTAAGGCATCCTACTATTATTTAGGACTGTCCTCATTGTTAGAGTAGGTGGGAGGAAGGAATCCCCTGATGCTGATGTAATACACTACTTAGATGATTGTTGTTTATGGGGCATCAGGGTAAGGAGGGTATGCACAAGTTTTAGAGGGCATGTGGTCAGGATGGAGGATTTTGGAGTGCCGCTGGCGAACGGGAAAATGGTATGGCCCTGTACTCGGTTGGAGTTTTTAGGTATTTAATTGATAGCATTGTGATGGTTTTTCTAATTGCCGATGTCAGGGGTGTATAGTTTATGGGTTTAATTAGTCAGACATTATGTATGAAGGACGATTACATGGATGGAGTTGCAGCGGTTAGCAGATCGGTCCTGTTTGGCTTCACAGGTGATTATTATTGGTCGCAGGTATTCCCGCAGGTCATGTGTGGTGATATGCGGTTGGAAGTCCCATACATCGCATGCGCGGATGTCAAGGGAGCTAAAGCAGGATCTAGTGTATGGTTGGTATCTTTGACTGTAATGGTCAGTCAGCTTGGTGATGGGAGCTTGTGGAAGCGGAGGAGTTATCATGAGGTGCTGACATCAGTGTATAATGATTATGGAGTGATGGTTGGTCAGAGCCGGTCAGCACCAATTAATTCGTATGCTAGTCAGATTATGTCTAACATATAACCTCTTACTGATGTTAGAGATGGTCGGTGTGAGATTAATGCAGCTGCTATCTTATAGTCTTGTTTGCGGATGCAGCAATTCAGGGAAGAAGAGTCCAACATTCAGGATGCGGCTCATATAGCTCAGTTTGGAAGGTAATGTTGGGTATGGCTTTCTTTCAAAGATGGTATAATCTGGTACCTATTAATTGTTTTACAGGTAGAGAGATTGATCAGAGGCTGTAAGGCGGTAGCTGATACCGCTGATCAGGGGCTGTAAGGCAGTAGCTGATGCCGCTGATCAGGGGCTGTAAGGCGGTAGCTGATGCCGCTGATCAACGCTCTGCTATCACATTGAGCTTACAAGGGAAGTTGGTGAAAGTATTGCCTGAAGTGTGTAGATCAGCAGATGAGGTACGGCTGTTTAGATCTGACTTTGGGGCCTTAAGGATTTGTCCAACCATGGGAGCTTTATAATAATAATAATAATAAAAAAAAAAAAAAAAGACGAAATGGGTAAAGGGGTGTGAATTCGCTTGTTTGCTCATTTTCATGAGAATATATGCTTGCTTAGGAATTTGCAGGCGTTTGTGTCTATGCCTGCAAGCACCAGGTTCTTTGTTGATCCATGTACCCTGTTTCTCCGGTGATAAAACCTACCCGGAAATAAACCCTAGCAGGATTTTTCAGGATGCTTGAACTTTAAGCCCTATTCCAAAATTAAGCCCTAGTTGAAGTTAATTAAAACAACAAAAAAAAAAAAACTGTAAATGTAAATAGTGCCAGGCAGTTATACATGGCAAAAGTAAGATCTTGTGGAGCAAAATTAGTAGAAGACCCTGTCTTGTTTTCGGGGAGACAGGGATGATGGACAGTCATTATCTTGCTTTTAATATAAAATGATGCTTAATTGTTTACAGGTGTGGTTTTATTGAAGAAAAAGTAAACAGATGGGGTTCATCTCAGTTTAAGTTGTACATGCGCCTGAATAATATGGGGTACTAATTCTTTTTTCATTTTAGGAATTAAGAAAAGTATTGTGTGAATTGTTGGACCCTCCTTTGTGTACTGGGCTTGGAGAACGGCATCGGATCGCTGTTGTTCTGAAAATTTGGGTTTGTACAGATCACAGTTTGAAATTTTTTGGCGCGGTAGCAGATGTATGAGGTGGAGTGGATTAATGGCTAAACTGATGTATAAAGAGTCACGTGGGCTTGGAGAGTCACGTGGGTTTGGAGAGTCACGTGGGTCCAGATGTTTTGATCTTACACTTAGGGGTTAATGACATAGAAGAGAACACATTGATGTGTCATGGGACATTGAAAGGGAGACGTGGAGCATTAAACAAGGTTCCAGATACAGTGATGGTTTTTTCAGATATTGTTCCTCGATTATTAGGGTCATTGCCGAGGTCTGTATATAGTGAGAGAATTCGGAGAAGGGTTACCCCGGTGGTAGAGCTCACGCCAGGAGTGGATGTTTTCTTTTTAGATATGCTGATTTGGAAGGTTTGGTCCAGGCTTCCATAGGAGTGTTATAGTATACTTGTCAGAGATTGCGTTGGATATTTTTATTATGGATTTGTGTAGATAATTGAGGAGGCTGCGGGTGTTGGGGGGGGCCATGTCATTAGTGGATGCCATGGCCTGGTGGGGGATTGTCGCCCGCATTAGGCGGGTGGGCAGGTAAACTTGGGGAGAGTTTGGTGGTGGTAAACTCGTGTCTGTAAGACAGAGTTTACAGCAAGTGTTATGGTTATTATTGGTTACATTTCTCCCCAAATGTTTGTAACCCCGTTAATAAACACCGCGGCCTTATTTATCCAATATTGGTGTCTGTGTCGGTTATTTATAAGAGTTTGGTAAAGTTTTAATAAAGAGTAAGATCCCATGTAAGGCTTGAGGGACAGGTAGGAGGGAAAGCCTCATGGGATCTGGGAGCTTTATGTACATGATGGATGGATGTGTGTCACCCTCTATGGAGCCTCATGGGATCTGGGAGCTTTATATACATGATGGATGGATGATATGTCACCCTCTATGGAGCCTCATGGGATCTGGGAGCTTTATGTACATGATGGATGGATGATATGTCACCCTCTATGGAGCCTCATGGGATCTGGGAGCTTTATGTACATGATGGATGGATGATATGTCACCCTCTATGGAGCCTCATGGGATCTGGGAGCTTTATGTACATGATGGATGGATGATATGTCACCCTCTATGGAGCCTCATGGGATCTGGGAGCTTTATGTACATGATGGATGGATGATATGTCACCCTCTATGGAGCCTCATGGGATCTGGGAGCTTTATGTACATGATGGATGGATGATATGTCACCCTCTATGGAGCCTCATGGGATCTGGGAGCTTTATGTACATGATGGATGGATGATATGTCACCCTCTATGGAGCCTCATGGGATCTGGGAGCTTTATGTACATGATGGATGGATGATATGTCACCTTCTATGGAGCCTCATGGGATCTGGGAGCTTTATGTACATGATGGATGGATGATATGTCACCCTCTATGGAGCCTCATGGGATCTGGGAGCTTTATGTACATGATGGATGAATGATATGTTACCCTCTATGGAGCCTCATGGGATCTGGGAGCTTTATGTACATGATGGATGGATGATATGTCACCTTCTATGGAGCCTCATGGGATCTGGGAGCTTTATGTACATGATGGATGGATGATATGTCACCCTCTATGGAGCCTCATGGGATCTGGGAGCTTTATGTACATGATGGATGGATGATATGTCACCTTCTATGGAGCCTCATGGGATCTGGGAGCTTTATGTACATGATGGATGGATGATATGTCACCCTCTATGGAGCCTCATGGGATCTGGGAGCTTTATGTACAGGATGGATGGATGATATGTCACCTATGAAGAAGGTTTTCTGGTTAACCGTGATATGTTACAAAGGTCATTACTGGGTCAGATGAGATGGCAGAGAGTGAGTTCTGCCCAGTGATGGACTGGTTGGCAGCAGCAGATAATTGGCTGAAAAGAAATGGCGGGAAATGCCTGTGGTGGTCAGGCAGAATCTGGTGGCCTGACAGTGGCTGGTGATTGGTCCAGAGGAATAAGCTGAGAGGAGCAGCAGTGATATATGGAGGTGCAGAGATGTGGGCCATCATCATCTGGAAAGGAAGCAGCATCCCGCCCTCCCTCCCGTAGGTTTGTCGCGGTGTAGTTAATGGGGGATTGTCGCCCGCATTAGGCGGGTGGGCAGGTAAACTTGGGGAGAGTTTGGTGGTGGTAAACTCGTGTCTGTAAGACAGAGTTTACAGGAACTGTTATGGTTATTGATTGGTTAATAAACTTGGGTCTGTAAAACAGAGTTTACAGCAAGTGTTCTGGTTATTATTGGTTATATTTCTCCCCAAATGTTTGTAACCCCGTTAATAAACACCGCGGCCTTATTTATCCAATATTGGTGTCTGTGTCGGTTATTTATAAGAGTTTGGTAAGGTTTTAATAAAGCGTAAGATCCCATGTACTGGAACGTGGACCAATCATAACATTCTACCGGACGAGGGGAAGACTTACTACCAATTTTCTGCAAAGAAAACAATCTAGTATTTTGTAAAGATATTAAAAGACTCCTGATAAACATTTATGGTCTAATTTTCAGGATTTGGAATGTTACATTGTTAAAAGTCCACTCGGTTTTGTTCTTTGCATCACAATATTGTAGAAAATAACACTAATTTGTACGGTATTTGTTTATTATATGGATCATATGTGTAATATGGAGCAGGGTAATAACATTCACTCGGTGCCTATATCACAGACATAGAGCTGATGGGGGAAATGGACGGCATATCTGTTATCAGCGCAGGAAACAGCCCTCTCCCCGACCACAGCCCGACAACAAACAGCCCTCTCCTCGCCCGCAGCCTGAAGACAGACAGCCCTCTCCCAACCTGCAGCCTGAAGACAGACAGCCCTCTCCTCGCCCGCAGCCTGAAGACAGACAGCCCTCTCCTCGCCCGCAGCTTGAAGACAGACAGCCCTCTCCCCACCTGCAGCCTGAAAACCCACAGCTCTCTCCCCGCCCGCAGCCTGAAGACAGACAGCCCTCTCCCCGACCACAGCCCGACAACCGGCAGCCCTCTCCCCACCTGCAGCCTGAAGACCGACAGCTCTCTCCCCGCCCACAGCCTAAAGACCGACAGCTCTCTCCCCGCCCACAGCCTAAAGACCGCCAGCCCTCTCCCCGCCCACAGCCTGAAGAAAGACAGCGCTCTCCTCGCCCGCAGCATGAAGACTGACAGCGGTCTCCCCTGGTGGAGGCGGCTCATGCGGTCAGTCCCCGTGACTCAGAGCTCAGCTCCCAGTCAAACTTCAAAGTGTATTTCTTCCCAATCCCTTTAAACAAGATGATGGTTTACCTACTGCATTCAGTATAATCCCCCATTACTAGATGTATGATGCACTTGTATTAGTATCCCCATACACATACTTAGGGGCCACTCAGAGCAAGACGTAAGCAGTCACATTCTTCAGATTCCAGAGATAAGTAACTTAACACTCCTGACCTGTAATGAGATACCATCATCATCATCATCTGTACCGTAACCACAAGAACCAAGACGATCCTACAGCGATCTGCAGTACCTGGTCATGTTCTCAGGCCGCTCTTACACACGCCTTCACAAGATACCACATTTACATCGCAGCGTTTTACCACAATGTCGAGCCGTGTTTTTGAATGCATTATACAGCGTTGTGCAGGGTGACGAGGGGCGTTAAAAAGGGCAAAATGCATGAAAATAGAGCAGACAGCACTCGAAAATCACGGCGAGACGAGAGATAGTCTGCGAAGCCCCATTGAAATCAATAGAGGCGGTGAAGTGCGATTAGCGCAGCGTTTGACATGCCGCACTAATCACTGTAAGAAGTGTGCCGTGTGAGAGCAGCCTTACAGTGCCCGCTGAATTACAAAGCCAACCGCAAACGCTCAAGAAAGGGGATATGAACTGAACCTTCTCTAAAACATATTAATCAGATCTGTAACACACGTGTGATCGCTGGGCCCGCCAACCACGTGCCTCAAGGAGGAGGAGCTCCTTGGAGACGGGCGCTATCATCAACACTCATTCATTTCTGAAGATCCAGGGACCTTTAGGCTCGTTAATATGCCTAATACGACCCCATGTGGTTGCTTCTTCCAATCACTGCAATGTGTAATCATACCAACTATAATCAGTGATCACAGATCCTCAAGAATGCACAAGATCCACATATTGTCTCTATATGCAAATTGTTAGATAGCTTAGCAAATCATCATTTAAATATTCATCTTATCATTGGTGCCTCCATCTGCACCATGTGACTATAGTGTCATCTTATCACTGGTGCCTCCATCTGCACCATGTGACTATAATGTCATCTTATCATTGGTGCCCCCATCTGCACCATGTGACTATAATGTCATCTTATCATTGGTGCCCCCATCTGCACCATGTGACTATAATGTCATCTTATCATTGGTGCCCCCATCTGCACCATGTGACTATAATGTCATCTTATCACTGGTGCCCCCATCTGCACCATGTGACTATAGTGTCATCTTATCATTGGTGCCTCCATCTGCACCATGTGACTATACTGTCATCTTATCATTGGTGCCCCCATCTGCACCATGTGACTATAATGTCATCTTATCATTGGTGCCCCCATCTGCACCATGTGACTATAATGTCATCTTATCATTGGTGCCCCCCTCTGCACCATGTGACTATACTGTCATATTATCACTGGTGCCCCCATCTGCACCATGTGACTATAGTGTCATCTTATCACTGGTGCCCCCATCTGCACCATGTGACTATAGTGTCATCTTATCATTGGTGCCTCCATCTGCACCATGTGACTATACTGTCATCTTATCATTGGTGCCCCCCTCTGCACCATGTGACTATAATGTCATCTTATCATTGGTGCCCCCATCTGCACCATGTGACTATAGTGTCATCTTATCATTGGTGCCCCCATCTGCACCATGTGACTATAGTGTCATCTTATCATTGGTGCCTCCATCTGCACCATGTGACTATACTGTCATCTTATCATTGGTGCCCCCCTCTGCACCATGTGACTATAATGTCATCTTATCATTGGTGCCTCCATCTGCACCATGTGACTATAATGTCATCTTATCATTGGTGCCCCCATCTGCACCATGTGACTATAGTGTCATCTTATCATTGGTGCCCCCATCTGCACCATGTGACTATAGTGTCATCTTATCACTGGTGCCTCCATCTGCACCATGTGACTATAGTGTCATCTTATCATTGGTGCCCCCCTCTGCACCATGTGACTATACTGTCATCTTATCATTGGTGCCCCCATCTGCACCATGTGACTATACTGTCATCTTATCATTGGTGCCCCCATCTGTACCATGTGACTATAATGTCATCTTATCATTGGTGCCTCCATCTGCACCATGTGACTATAGTGTCATCTTATCACTGGTGCCCCATCTGCACCATGTGACTATAGTGTCATCTTATCATTGGTGCCCCCATCTGCACCATGTGACTATAGTGTCATCTTATCACTGGTGCCCCCATCTGCACCATGTGACTATAGTGTCATCTTATCATTGGTGCCTCCATCTGCACCATGTGACTATAATGTCATCTTATCATTGGTGCCCCCATCTGCACCATGTGACTATAGTGTCATCTCATCACTGGTGCCCCCATCTGCACCATGTGACTATAGTGTCATCTTATCATTGGTGCCCCCATCTGCACCATGTGACTATAGTGTCATCTTATCATTGGTGCCCCCATCTGCACCATGTGACTATAATGTCATCTTATCATTGGTGCCCCCCTCTGCACCATGTGACTATAATGTCATCTTATCATTGGTGCCCCCCTCTGCACCATGTGACTATAGTGTCATCTTATCATTGGTGCCCCCATCTGCACCATGTGACTATAATGTCATCTTATCACTGGTGCCCCCATCTGCACCATGTGACTATAATGTCATCTTATCACTGGTGCCCCCATCTGCACCATGTGACTATAGTGTCATCTTATCATTGGTGCCCCCATCTGCACCATGTGACTATAGTGTCATCTTATCATTGGTGCCCCCATCTGCACCATGTGACTATAATGTCATCTTATCATTGGTGCCCCCATCTGCACCATGTGACTATAGTGTCATCTTATCACTGGTGCCCCCATCTGCACCATGTGACTATAGTGTCATCTTATCATTGGTGCCCCCATCTGCACCATGTGACTATAGTGTCATCTTATCATTGGTGCCCCCATCTGCACCATGTGACTATAGTGTCATCTTATCACTGGTACCCCCTCTGCACCATGTGACTATAGTGTCATCTTATCATTGGTGCCCCCATCTGCACCATGTGACTATAGTGTCATCTTATCACTGGTACCCCCTCTGCACCATGTGACTATAATGTCATCTTATCATTGGTGCCCCCATCTGCACCATGTGACTATAGTGTCATCTTATCACTGGTGCCCCCCTCTGCACCATGTGACTATAATGTCATCTTATCATTGGTGCCCCCATCTGCACCATGTGACTATAGTGTCATCTTATCACTGGTACCCCCTCTGCACCATGTGACTATAGTGTCATCTTATCACTGGTGCCCCCATCTGCACCATGTGACTATAGTGTCATCTTATCACTGGTACCCCCTCTGCACCATGTGACTATAGTGTCATCTTATCATTGGTGCCCCCATCTGCACCATGTGACTATAGTGTCATCTTATCACTGGTACCCCCTCTGCACCATGTGACTATAATGTCATCTTATCATTGGTGCCTCCATCTGCACCATGTGACTATAGTGTCATCTTATCACTGGTGCCCCCATCTGTACCATGTGACTATAGTGTCATCTTATCACTGGTACCCCCTCTGCACCATGTGACTATAGTGTCATCTTATCACTGGTACCCCCTCTGCACCATGTGACTATAGTGTCATCTTATCACTGGTACCCCCTCTGCACCATGTGACTATAGTGTCATCTTATCACTGGTGCCCCCATCTGCACCATGTGACTATAGTGTCATCTTATCATTGGTGCCTCCATCTGCACCATGTGACTATAGTGTCATCTTATCATTGGTGCCCCCATCTGCACCATGTGACTATAATGTCATCTTATCATTGGTGCCTCCATCTGCACCATGTGACTATAGTGTCATCTTATCACTGGTGCCTCCATCTGCACCATGTGACTATAATGTCATCTTATCATTGGTGCCCCCATCTGCACCATGTGACTATAGTGTCATCTTATCACTGGTACCCCCTCTGCACCATGTGACTATAGTGTCATCTTATCACTGGTGCCCCCATCTGCACCATGTGACTATAGTGTCATCTTATCACTGGTGCCCCCATCTGCATCATGTGACTATAATGTCATCTTATCACTGGTGCCCCCATCTGCACCATGTGACTATAATGTCATCTTATCATTGGTGCCCCCATCTGCACCATGTGACTATAGTGTCATCTTATCACTGGTACCCCCTCTGCACCATGTGACTATAGTGTCATCTTATCATTGGTGCCCCCATCTGCACCATGTGACTATAGTGTCATCTTATTATTGGTGCCCCCATCTGCACCATGTGACTATAGTGTCATCTTATCATTGGTGCCCCCATCTGCACCATGTGACTATAGTGTCATCTTATCACTGGTGCCTCCATCTGCACCATGTGACTATAATGTCATCTTATCATTGGTGCCCCCATCTGCACCATGTGACTATAGTGTCATCTTATCATTGGTGCCCCCCTCTGCACCATGTGACTATAGTGTCATCTTATCATTGGTGCCCCCATCTGCACCATGTGACTATAGTGTCATCTTATCACTGGTGCCCCCATCTGCACCATGTGACTATAGTGTCATCTTATCATTGGTGCCCCCATCTGCACCATGTGACTATAGTGTCATCTTATCATTGGTGCCCCCATCTGCACCATGTGACTATAGTGTCATCTTATCATTGGTGCCCCCATCTGCACCATGTGACTATAGTGTCATCTTATCACTGGTGCCCCCATCTGCACCATGTGACTATAGTGTCATCTTATCATTGGTGCCCCCATCTGCACCATGTGACTATAATGTCATCTTATCATTGGTGCCCCCATCTGCACCATGTGACTATAGTGTCATCTTATCATTGGTGCCCCCCTCTGCACCATGTGACTATAGTGTCATCTTATCATTGGTGCCCCCATCTGCACCATGTGACTATAGTGTCATCTTATCATTGGTGCCCCCCTCTGCACCATGTGACTATAGTGTCATCTTATCATTGGTGCCCCCATCTGCACCATGTGACTATAGTGTCATCTTATCATTGGTGCCTCCATCTGCACCATGTGACTATAGTGTCATCTTATCATTGGTGCCCCCATCTGCACCATGTGACTATATAGTGTCATCTTATCATTGGTGCCCCCCTCTGCACCATGTGACTCTAGTGTCATCTTATCATTGGTGCCCCCATCTGCACCATGTGACTATAGTGTCATCTTATCATTGGTGCCCCCCTCTGCACCATGTGACTATAGTGTCATCTTATCATTGGTGCCCCCCTCTGCACCATGTGACTATAGTGTCATCTTATCATTGGTGCCCCCCTCTGCACCATGTGACTATAATGTCATCTTATCATTGGTGCCCCCCTCTGCACCATGTGACTATAGTGTCATCTTATCATTGGTGCCCCCCTCTGCACCATGTGACTATAATGTCATCTTATCATTGGTGCCCCCCTCTGCACCATGTGACTATAATGTCATCTTATCATTGGTGCCCCCATCTGCACCATGTGACTATAGTGTCATCTTATCACTGGTGCCCCCCTCTGCACCATGTGACTATAGTGTCATCTTATCACTGGTGCCCCCCTCTGCACCATGTGACTATAATGTCATCTTATCATTGGTGCCCCCATCTGCACCATGTGACTATAATGTCATCTTATCATTGGTGCCCCCATCTGCACCATGTGACTATAATGTCATCTTATCATTGGTGCCCCCATCTGCACCATGTGACTATAGTGTCATCTTATCATTGGTGCCTCCATCTGCACCATGTGACTATACTGTCATCTTATCATTGGTGCCCCCCTCTGCACCATGTGACTATAATGTCATCTTATCATTGGTGCCTCCATCTGCACCATGTGACTATACTGTCATCTTATCACTGGTGCCCCCATCTGTACTATGTGACTATAATGTCATCTTATCACTGGTGCCTCCATCTGCACCATGTGACTATAATGTCATCTTATCATTGGTGCCCCCATCTGCACCCTGTGACTATAGTGTCATCTTATCACTGGTGCCCCCCTCTGCACCATGTGACTATAATGTCATCTTATCATTGGTGCCCCCATCTGCACCATGTGACTATAATGTCATCTTATCACTGGTGCCCCCATCTGCACCATGTGACTATAATGTCATCTTATCATTGGTGCCCCCATCTGCACCATGTGACTATAGTGTCATCTTATCATTGAGGAATAAGCACACATCATTAGTATCTCTAAGACAAGCTGCGATTAATCCTGTGAGTGAGAAATCAAGAAATCACAAACTTTATTGCAGTGTGTGAAGGCAGCCCAGGATATTTCTTACCGTGTGGCGCAGTGTTCCTATGCAAAGACTGTGCTGTGCAAACTGATCATAAACCCCAGCAGAGGCTCAGAGGCAGCCCCGCTCTCACAGATAACGGAGCCTTTAAAGGAACTCTGCAGCCATGAGTTCAAAAGCCAAATATAAAGTCATTAACTGTAGGTGATACTTACCTGCTACTCCTCTTCCTCAGTGCATGCTGCTCGGCTGGTCTTTAGCTCAGCTATGATGGGCAGAGGTGTGATTTGTGACTACAGGGAGTCTAACGTAGTCAGACACACCCCCTGCCTCCTCATTGGTTCACAGAGACACACAACCCATTTCATAGGTTTAGGCAGCTGTATATAAACAAGTCTATGATAGGCCAGGCAGGAAGTCGGTGTCTGTGGAGGTGATGTCTATTACAGCAAAAGGTGGAATAATTATAACGCACAGATTACTAAAGCACTGGTGAGAAGAGAATGGACAAGATGTATAGCTGACTATCGGAGCAACACAGGGGGGAGGAGCAGACCGGCTCCAAGCGGGACAATCACACTTATGTCACAGGGACAAACATCCTGGACATACCACATTTTATTGGCCAAAGCTCTCAGCCAATCATCCGAGTGGGCCATGCTGGCACTCCAAATACTGAAGTATCTGCAACCAGACGAACAAACAACCAAATGTCCATCCTCCAGGATCTTGTATTCTAACTTAATATGTGATCGCTGATGACCTTAGACCAACGCCGTCTTCATCCACAAGGAAGGGGTCTATCTAAAGCCAACATTTCCTCCACTTGCACTTCCAGAACATTCTCACACCTGTGGAAGTCTGCCAAGTCCTATCCTCCCATCTAGCTCTTCTGACCTCATCCAACTCATTGCCTCGTTAGTAAAGCATTACTAATTGAACTAAACCACAATTACTACTAAGTCTTTTGCAGTAAAATAACCAAGCTGGAGATCCAGTCTACTGTACAGCGTCGCTCTTAAAGGTAAAGGTCAGTTACTGCTCTATTTGGGTGCACACTGGGACCTCTAGTGGTGAGCGCCGGGCTTACAGGCCCTACATAAAGCAGAACACTTTACACTTTGCTGTAACACTAAACCTCTTCTGTTGCTCCAACCTTTATATCCTTCATATTTAGGGGACGGAGGGTTCAACAAGTTTACTAAAATGTACTCAGTCAAAAAAAATCACGCACCTCGGAGGAGTTGTTGGAATTTCTCTGTGTGCTTGTAACGTGGATACAAGTAAGGAGACGATTGTGGAAAACTGACCCCTTGGAGGGAGGCTCTAGTACCCTATTGTACCGCCTCTAGCTTAGATACAAGATGTGATACAGCCGGGCATGGAGGCTCTAGTACCCTGTTGTAGAGCCTCTAGCTTGGATACAAGATGTGATACGGGGGGGCATGGAGGCTCTAGTACCCTGTTGTACTGCCTCTAGCTTAGATACAAGATGTGATACAGCCGGGCATGGAGGCTCTAGTACCCTGTTGTACCGCCTCTAGCTTGGATACAAGATGTGATACAGGGGGGCATGGAGGCTCTAGTACCCTGTTGTAGAGCCTCTAGCTTGGATACAAGATGTGATACGGGGGGGCATGGAGGCTCTAGTACCCTGTTGTACTGCCTCTAGCTTAGATACAAGATGTGATACAGCCGGGCATGGAGGCTCTAGTACCCTGTTGTACCGCCTCTAGCTTGGATACAAGATGTGATACAGGGGGCATGGAGGCTCTAGTACCCTCTTGTAGAGCCTCTAGCTTGGATACAAGATGTGATACGGGGGGGCATGGAGGCTCTAGTACCCTATTGTACCGCCTCTAGCTTGGATACAAGATGTGATACAGCCGGGCATGGAGGCTCTAGTACCCTGTTGTACCGCCTCTAGCTTGGATATAAGATGTGATACGGGTGGGCATGGAGGCTCTAGTACACTGTTGTACCACCTCTAGCTTAGATACAAGATGTGATACAGGTGGACATGGAGGCTCTAGTACCCTGTTGTACCGCCTATAGCTTGGATACACGATGTGATACGAGTGGGCATGGAGGCTCTAGTACCATATTGTACCGCCTCTAGCTTGGATTCAAGATGTGATACAGCAGGGCATGGAGGCTCTAGTACCCTGTTGTACCGCCTCTAGCTTGGATACAAGATGTGATACGGGCGGGCATGAAGGCTCTAGTACACTGTTGTACTGCCTCTAGCTTAGATACAAAATGTGATACAGGGGGCATGGAGGCTCTTGTATCCCGTTGGGCCGCCTCTAGCTTGGATATAAGATGTGATATGGGTGGGTATGGAGGCATACAGATTCCGTATGGTATCCTGCCACATATCGCTCCACCTTTGCTGTAACTGAGCCTCTACATAGTACAAACTCATCGGCTGTCAACGTTGGTGTCCCAGCAGGTCCCATACACTGTGGTCAATCTGGCGACAGGGCAGTCAGGGCAGTGTGACCATGTTGTGGGGGCTCCTGTGACCCCCTTGTGTGCGGCCGAGCATTATCCTGCTGCCATGAGAGGAACACATGTGGCTGCTGGAAGTCCTGAAGATATCACTGGCTGTCATTGTCCCTCGTATCACCACTAGGGGGAGAATCGACTGTTTTATGCGATGAGCCACAGACCATCACACCAGCAGGGGGCAGTGTGCTGCTCCAAACAAAAACAGAATTGGGGCGCTTACCCCGAGGACTCTAAACAGAAGTATAACCATTGTCAGCGCCCAAACAAAACTTAGATCCATTGCTGAAGACAATCCAGTTCCATCATTCACAGCAACACTGCAAACGGAGGCAACGGTAGGTGTCAGAGGCCGTAATGGGAACTGAGAGCAACGATCCTTCAGCCAAGCACCTGGAAATGGTTCCAACAGACACAGGGTGTAACGATGGCGGACAATGAACAGTTGGAGCTGCAGATGCTTGATGGACGATCAGACGATCCTCTCTACTGGTGGTCTGTAGGGGGCGTCATGAGCGTGGTCGCCTTGTATGCATGCCCTCATGTTTCCACTACCTCATAAAAGTCCAAACTTGATCTTTGACAAGGAAAGTCCAGCAAGTTCTCCTGACCCCGCTGTCATTTGCACCCGGTTGCATGTTGGTAAGTTCTGATTTTCAGGTGGTCTTCCCCATGTTTCTGTTGCTCTGCTGTTTGCAGTCCATCTTGAGGGAGAAGGCATGTAGCAAGCCAAGCATTCTGCCAGTAGTTCATGTACTGAATTCCTTCCCACAAAACACTGTGCCATTTCTGTAGCTCCTATTAACTTCTTCAAGAGCGGCAGAAACATCGCCCACTATGTGCTTGGCTCTTTCTACAGGTTCTGGCTGGTAGCCATGGCAGTGGTTTCCTGTCACGGCTAAGAAAATCCGAAATAGGACTACCCCTTTAACTTTTTCAACAATTTGCCCTACAGTAGCTCTACTGGGATCAGACCAGGCAGGCTCATCAATGAGCTTTGGGCAGCCATGACCTTGTAGCTGGTTCACCAATCCTTCCTTGGAATACTTGTGGTAGGTGTTACCCCCTGCCTAGTGGGACACCCCACAATATTAGCTACCTTGGACGCCTGACCCAGCCGTCGCAGATTGTTAGGCTTCCAATGGGGGAACAAGAACTAATTACTTTGCTGCCTTGACTGTATATATTCGAGTTTACATAGTTCTTTTCTTTAAGCATGTCCCTCTCGCTGTCCCCTGAGGTATGTAGGTCTAAAGCCTTAAGAGACTGATAGTCATCCCTATAAAAGGCTGCTGCCTCTAGCCGGCCGGCTCCTCTCTGGAATGCTGTCAGCTGTGGGGCATCTCCTACAGCTGCCGGGTGACAGGACTTCACTTACGGCGCTCCCATGACAAAGAAATGTCCTCTGCAGCAGCTGTTGGGGGCGCCGTCCTCCAGACGGCCACTTCTTACAATAAGAGCATTGTATGGCTGCAGGAAAACATCTTCAAGAGTATGACTCACATCTAAGAAGTCAAACATTGCAGAGACCCTCTAACTGTGCGATCAGCCCCCCCTCTATCACTGCAGCCCTGGGGTCCGGCCGCCCAGACCAGCGACACGTGTAGAAGAGTTTAGACAGACCAATGCAATATGGTGAAAGGATCAAACATCCCTAACGAGCGCACAGAGTACACAGCCAATGTACAATGCAAGGAATGC
Organism: Eleutherodactylus coqui; assembly: GCF_035609145.1. Lineage (NCBI taxonomy): Eukaryota > Metazoa > Chordata > Amphibia > Anura > Eleutherodactylidae > Eleutherodactylus > Eleutherodactylus coqui. Next base: position 2,798,934 of record NC_089848.1, on the reverse strand, counting down.
AGAAGACAGCTTAAAGGAAGTGCAGGCAGACCTACCAGATGCGGCCGTCACCTGCGGCTCAGCCGGACGGGAAAGAAGAATTCCAGGGGAAAAAAAAAAACAATGTGTTCGTTTCGCCAACAATAGAAGTCCCAGGAAGAGTGGAGCTCAGTGAGCGGCGGCTGCTGCGGACGAACGGCCCCACTTCACAGGGACGCCTCCTCCCACTGACCACTTGGAAACAAACATTCTAGCAGAAGAATCTTCATGTAACGGGCTGCTAGAAGGCCAAGAGGAGAAGGAGCTCCTCTCCAGCAGAATCCAGCACTTGTGTGGAGCTGCTGCCCGCGGTCAGCGCCAGCCCCAGCCGGAGACTTCCCCGCACTCCGCCTCCGAGCCCAGCCGCTCGCATACACACAGCACATTGTTTCTCAGGCTCCCATTCCACAGTTAGCAGCGGGGCAAAGGCCACATCCTTCATCTGCATTCAGAGGCTTACAGCCACGGAGTGTCCATGAGCCCAGGAGGGTCCGGCAGGGGGCGGAGAAGACGCCCCCATAACCCACCGTGGCAGCCGCGCGGCAGAACCCCACGTACATTATATACTCTATAGAGTCCCTTATGGTGGATTTAACCCCTGAATTACTTGCACAGCATTCCGCCCCGCACACCCTCTTAAATTCAGTCGCTTGCTGTCACAGTTTTTGGCGCTGATTTACATGTGGAATGTGCCCGGTCGATGCGCAAAACCCGCATGTGGAATTCAGACGCGGAAATCCACATTGCTGCATCAAGAAGTGACATTACTGGCAGAGATGCTGCTTTCCGCATCTGAATTCCACCTGTTTTTCTCTCTTTGACCGAGCGAATTAAACCCGCGGACGCGCGCAAAAACCGGCGTGCGAACATACCCTTACTGCAGGTTACAGCATGTAGTCCGGCGTGCGAACATACCCTTACTGCCAGTTACATCATATAGTCCGGCGTGCGAACATACCCTTACTGCAGGTTACAGCATGTAGTCCGGCGTGTGAACATACCCTTACTGCAGGTTACAGCATGTAGTCCGGCATGCGAACATACCCTTACTGCAGGTTACAGCATGTAGTCCGGCGTGTGAACATACCCTTACTGCAGGTTACAGCATGCAGTCCGGCGTGCGAACATACCCTTACTGCAGGTTACAGCATGTAGTCCGGCGTGCGAACATACCCTTACTGCAGGTTACAGCATGTAGTCCGGCGTGTGAACATACCCTTACTGCAGGTTACAGCATGCAGTCCGGCGTGCGAACATACCCTTACTGCAGGTTACAGCATGTAGTCCGGCGACTAGCACCTCACGGGTATACATGGCATGCCTTATACTGTGCTGCGACCGCCCTCCCGCACACGCTTCACTTCTCGCTATTTAAGGTTGCTGAAGGAAGCCATTACTTTTTAACGGCCGTAATAGAGCCTAGCTGGACGAACCAGCGGCCAACGTACCACAAGGGCCATATATAGCCGTAGCTGCCCACTATGGCTGTAGGACATACTAACGGACGTGCCAGTAATACCCCATGCTTCCATACTGAACCCCTATATAATGTCTGCAGACTATAATAAGGATGGCGGCCGCACCATGCGCTAACCCAATATGCCGTGCCCTAACACACGTCAGCTGGCGCTGCACACACCAGATCTACAACTGCAGATGTCTTAGTCAAAACAAAGCCGGGAACCGATGCCAAGACCAAGGACCCGGGCAGCGGGTAACCCAAGCGGCTCGTGTCCGGGCGGCGGACAATACATTTCCTCTACAGATTGTTCTTTTGTCAGCTACAGGGAAGCGCAGCGACAACAAGGATGTGAAGGGGAAATGGAGCGACTACAGAAGATGGGAGGAGCAGCTGAGCAGGACTACGAGCATGAAGCCCCCACAGCCACGTGCCAACCACGGGGGCACACTGACTGGGCACGCATGTAACGAATCAGTCCAGACAGAAAGGAAATCTACATGTCCTGCATACATGGCGGCAGCAGCAATCATGGCGGCAGCAGCAATCATGGCGGCAGCAGCAGTCATGGCGGCAGCAGCAATCATGGCGGCAGCAGTAATCATGGCGGCAGCAGCAATCATGGCGGCAGCAGTAATCATGGCGGCAGCAGCAATCATGGCGGCAGCCCCACACCACGTGCTCATCAGGTAACGGACCCAGGATGCCACACAGGCGTTCCATCACCCATTCAGCGCTGATGCCAATATGTGCGGCTTGGGTCTCCGATGGCTCTTCATACATGTAATCCGCCATCCCAATACTATGGGGATTCCAACAATCAGCCTTCTACTGTGTTCATGCGACACCACCAGGACCCAGCAGACGGCCGGCTAGCAGCACACGTGGCACGGCCGTGGACGGGCTCACGTCTCATCTTAGAGAGCACTTACCTGTATCACCTATACATAAACCTGAGCTGGTCACATACCTACTGCTTGAGGAAGGTTTATATTACCCTCCATGTATAATGACCATGTCCTGAGACTTCACAGAATGGTGGCTCCTGTCCACGCGCATAGCGATATGGGGAGCAGGGGAGAGCTGACAGGCTTACCGCTGAGAATCACAGCAGATCGCAGCGTGGGGCAGCGGGGCAGATGGCAGCATGGGGCAGCGGGGCAGATGGCAGCATGGGGCAGATGGCAGCATGGGGCAGCGGGGCAGATCGCAGCATGGGGCAGCGGGGCAGATCGCAGCATGGGGCAGCGGGGCAGATCGCAGCATGGGGCAGCGGGGCAGATCGCAGCATGGGGCAGCGGGGCAGATGGCAGCATGGGGCAGCATGGGGCAGATGGCAGCATGGGGCAGCGGGGCAGATCGCAGCATGGGGCAGCGGGGCAGATCGCAGCATGGGGCAGCGGGGCAGATCGCAGCATGGGGCAGCGGGGCAGATCGCAGCATGGGGCAGCGGGGCAGATCGCAGCATAGGGCAGCGGGGCTGCGCTCTCCGTAGTAGTCTATGTTAAGTGTTCACTGCGTTTCCGGCGTCCGGATTATCACCGCAGGAAACGCAGTGAAAACCTGCCGGTGGACAGGCAGCGCTCCACAGATAAACCACTGCCTGTTTACAGCCCGACAGTCACCTGCTTTTAGAGTAGCTGGAAACAAAGTAACTCCGACAGGCGGGAGGTTTTCGCTCTCGTTTTCACACGGCGGCAGTCGCCCATAATCAGTCATTTTAGCGACTGTCGGTCCTGTACAAGAATCCTAACTAAACTTTAGGATTGTTTTCCTTCATAAATCAATATTATGTAATATATGCCTCTGTCTGCAGTTATCAGCCACTTCTTTCACTCCCACGCACTGACCACTCACTTTGAATGTACTAATATAATCTGTACACAGATGAGTTTACAACTGAAGCCCATGGAAGTCTATGGAAAAGAGGGGGGAGGGAGGAGCTCCAGAGTGAAGGAGGCAGGGAGACAGACAGATGTGGCTGCAGCATCTAAGCAAGTGTTCTATCATGCCTTGGTACTGGATTCACAGCCACACTGCTCAGTACTGCTGCTCCTTCTGATGATGGAAGAGACCCTGTTCTCCTATGTGAGACCGCATAGCAGTTAGTTTACTCTGAACTAGTGGTCGGAGACTAACAAGGAGAAAGTCTACAGAAGGAGAACCTGCTCCAGGATACAAGCCGTAAGTGTGGTTATTCTCATTGTAGATACACAATGGCCGACGCTGAAAAGTTTCACCCTATATTAATACATTCTGAATGTCATTCTGTCACCTTCAGAACATTCCTGCATGCGTGTCCTTACCGTGGCCTGCCGTATACATATCTGCTGGGCTGTAGAACGGATGACCCGCCTCGGTCAGCTGACTGTAGTTTGGAGGAGTGCGCACTGAGAAAGAAGAGCGAGAGTCACGTAACTCCACCGGGCCGTTCATGCAGACACTCCGGGAACGTATGCTCACCATAAGGGGTTTCTGGTGAAATAGGGAAGGCTGGTGTCGGCGGAACATCACCACTACCATTGTGTGAACCACGGAAGATATTATCTACTTCATCGACGCCCCCCTGGTAGCTGCAGAAGGGGTCCTAGGACAAAAAAGGGAAGAATTAGTATGAAGACAAAAAATAGAACCCTAGAAGGCCTTTTCATAATACAATGTTTGTCTTAAAGAGGCTTCACTGTGTAAGTGTGCTTGTATGTATGTATGTGAGTATGTATGTATGTGTGTATGTATGTATGTGAGTATGTATGTATGTATGTGTAAGTGTGTGCTTGTATGTATGTATGTGAGTATGTATGTATGTATGTGAGTATGTATGTGTAAGTGTGTGTATGTATGTATGTACGTACGTAAGTATGTGTGTAAGTGTGTATGTATGTGTGTATGTGTTTACGTAAGTATGTATGTATGTATGTGAGTATGTACGTGTAAGTGTGTGTGTGTGTGTGTATGTATGTGTGTATGTATGTATGTATGTGAGTATGTATGTGTAAGTGTGTGTGTGTGTATGTATGTATTTACGTAAGTATGTGTGTAAGTGTGTATGTATGTGTGTATGTGTTTACGTAAGTATGTATGTATGTATGTGAGTATGTATGTGTAAGTGTGTGTGTGTGTGTATGTATGTGTGTATGTATTTACGTAAGTATGTGTGTATGCATGCATGTATGCGCATGTATGTACGTATGTACGTAAGTCGACCCATGTGTATATGAAGCTCTGTCTGGTAAAGTGACCCATCGGGCTCCGTCTTACTGACTTGCACCATTCTTTAGCTTCAGACTGGTCAGTAACGTCCTGTAAGTGACCATGAGGTCTCCTCACTGGTAAGCCCACCTTTCCTACAATCCCCACCAGGTAAGAACAACTGTCTTACCTCTTCAGCCTGGGCTTGCCCCGTGGCAGTCAACATCCTGGGTGTAGACTCTTGCTCCGGAGACCTCTTCCATCCGTATCTGGGACCCGGTGGATCTGAGGCATCATTGTCATATTGACCAAAACTCAGCTTTCTGGCTCTGCTTCCTGAGCTGCTGTTCGGTGACCCTGCAAGAACAAACATGAGCGCTCAGAGCAGAGTCTACGGTCTAGGCTAAATATCCCATAGATTCCACGGACAGCAGAGTCTCTGAGGCGACTTCCATGAACAACATGCCACGTGCAGCGTCCGCGGAGACCAGACAGGGGGCGCCACGTGCAGCGTCCGCGGAGACCAGACAGGGGGCGCCACGTGCAGCGTCCGCGGAGACCAGACAGGGGGCGCCACGTGCAGCGTCCGCGGAGACCAGACAGGGGGCGCCACGTGCAGCGTCCGCGGAGACCAGACAGGGGGCGCCACGTGCAGCGTCCGCGGAGACCAGACAGGGGGCGCCACGTGCAGCGTCCGCGGAGACCACACAGGGGGCGCCACGTGCAGCGTCCGCGGAGACAAAGCAGGGGGCGCCACGTGCAGCGTCAGCTGCAGACCAGACAGGGGGCGCCACGTGCAGCTTCAACAGAGACCAAACAGGGGGCGCCACGTGCAGCGTCACCTGGAGACCAGACAGGGGGCGCCACGTGCAGCGTCCGCGGAGACCAGACAGGGGGCGCCACGTGCAGCGTCCGCGGGGACCAGACAGGGGGCGCCACGTGCAGCGTCCGCGGAGACCAGACAGGGGGCGCCACGTGCAGCGTCCGCGGAGACCAGACAGGGGGCGCCACGTGCAGCGTCCGCGGAGACCAGACAGGGGGCGCCACGTGCAGCGTCCGCGGAGACCAGACAGGGGGCGCCACGTGCAGCGTCCGCGGAGACCAGACAGGGGGCGCCACGTGCAGCGTCCGCGGAGACCAGACAGGGGGCGCCACGTGCAGCGTCCGCGGAGACCAGACAGGGGGCGCCACGTGCAGCGTCCGCGGAGACCAGACAGGGGGCGCCACGTGCAGCGTCCGCGGAGACCACACAGGGGGCGCCACGTGCAGCGTCCGCGGAGACCAGACAGGGGGCGCCACGTGCAGCGTCCGCGGAGACCACACAGGGGGCGCCACGTGCAGCGTCCGCGGAGACCACACAGGGGGCGCCACGTGCAGCGTCCGCGGAGACCACACAGGGGGCGCCACGTGCAGCGTCCGCGGAGACCACACAGGGGGCGCCACGTGCAGCGTCCGCGGAGACCACACAGGGGGCGCCACGTGCAGCGTCCGCGGAGACCACACAGGGGGCGCCACGTGCAGCGTCCGCGGAGACCACACAGGGGGCGCCACGTGCAGCGTCCGCGGAGACCACACAGGAGGCGCCACGTGAAACGTCCGCGGAGACCACACAGGGGGCGCCACGTGCAACGTCCGCGGAGACCACACAGGGGGCGCCACGTGCAGCGTCTGCGGAGACCAGACAAGGGGCGCTACGTGTAGCGTCCGCGGAGACCAGATAGGGGTTGCCACGTGTAGCGTCCGCGGAGACCAGATAGGGGTTGCCACGTGCAGCGTCCGCGGAGACCACACAGGGGGCGCCACGTGCAGCGTCCGCGGAGACCACACAGGGGGCGCCACGTGCAGCGTCCGCGGAGACCACACAGGGGGCGCCACGTGCAGCGTCCGCGGAGACCACACAGGGGGCGCCACGTGCAGTGTCCGCGGAGACCACACAGGGGGCGCCACGTGCAGCGTCCGCGGAGACCAGACAGGGGGCGCCACGTGCAGCGTCCGCGGAGACCAGACAGGGGGCGCCACGTGCAGCGTCCGCGGAGACCAGACAGGGGGCGCCACGTGCAGCGTCCGCGGAGACCACACAGGTGGCGCTACGTGCAACGTCCGCGGAGACCACACAGGGGGCGCCACGTGCAACGTACGCGGAGACCACACAGGGGGCGCCACGTGCAGCGTCTGCGGAGACCAGACAAGGGGCGCTACGTGTAGCGTCCGCGGAGACCAGATAGGGGTTGCCACGTGTAGCGTCCGCGGAGACCAGATAGGGGGCGCCACGTGCAGCGTCCGCGGAGACAAGATATGGGGTGCCACGTGCACTGTCCGTAGAGGCCAGATAGGGGGCGCCATGCACAGCGTCTGCGGATACCAGACAGGGTGTGCCACGTGCAGCAACTGGAGACCAGACGGGGCGTGCCATGCGCAGCGTCCGTGGAGACAAGACAACAACAGCTGCGGGTGTGCCGCAGGATCGGACAGCTTCCATTGGCTTCCATGTGGGAAAACCGCACAAAATAGAGCATGCTGCAGGTGTTTTCCCGCATGCTGGGGAAAGCTGACATCCGCAGGTATGTAATTACCTGTGGGTGCCCAATGATTCCCTATTGGCGCAGATCACACGTAAGGGACGCCCGCGTGGATTTACGAATTCTATTTTCCCTGTGGACATTGGGCCTTAGGGAGGTGAAGAAGACAGCCCTCCTGTCGGCTGAGCAAGTGTTCGGCTGGCAGGTCTCACTCTGTGCTGCTCCCCGGTAGACCTCCGGGTCTCACTCTGTGCTGCTCCCCGGTAGACCTCCGGGTCTCACTCTGTGCTGCTCCCCGGTAGACCTCCGGGTCTCACTCTGTGCTGCTCCCCGGTAGACCTCCGGGTCTCACTCTGTGCTGCTCCCCGGTAGACCCCCGGGTCTCACTCTGTGCTGCTCCCCGGTAGACCTCCGGGTCTCACTCTGTGCTGCTCCCCGGTAGACCTCCGGGTCTCACTCTGTGCTGCTCCCCGGTAGACCTCCGGGTCTCACTCTGTGCTGCTCCCCGGTAGACCTCCGGGTCTCACTCTGTGCTGCTCCCCGGTAGACCCCCGGGTCTCACTCTGTGCTGCTCCCCGGTAGACCTCCGGGTCTCACTCTGTGCTGCTCCCTGGTAGACCCCCGGGTCTAACTATGTGCTGCTCCCCGGTAGACCCCCGGGTCTAACTATGTGCTGCTCCCCGGTAGACCCCCGGGTATCACTATGTGCTGCTCCCCGGTAAACCCCCGGGTCTCACTCTGTGCTGCTCCCCGGTAAACCCCCGGGTCTCACTCTGTGCTGCTTCCCGGTAGACCCCCGGGTCTCACTCTGTGCTGCTCCCCGGTAGACCCCCGGGTCTCACTCTGTGCTGCTCCCCGGTAGACCCCTGGCACATGCTTCCTATTCCAACACAACCGGCTCTCCTTGCCAACATAGAACAAAAGCATCCTACTGAAGAGGTTGTGAATTCGATGAGGGAAATGATTTGACTACCAGGGTTCTTCCATGTAGGATGTAAAGATGAACTTCTGTGACCCGAGGCCTCCCTGCCCCCGATCGCTGGGATAAAGGGGCTCCGGAGACAACAAGAATGTTCCATTAAGAAGAATGAACAGAGATCTTCAATTAGGAAGTCAATGCTTTTAGCAGACGGAAGCGTTCCTCAAGGAGCCGTAGGAGCGAACTGCAGCGGCAGGACAAGACGTCTTCCAGCGAGCCATCCTGCATCTGCCGGCGTTACTACACGTCTACGAACCAGCGGCGCGCAGAAGAGGAGAGACATGTCTGTAGGAAAACCAAAGCCCCTCCGCTCCGGCGCGGCGCGGTCACGGCTGATTCTGCTACATTGTTGCTGATTGTATTATTCAACAATATGATTACTGCAATACAATATTTACAGTTACATGAGCAACGATTAGCGGAAGGAGGCTACAGAAGGGTCCGTCCGGGCCCCATGTGACCAGTATATATCCGTATACCCCTAACAGGAAGTGGAAGGAGGCTACAGAAGGGTCCGTCCGGCCCCCATGTGACCAGTATATATCCGTATACCCCTAACAGTAAGTGGAAGGAGGCTACAGAAGGGTCCGTCCGGCCCCCATGTGACCAGTATATATCCGTATACCCCTAACAGTAAGTGGAAGGAGGCTACAGAAGGGTCCGTCCGGCCCCCATGTGACCAGTATATATCCGTATACCCCTAACAGTAAGTGGAAGGAGGCTACAGGAGGGTCCGTCCGGCCCCATGTGACCAGTATATATCCGTATACCCCTAACAGTAAGTGGAAGGAGGCTACAGGAGGGTCCGTCCGGCCCCCATGTGACCAGTATATATCCGTATACCCCTAACAGTAAGTGGAAGGAGGCTACAGAAGGGTCCGTCCGGCCCCCATGTGACCAGTATATATCCGTATACCACTAACAGTAAGTGGAAGGAGGCTACAGAAGGGTCCGTCCGGCGCCCATGTGACCAGTATATATCCGTATACCCCTAACAGTAAGTGGAAGGAGGCTACAGAAGGGTCCGTCCGGCCCCCATGTGACCAGTATATATCCGTATACCCCTAACAGTAAGTGGAAGGAGGCTACAGAAGGGTCCGTCCGGCCCCCATGTGACCAGTATATATCCGTATACCCCTAACAGTAAGTGGAAGGAGGCTACAGGAGGGTCCGTCCGGCCCCATGTGACCAGTATATATCCGTATACCCCTAACAGTAAGTGGAAGGAGGCTACAGAAGGGTCCGTCCGGCCCCCATGTGACCAGTATATATCCGTATACCCCTAACAGTAAGTGGAAGGAGGCTACAGAAGGGTCCGTCCGGCCCCATGTGACCAGTATATATCCGTATACCCCTAACAGTAAGTGGAAGGAGGCTACAGAAGGGTCCGTCCGGCCCCATGTGACCAGTATATATCCGTATACCCCTAACAGTAAGTGGAAGGAGGCTACAGAAGGGTCCATCCGGGCCCCATGTGACCAGTATATATCCGTATACCCCTAACAGTAAGTGGAAGGAGGCTACAGAAGGGTCCGTCCGGCCCCATGTGACCAGTATATATCCGTATACCCCTAACAGTGAGTGGAAGGGGCTACAGAAGGGTCCGTCCGGCCCCATGTGACCAGTATATATCCGTATACCCCTAACAGTGAGTGGAAGGGGCTACAGAAGGGTCCGTCCGGCCCCATGTGACCAGTATATATCCGTATACCCCTAACAGTAAGTGGAAGGAGGCTACAGAAGGGTCCGTCCGGGCCCCATGTGACCAGTATATATCCGTATACCCCTAACAGTAAGTGGAAGGAGGCTACAGAAGGGTCCGTCCGGGCCCCATGTGACCAGTATATATCCGTATACCCCTAACAGTAAGTGGAAGGAGGCTACAGAAGGGTCCGTCCGGCCCCATGTGACCAGTATATATCCGTATACCCCTAACAGTAAGTGGAAGGAGGCTACAGAAGGGTCCGTCCGGCCCCATGTGACCAGTATATATCCGTATACCCCTAACAGTAAGTGGAAGGAGGCTACAGAAGGGTCCGTCCGGCCCCATGTGACCAGTATATATCCGTATACCCCTAACAGTGAGTGGAAGGAGGCTACAGAAGGGTCCGTCCGGCCCCCATGTGACCAGTATATATCCGTATACCCCTAACAGTGAGTGGAAGGAGGCTACAGAAGGGTCCGTCCGGCCCCATGTGACCAGTATATATCCGTATACCCCTAACAGTAAGTGGAAGGAGGCTACAGAAGGGTCCGTCCGGCCCCATGTGACCAGTATATATCCGTATACCCCTAACAGTAAGTGGAAGGAGGCTACAGAAGGGTCCGTCCGGCCCCCATGTGACCAGTATATATCCGTATACCCCTAACAGTAAGTGGAAGGAGGCTACAGAAGGGTCCGTCCGGCCCCATGTGACCAGTATATATCCGTATACCCCTAACAGTAAGTGGAAGGAGGCTACAGTAGGGTCCGTCCGGCCCCCATGTGACCAGTATATATCCGTATACCCCTAACAGTAAGTGGAAGGAGGTTACAGAAGGGTCCGTCCGGCCCCATGTGACCAGTATATATCCGTATACCCCTAACAGTGAGTGGAAGGAGGCTACAGAAGGGTCCGTCCGGCCCCCATGTGACCAGTATATATCCGTATACCCCTAACAGCGAGTGGAAGGAGGCTACAGAAGGGTCCGTCCGGCCCCATGTGACCAGTATATATCCGTATACCCCTAACAGTAAGTGGAAGGAGGCTACAGAAGGGTCCGTCCGGCCCCATGTGACCAGTATATATCCGTATACCCCTAACAGTAAGTGGAAGGAGGCTACAGAAGGGTCCGTCCGGCCCCCATGTGACCAGTATATATCCGTATACCCCTAACAGTAAGTGGAAGGAGGCTACAGAAGGGTCCGTCCGGCCCCATGTGACCAGTATATATCCGTATACCCCTAACAGTAAGTGGAAGGAGGCTACAGAAGGGTCCGTCCGGCCCCATGTGACCAGTATATATCCGTATACCCCTAACAGTAAGTGGAAGGAGGCTACAGAAGGGTCCGTCCGGGCCCCATGTGACCAGTATATATCCGTATACCCCTAACAGTAAGTGGAAGGAGGCTACAGAAGGGTCGGTCCGGCCCCATGTGACTAGTATATATCTGTATACCCCTAACAGTAAGTGGAAGGAGGCTACAGAAGGGTCCGTCCGGTCCCCATGTGACCAGTATATATCCGTATACCCCTAACAGTGAGTGGAAGGAGGCTACAGAAGGGTCCGTCCGGCCCCCATGTGACCAGTATATATCCGTATACCCCTAACAGTAAGTGGAAGGAGGGTACAGAAGGGTCCGAACGGCCCCCATGTGACCAGTATATATCCGTATACCCCTAACAGTAAGTGGAAGGAGGCTACAGAAGGGTCCGCCCGGCCCTCATGTGACCAGTATATACCCGTATACCCCTAACAGTAAGTGGAAGGAGGCTACAGAAGGGTCCGTCCGGCCCCATGTGACCAGTATATATCCGTATACCCCTAACAGTAAGTGGAAGGAGGCTACAGAAGGGTCGGTCCGGCCCCCATGTGACCAGTATATATCCGTATACCCCTAACAGTAAGTGGAAGGAGGCTACAGAAGGGTCCGTCCGGCCCCATGTGACCAGTATATATCCGTATACGCCTAACAGTAAGTGGAAGGAGGTTACAGAAGGGTCCGTCCGGCCCCATGTGACCAGTATATATCCGTATACCCCTAACAGTAAGTGGATGGAGGCTACAGAAGGGTCCGTCCGGCCCCATGTGACCAGTATATATCCGTATACCCCTAACGATTAGCGGAAGGAGGCTACAGAAGGGTCCGTCCGGCCCCCATGTGACCAGTATATATCCGTATACCCCTAACAGTAAGTGGAAGGAGGCTACAGAAGGGTCCGTCCGGCCCCATGTGACTAGTATATATCCGTATACCCCTAACAGTAAGTGGAAGGAGGCTACAGAAGGGTCCGTCCGGCCCCCATGTGACCAGTATATATCCGTATACCCCTAACAGGAAGTGGAAGGAGGCTACAGAAGGGTCCGTCCGGCCCCCATGTGACCAGTATATATCCGTATACCCCTAACAGTAAGTGGAAGGAGGCTACAGAAGGGTCTGTCCGGCCCCATGTGACCAGTATATATCCGTATACCCCTAACAGTGAGTGGAAGGAGGCTACAGAAGGGTCCGTCCGGCCCCATGTGACCAGTATATATCTGTATACCCCTAACAGTGAGTGGAAGGAGGCTACAGAAGGGTCCGTCCGGCCCCATGTGACCAGTATATATCCGTATACCCCTAACAATAAGTGGAAGGAGGCTACAGAAGGATCCGTCCGGCCCCCATGTGACCAGTATATATCCGTATACCCCTAACAGTAAGTGGAAGGAGGCTACAGAAGGGTCCGTCCGGCCCCATGTGACCAGTATATATCCGTATACCCCTAACAGTAAGAGGAAGGAGGGTACAGAAGGGTCCGTCCGGCCCCCATGTGACCAGTATATATCCGTATACCCCTAACAGTAAGTGGAAGGAGGCTACAGAAGGGTCCGTCCGGCCCCCATGTGACCAGTATATATCCGTATACCCCTAACAGTAAGTGGAAGGAGGCTACAGAAGGGTCCGTCCGGCCCCCATGTGACCAGTATATATCCGTATACCCCTAACAGTAAGTGGAAGGAGGCTACAGAAGGGTCCGTCCGGCCCCCATGTGACCAGTATATATCCGTATACCCCTAACAGTAAGTGGAAGGAGGCTACAGAAGGGTCCGTCCGGCCCCCATGTGACCAGTATATATCCGTATACCCCTAACAGTGAGTGGAAGGAGGCTACAGAAGGGTCGGTCCGGCCCCCATGTGACCAGTATATATCCGTATACCCCTAACGTTTAGCAGAAGGAGGCTACAGAAGGGTCCGTCCGGCCCCCATGTGACCAGTATATATCCGTATACCCCTAACAGTAAGTGGAAGGAGGCTACAGAAGGGTCCGTCCGGCCCCATGTGACCAGTATATATCCGTATACCCCTAACAGTAAGTGGATGGAGGCTACAGAAAGGTCCGTCCGGCCCCATGTGACCAGTATATATCCGTATACCCCTAACAGTAAGTGGAAGGAGGCTACAGAAGGGTCCGTCCGGCCCCATGTGACCAGTATATATCCGTATACCCCTAACAGTAAGCGGAAGGAGGCTACAGAAGGGTCCGTCCGGCCCCCATGTGACCAGTATATATCCGTATACCCCTAACAGTAAGCGGAAGGAGGCTACAGAAGGGTCCGTCCGGCCCCATGTGACCAGTATATATCCGTATACCCCTAACAGTAAGCGGAAGGAGGCTACAGAAGGGTCCGTCCGGCCCCATGTGACCAGTATATATCCGTATACCCCTAACAGTAAGTGGAAGGAGGCTACAGAAGGGTCCGTCCGGCCCCATGTGACCAGTATATATCCGTATACCCCTAACAGTAAGTGGATGGAGGCTACAGAAAGGTCCGTCCGGCCCCATGTGACCAGTATATATCCGTATACCCCTAACAGTAAGTGGAAGGAGGCTACAGAAGGGTCCGTCCGGCCCCATGTGACCAGTATATATCCGTATACCCCTAACAGTAAGCGGAAGGAGGCTACAGAAGGGTCCGTCCGGCCCCCATGTGACCAGTATATATCCGTATACCCCTAACAGTAAGCGGAAGGAGGCTACAGAAGGGTCCGTCCGGCCCATGTGACCAGTATATATCCGTATACCCCTAACAGTAAGTGGAAGGAGGCTACAGAAGGGTCCGTCCGGCCCCCATGTCACCAGTATATATCCGTATACCCCTAACAGTAAGTGGAAGGAGGCTACAGAAGGGTCCGTCCGGCCCCATGTGACCAGTATATATCCGTATACCCCTAACAGTAAGTGGAAGGAGGCTACAGAAGGGTCCGTCCGGGCCCCATGTGACCAGTATATATCCGTATACCCCTAACAGTAAGTGGAAGGAGGCTACAGAAGGGTCCGTCCGGCCCCATGTGACCAGTATATATCCGTATACCCCTAACAGTAAGTGGAAGGAGGCTACAGAAGGGTCCGTCCGGCCCCATGTGACCAGTATATATCCGTATACCCCTAACAGTAAGTGGATGGAGGCTACAGAAGGGTCCGTCCGGCCCCCATGTGACCAGTATATATCCGTATACCCCTAACAGTAAGTGGAAGGAGGCTACAGAAGGGTCCGTCCGGGGCCCATGTGACCAGTATATATCCGTATACCCCTAACAGTAAGTGGAAGGAGGCTACAGAATGGTCCGTCCGGCCCCCATGTGACCAGTATATATCCGTATACCCCTAACAGTAAGTGGAAGGAGGCTACAGAAGGGTCCGTCCGGCCCCCATGTGACCAGTATATATCCGTATACCACTAACAGCAAGTGGAAGGAGGCTACAGAAGGGTCCGTCCAGCCCCATGTGACCAGTATATATCCGTATACCCCTAACAGTAAGTGGAAGGAGGCTACAGAAGGGTCCGTCCGGCCCCCATGTGACCAGTATATATCCGTATACCACTAACAGCAAGTGGAAGGAGGCTACAGAAGGGTCCGTCCGGCCCCCATGTGACCAGTATATATCCGTATACCCCTAACAGTAAGTGGAAGGAGGCTACAGAAGGGTCCGTCCGGCCCCATGTGACCAGTATATATCCGTATACCCCTAACAGTAAGTGGAAGGAGGCTACAGAATGGTCCGTCCGGCCCCCATGTGACCAGTATATATCCGTATACCCCTAACAGTAAGTGGAAGGAGGCTACAGAAGGGTCCGTCCGGCCCCCATGTGACCAGTATATATCCGTATACCCCTAACAGTAAGTGGAAGGAGGCTACAGAAGGGTCCGTCCGGCCCCCATGTGACCAGTATATATCCGTATACCCCTAACAGTAAGTGGAAGGAGGCTACAGAAGGGTCCGTCCGGCCCCCATGTGACCAGTATATATCCGTATACCCCTAACAGTAAGTGGAAGGAGGCTACAGAAGGGTCCGTCCGGCCCCCATGTGACCAGTATATATCCGTATACCCCTAACAGTAAGTGGAAGGAGGCTACAGAAGGGTCCGTCCGGCCCCCATGTGACCAGTATATATCCGTATACCCCTAACAGTAAGTGGAAGGAGGCTACAGAAGGGTCCGTCCGGCCCCCATGTCACCAGTATATATCCGTATACCCCTAACAGTAAGTGGAAGGAGGCTACAGAAGGGTCCGTCCGGGCCCATGTGACCAGTATATATCCGTATACCCCTAACAGTAAGTGGAAGGAGGCTACAGAAGGGTCCGTCCGGCCCCATGTGACCAGTATATATCCGTATACCCCTAACAGTAAGTGGAAGGAGGATACAGAAGGGTCCGTCCGGCCCCCATGTGACCAGTATATATCTGTATACCCCTAACAGTAAGTGGAAGGAGGCTACAGAAGGGTCCGTCCGGCCCCATGTGACCAGTATATATCCGTATACCCCTAACAGTAAGTGGAAGGAGGCTACAGAAGGGTCCGTCCGGCCCCATGTGACCAGTATATATCCGTATACCCCTAACAGTAAGTGGAAGGAGGCTACAGAAGGGTCCGTCCGGCCCCATGTGACCAGTATATATCCGTATACCCCTAACAGTAAGTGGAAGGAGGATACAGAAGGGTCCGTCCGGCCCCCATGTGACCAGTATATATCCGTATACCCCTAACAGTAAGCGGAAGGAGGCTACAGAAGGGTCCGTCCGGCCCCATGTGACCAGTATATATCCGTATACCCCTAACAGAGAGGAAGGAGGCTACAGAAGGGTCCGTCCGGCCCCATGTGACCAGTATATATCCGTATACCCCTAACAGTAAGTGGAAGGAGGCTACAGAAGGGTCCGTCCGGCCCCCATGTGACCAGTATATATCCGTATACCCCTAACAGTAAGTGGAAGGAGGCTACAGAAGGGTCCGTCCGGACCCCATGTGACCAGTATATATCCGTATACCCCTAACAGTAAGTGGAAGGAGGCTACAGAAGGGTCCGTCCGGCCCCCATGTGACCAGTATATATCCGCATACCCCTAACAGTAAGTGGAAGGAGGCTACAGAAGGGTCCGTACGGACCCCATGTGACAAGTATATATCCGTATACCCCTAACAGTAAGTGGAAGGAGGCTACAGAAGGGTCCGTCCGGCCCCCATGTGACCAGTATATATCCGTATACCCCTAACAGTAAGTGGAAGGAGGCTACAGAAGGGTCCGTCCGGGCCCATGTGACCAGTATATATCTGTATACCCCTAACAGTAAGTGGAAGGAGGCTACAGAAGGGTCCGTCCGGCCCCATGTGACCAGTATATATCCGTATACCCCTAACAGTAAGTGGAAGGAGGCTACAGAAGGGTCCGTCCGGCCCCCATGTGACCAGTATATATCCGTATACCCCTAACAGTAAGTGGAAGGAGGCTACAGAAGGGTCCGTCCGGCCCCATGTGACCAGTATATATCCGTATACCCCTAACAGTAAGTGGAAGGAAGCTACAGAAGGGTCCGTCCGGCCCCCATGTGACCAGTATATATTCGTATACCCCTAACAGTAAGTGGAAGGAGGCTACAGAAGGGTCCGTCCGGCCCCATGTGACCAGTATATATCCGTATACCCCTAACAGTAAGTGGAAGGAAGCTACAGAAGGGTCTGTCCGGCCCCATGTGACCAGTATATATCCGTATACCCCTAACAGTAAGTGGAAGGAGGCTACAGAAGGGTCCGACCGGCCCCCATGTGACCAGTATATATCCGTATACCCCTAACAGTAAGCGGAAGGAGGCTACAGAAGGGTCCGTCCGGCCCCATGTGACCAGTATATATCCGTATACCCCTAACAGTAAGTGGAAGGAGGCTACAGAAGGGTCCGTCCGGCCCCCATGTGACCAGTATATATCCGTATACCCCTAACAGTAAGTGGAAGGAGGCTACAGAAGGGTCCGACCGGCCCCCATGTGACCAGTATATATCCGTATACCCCTAACAGTAAGTGGAAGGAGGCTACAGAAGGGTCCGTCCGGCCCCCATGTGACCAGTATATATCCGTATACCCCTAACAGTAAGTGGAAGGAGGCTACAGAAGGGTCCGTCCGGCCCCATGTGACCAGTATATATCCGTATACCCCTAACAGTAAGAGGAAGGAGGCTACAGAAGGGTCCGTCCGGCCACCATGTGACAAGTATATATCCGTATACCCCTAACAGTAAGTGGAAGGAGGCTACAGAAGGGTCCGTCCGGCCCCATGTGACCAGTATATATCCGTATACCCCTAACAGTAAGAGGAAGGAGGCTACAGAAGGGTCCGTCCGGCCCCATGTGACCAGTATATATCCGTATACCCCTAACAGTAAGTGGAAGGAGGCTACAGAAGGGTCCGTCCGGCCCCATGTGACCAGTATATATCCGTATACCCCTAACACTAAGTGGAAGGAGGCTACAGAAGGGTCCGTCCGGACCCCATGTGACCAGTATATATCCGTATACCCCTAACAGTAAGTGGAAGGAGGCTACAGAAGGGTTCGTCCGGCCCCCATGTGACCAGTATATATCCGTATACCCCTAACAGTAAGTGGAAGAAGGCTACAGAAGGGTCCGTCCGGCCCCATGTGACCAGTATATATCTGTATACCCCTAACAGTAAGTGGAAGGAGGCTACAGAAGGGTCCGTCCGGCCCCCCATGTGACCAGTATATATCCGTATACCCCTAACAGTAAGTGGAAGAAGGCTACAGAAGGGTCCGTCCGGCCCCATGTGACCAGTATATATCTGTATACCCCTAACAGTAAGTGGAAGGAGGCTACAGAAGGGTCCGTCCGGGCCCCATGTGACCAGTATATATCCGTATACCCCTAACAGTAAGTGGAAGGAGTCTACAGAAGGGTCTGTCCGGCCCCCATGTGACCAGTATATATCTGTATACCCCTAACAGTAAGTGGAAGGAGGCTACAGAAGGGTCTGTCCGGCCCCCATGTGACCAGTATATATCCGTATACCCCTAACAGTAAGTGGAAGGAGGCTACAGAAGGGTCCGTCCGGCCCCCATGTGACCAGTATATATCCGTATACCCCTAACAGTAAGTGGAAGGAGTCTACAGAAGGGTCTGTCCGGCCCCCATGTGACCAGTATATATCTGTATACCCCTAACAGTAAGTGGAAGGAGGCTACAGAAGGGTCCGTCCGGCCCCATGTGACCAGTATATATCCGTATACCCCTAACAGTAAGTGGAAGGAGGCTACAGAAGGGTCCGTCCGGCCCCCATGTGACCAGTATATATCCGTATACCCCTAACAGTAAGTGGAAGGAGGCTACAGAAGGGTCCGTCCGGCCCCCATGTGACCAGTATATATCCGTATACCCCTAACAGTAAGTGGAAGGAGGCTACAGAAGGGTCCGTCCGGCCCCATGTGACCAGTATATATCCGTATACCCCTAACAGTAAGTGGAAGGAGGCTACAGAAGGGTCCGTCCGGCCCCATGTGACCAGTATATATCCGTATACCCCTAACAGTAAGTGGAAGGAGGCTACAGAAGGGTCCGTCCGGCCCCATGTGACCAGTATATATCCGTATACCCCTAACAGTAAGCGGAAGGAGGCTACAGAAGGGTCCGTCCGGCCCCCATGTGACCAGTATATATCCGTATACCCTTAACAGTAAGCGGAAGGAGGCTACAGAAGGGTCCGTCCGGCCCCATGTGACCAGTATATATCCGTATACCCCTAACAGTAAGTGGAAGGAGGCTACAGAAGGGTCCGTCCGGCCCCCATGTGACCAGTATATATCCGTATACCCCTAACAGTAAGTGGAAGGAGGCTACAGAAGGGTCCGTCCGGCCCCATGTGACCAGTATATATCCGTATACCCCTAACAGTAAGAGGAAGGAGGCTACAGAATGGTCCGTCCGGCCCCCATGTGACCAGTATATATCCGTATACCCCTAACAGTAAGTGGAAGGAGGCTACAGAAGGGTCCGTCCGGCCCCCATGTGACCAGTATATATCCGTATACCCCTAACAGTAAGTGGAAGAAGGCTGCAGAAGGGTCCGTCCGGCCCCCATGTGACCAGTATATATCCGTATACCCCTAACAGAGAGGAAGGAGGCTACAGAAGGGTCCGTCCGGCCCCCATGTGACCAGTATATATCCGTATACCCCTAACAGTAAGTGGAAGGAGGCTACAGGAGGGTCCGTCCGGCCCCATGTGACCAGTATATATCCGTATACCCCTAACAGTAAGTGGAAGGAGGCTACAGAAGGGTCCGTCCGGCCCCCATGTGACCAGTATATATCCGTATACCACTAACAGCAAGTGGAAGGAGGCTACAGAAGGGTCCGTCCGGCCCCATGTGACCAGTATATATCCGTATACCCCTAACAGTGACCGGAAGGAGGCTACAGAAGGGTCCGTCCGGCCCCATATGACCAGTATATATCCGTATACCCCTAACAGTAAGTGGAAGGAGGCTACAGAAGGGTCCGTCCGGCCCCCATGTGACCAGTATATATCCGTATACCCCTAACAGTAAGTGGAAGAAGGCTACAGGAGGGTCCGTCCGGCCCCATGTGACCAGTATATATCCGTATACCCCTAACAGTAAGTGGAAGGAGGATACAGAAGGGTCCGTCCGGCCCCCATGTGACCAGTATATATCCGTATACCCCTAACAGAGAGGAAGGAGGCTACAGAAGGGTCCGTCCGGCCCCCATGTGACCAGTATATATCCGTATACCACTAACAGTAAGTGGAAGGAGGCTACAGAAGGGTCCGTCCGGCCCCATGTAACCAGTATATATCCGTATACCCCTAACAGTAAGTGGAAGGAGGCTACAGAAGGGTCGGTCCGGCCCCATGTGACTAGTATATATCCGTATACCCCTAACAGTAAGTGGAAGGAGGCTACAGAAGGGTCCGTCCGGCCCCATGTGACCAGTATATATCCGTATACCCCTAACAGTAAGTGGAAGGAGGCTACAGAAGGGTCGGTCCGGCCCCATGTGACTAGTATATATCTGTATACCCCTAACAGTAAGTGGAAGGAGGCTACAGAAGGGTCCGTCCGGCCCCATGTGACCAGTATATATCCGTATACCCCTAACAGTAAGTGGAAGGAGGCTACAGAAGGGTCGGTCCGGCCCCATGTGACTAGTATATATCTGTATACCCCTAACAGTAAGTGGAAGGAGGCTACAGAAGGGTCCGCCCGGCCCCCATGTGACCAGTATATATCCGTATACCCCTAACAGTAAGTGGAAGGAGGCTACAGAATGGTCCGTCCGGCCCCCATGTGACCAGTATATATCCGTATACCCCTAACAGTAAGTGGAAGGAGGCTACAGAAGGGTCCGTCCGGCCCCCATGTGACCAGTATATATCCGTATACCCCTAACAGTAAGTGGAAGGAGGCTACAGAAGGGTCCGTCCGGGCCCCATGTGACCAGTATATATCCGTATACCCCTAACAGTAAGTGGAAGGAGGCTACAGAAGGGTCGGTCCGGCCCCATGTGACTAGTATATATCTGTATACCCCTAACAGTAAGTGGAAGGAGGCTACAGAAGGGTCCGTCCGGTCCCCATGTGACCAGTATATATCTGTATACCCCTAACAGTAAGTGGAAGGAGGCTACAGAAGGGTCCGCCCGGCCCCCATGTGACCAGTATATATCCGTATACCCCTAACAGAGAGGAAGGAGGCTACAGAATGGTCCGTCCGGCCCCCATGTGACCAGTATATATCCGTATACCCCTAACAGTGAGTGGAAGGAGGCTACAGAAGGGTCCGACCGGCCCCATGTGACCAGTATATATCCGTATACCCCTAACAGTAAGTGGAAGGAGGCTACAGAAGGGTCCGTCCGGCCCCATGTGACCAGTATATATCTGTATACCCCTAACAGTAAGTGGAAGGAGGCTACAGAAGGGTCCGCCCGGCCCCCATGTGACCAGTATATATCCGTATACCCCTAACAGAGAGGAAGGAGGCTACAGAATGGTCCGTCCGGCCCCCATGTGACCAGTATATATCCGTATACCCCTAACAGTAAGTGGAAGGAGGCTACAGAAGGGTCCGTCCGGCCCCCATGTGACCAGTATATATCCGTATACCCCTAACAGTAAGTGGAAGGAGGCTACAGAAGGGTCTCCGGCCCCCATGTGACCAGTATATATCCGTATACCCCTAACAGTAAGTGGAAGGAGGCTACAGAAGGGTCCGTCCGGCCCCATGTGACCAGTATATATCTGTATACCCCTAACAGTAAGTGGAAGGAGGCTACAGAAGGGTCCGTCCGGCCCCATGTGACCAGTATATATCCGTATACCCCTAACAGTAAGTGGAAGGAGGCTACAGAAGGGTCCGTCCGGACCCATGTGACCAGTATATATCCGTATACCCCTAACAGTAAGTGGAAGGAGGATACAGAAGGGTCCGTCCGGCCCCCATGTGACCAGTATATATCCGTATACCCCTAACAGTAAGTGGAAGGAGGATACAGAAGGGTCCGTCCGGCCCCCATGTGACCAGTATATATCCGTATACCCCTAACAGAGAGGAAGGAGGCTACAGAAGGGTCCGTCCGGCCCCCATGTGACCAGTATATATCCGTATACCCCTAACAGTAAGTGGAAGGAGGCTACAGAAGGGTCCGTCCGGCTCCCATGTGACCAGTATATATCCGTATACCCCTAACAGTAAGTGGAAGGAGGCTACAGAAGGGTCCGTCCGGCCCCCATGTCACCAGTATATATCCGTATACCCCTAACAGTAAGTGGATGGAGGCTACAGAAGGGTCCGTCCGGCCCCCATGTGACCAGTATATATCCGTATACCCCTAACAGTAAGTGGAAGGAGGCTACAGAAGGGTCCGTCCGGCCCCCATGTCACCAGTATATATCCGTATACCCCTAACAGTAAGTGGAAGGAGGCTACAGAAGGGTCCGTCCGGCCCCCATGTGACAAGTATATATCCGTATACCCCTAACAGTAAGTGGAAGGAGGCTACAGAAGGGTCCGTCCGGCCCCATGTGACCAGTATATATCCGTATACCCCTAACAGTAAGTGGAAGGAGGCTACAGAAGGGTCTCCGGCCCCCATGTGACCAGTATATATCCGTATACCCCTAACAGTAAGTGGAAGGAGGCTACAGAAGGGTCCGTCCGGCCCCCATGTCACCAGTATATATCTGTATACCCCTAACAGTAAGTGGAAGGAGGCTACAGAAGGGTCCGTCCGGCCCCCATGTGACAAGTATATATCCGTATACCCCTAACAGTAAGTGGAAGGAGGCTACAGAAGGGTCCGTCCGGCCCCATGTGACCAGTATATATCCGTATACCCCTAACAGTAAGTGGAAGGAGGTTACAGAAGGGTCCGTCCGGCCCCCATGTGACCAGTATATATCCGTATACCCCTAACAGTAAGTGGAAGGAGGCTACAGAAGGGTCCGTCCGGCCCCATGTGAGCAGTATATATCCGTATACCCCTAACAGTAAGTGGAAGGAGGCTACAGAAGGGCCCGTCCGGCCCCATGTGACCAGTATATATCCGTATACCCCTAACAGTAAGTGGAAGGAGGCTACAGAAGGGTCCGTCCTGCCCCATGTGACCAGTATATATCCGTATACCCCTAACAGTAAGTGGAAGGAGGCTACAGAAGGGTCCGTCCGGCCCCATGTGACCAGTATATATCCGTATACCCCTAACAGTAAGTGGTAGGAGGCTACAGAAGGGTCCGTCCGGCCCCCATGTGACCAGTATATATCCGTAAGCACCGGCTGTCCTATTACGGCCCGGGACGCGTGTGACGCTTACTGCATACATCCTGGCCTATAAGGTACCTGAAGGGCATTAATGTCATGTGACCAGAACCTTGGGGTGAGTTCCCACGGGGTGAAAACGCTGCAGAACATCCGCTGTAGACGTTACACCCCCCCAAAGGTGCGGGCTCTGGCCAGGAATCCGCCGCATGTCCGCAGATGGTTTTAGTGGTTACAGCGCCCCCTCATGGCGCTCTCAGTGACCAGCACCTCGGCGCTCGTTAAGAGGCGCCGGGGGATTTTGATACGGATATGCTGCAGAATCAGGTGCAGCAGACATTTTGCAGCGTTTCCACCCCGTATGGACGAACCCCTTCGGCCGGTTTCTCTTCACATCACGGCTGCCAAATGATAGGTGATGTGATTTTTGATACAGGTGAAGCATTTTACAAAGCTCGAGTCTAAACCTTCTCCAAGCAGGTTCAGGGATTGTAGAGGTTGGCGTAAATACTAATTAGCGTGAAGTTCGCACGGTAAACTATAACCTGGGCTTCTGGGTGAACCTTCAAGTTTACCTCCTGTTTAAGAAAACTGCGATGAGACAGAAGACAAGGACTTCCCCGTCATCGGCAGGATCTGCTGGGAGAGATCTAATGCGGACAGGCAGCTTTACTCACAAACTAAGTGCTTGATGGGAGTCCGAATCCGAGGACCCTCGCTGACGACCTGCAGCACCAGACACAACCACTCAACCGAAGCTATATTTCAACTACATTAACAGCAAAAGGATTTGCAGGGAGAGCGCTGGCCCTTTACCGAATAATGCAGGAGAAATCATTGATAATGACGAAGGGAAAGCAAATCTATTAAATTGTTTCTTCTCAAGTGTATTTACAAACGAAAAGGAAATGCCACACGAGATGCAGGGGAATAAAATGAACCCCTCGCAAAATATCTCATACCTAACGCAGGAGGAGGTGCGGAAGCGACTAAAGAAAACTAAAATTGATAAATCACCGGGCCCAGATGGATTACACCCAAGGATACTAAGGGAACTAAGTGATGAGATAGCTAGGCCGCTATACCTAATATTTCTAGACAATATCAAGACCGGGGTTGTACCATTGGACTGGCGCATTGCCAACGTGGTTCCAATTTACAAAAAGGGGAGCAAAAGTGAGCCTGGTAACTACAGGCCGGTAAGTCTCACTTCAGTAACGGGAAAAATTTTCGAGGGGATTCTGAGAGACGCCATCGATGAGTGCCTCAAGGAGAACAAGGGAATAACTCCTCACCAGCATGGATTCATGAAGGGTCGCTCATGTCAGACAAATCTGATCAGTTTCTACGATGAAGTAAGCTCTAAGCTGGACCAGGGAGAATCTATTGAACTCGTATATCTGGACTTCTCTAAAGCCTTTGACACCGTGCCACATAATAGGCTAATATACAAAATGAGGCAGCTCGGACTGGGCGAAAATGTGTGTAAGTGGGTAAAAAATTGGCTCAATGATAGAAAGCAGAGGGTGGTAATAAATGGCTCATACTCCGATTGGACCACAGTCGCTAGCGGGGTGCCACAGGGTTCAGTATTAGGCCCCACTCTATCAGGTCATTGATAAATATATTGAACAGAGGGACTGCACAGCAAAATATCAATATTTGCAGATGACACAAAATTATACAATATAATTAATGCAATGGAGGACAATGTGCGGCTACAAACGGACCTGGATAAGCCGGGGGCTTGGGCAGAAAAATGGCAAATGAAGTTCAATGTTTATAAATGTAAGACTATGCACATGGGCAGGAGGAACGGATGTCACCAATATTCACTTAATGGGGTACCACTAGGGAAAAGTGATATGGAAAAGGATCTAGGGGTATTAGTGGATAATAGACTAAACTGGAGTAACCAATGCCAGTCAGCTGCTGCAAAGGCAAATGAAGTCTTGGGGTGCATTAAAAGAGGTATAGGGGCGAGGGACGAGAACATTATCCCCCCACTATATAAGGCACTTGTCAGGCCTCACATGGAATACTGCGTACAGTTCTGGTCACCGGTGCTCAGGAAAGATGTCACAGTGCTGGAGGGGGTTCAAAGAAGGGCGACTAAACTAATACATGGAATGACGGGACTGGAATACCCAGAGAGGCTATCCAAATTGGGACTATTTACTCTAGAAAAGAGAAAGCTAAGAGGTGATCAAATAACGATGTATAAGTACATGAGGGGACAATACAAGGATCTCTCTCAGGATCTGTTTACACCCAGGACCACGACGGTAACAAGAGGACATCCGCTACGATTAGAGGAAAGTAGGTTTCATCACCAACATAGAAAGGGGTTCTTTACTGTAAGAGCAGTTAGACTGTGGAACTCTCTGCCTGAGGAAGTGGTGATGGCAAAATCCATAGAGGAGTTTAAAAGGGGACTTGATGTCTTTCTGGAGAGGAAGGACATTATAAATATTAGGTTAAGTGTTAATCCGGGTATACAGGCAGGTAGGAACTATTAGGGGTTGGTCCAGGGAACAGTCTGATTGCCATTAGGGAGTCGGGAAGGAATTTTTTCCCCAAAAGGGCTAATTGGCTTCTGGCCTTGGGGTTTTTTTTGCCTTCCTCTGGATCAACACAGTAGGATAGACAGGCTGGACTAGATGGACATTGTCTTCATTCAGCCTTACATACTATGTTATTATGTTACTATATGACATGGGCAGCTTCAGAGAAGGGCACTGCCGGATGGCGGGTAAGTATAAACTATACCTCACCTGGCTCCCCATCATGTCCCGTAAAAGCACCAAAACCTAGCTGTGGGGCGGGGGGTTGCAGAGGGGAGTGGGGGGTAGCAGCGGGGAACAGGGGGGAGCCCTCTCTCTCTCCCTCTCCCCCCCACTCCCCGCTGCAACCCCCCGCTCACCCACAGCGCCCCCGAGTACTTTTCACCCGAGTAATGAAGTACTCGAAAATCGCGGTGCTCAATTGCGAAATCGCCCTTACCGAGTACGTTCGCTCATCTCTAGTTAGCATGCTTACAGGAACAGGAGTGTTCATTTGTATCAGTGACTGAACAAAAGAGAAATCTAGAGGAGAATGATATTTGGCGTGACGCCCGTCACCTGCACAACCGCATCAATCCTCCTCGGTACACGTATACAAAGTCAGAGGATGTGTAGGAGTGTAGTCAGGGGTAGAATACATCAGTTATACCAACCGGTGACCATCTTGTAGGTTAAACACAGTCAATAAAGGGGCTTTTCAAGTTATGTTATATAGTTTTGGGCAACCCACGCCAAAAACGATTAAACTCACTGCGACGTTGGACCGCCGTTGGATCTTTGGTTGGTTGCAGCAGTCACATGAGCAAACACTCATGACCACTGCAGCTCTTACAAACAGAAGACTGGTTGACCAGAAGAGTGCGGTGGGGAAGCTTTGTGGCCGCAGGAGAGAAGCAGTGTATTTATGTACTCTGCACACCCCACAGTCACCAATTTACTAAAAAAAAACACTTTTAACTGAAATAGTTGTGTTGGAGGCTTAAAACGGGGTGAGGAACAGCCAAAACTCAGCTACAAAAGGTGAGGTTGTGGAAGACAGTTTCATGTCACAGGTCATACACCATAGCAAAACTGAGCACAGCAACAAGACACAAGGTAACTATACTGCATCAGCAAGGTCTCTACCAGGAAAAGATTTGAATCAGCACAAAGAAGCAGGCCACACTGAGGGCCGTAGATTTAGTGGTCGGCCAAGGAAACAGTGCAAAAGATAGAAAACACGTTTACTTACCTTTGAAATCATAAAATGTCCATGAGTGCAGAACTGACAGAAACCAGCGGACCCCGGTACAGAAACCAGCGGACCCCGGTACAGAAACCAGCGGACCCCGGTACAGAAACCAGCGGACCCCGGTACAGAAACCAGCGGACCCCGGTACAGAAACCAGCGGACCCCGGTACAGAAACCAGCGGACCCCGGTACAGAAACCAGCGGACCCCGGTACACCCACCTACTGTTCACAGACATCTGGCCAGGAGTAGTTTTCGTGGACAGATTACAACAAAGAAGTCGATGCAGTAAGAAGGCCAAGTGATTCAACTATGCATTAAAACATATGAAACCGGGTGCAGAAAAATGTCAGCAGGAGCTCTGGACGGAGGAGTCAAACTTTGAAATATTTTGCTGTAGCAGAAGGCAAGTTTGTTTGCCGAAAGGCTGGAGAGCGGAACAATGATGAGTGTCTGCAGGCAGCAGTGAAGCATGGCGGAGAGCGGTACAATAATGAGTGTCTGCAGGCAGCAGTGAAGCATGGTGGAGAGCGGTACAATAATGAGTGTCTGCAGGCAGCAGTGAAGCATGGTGGAGAGCGGTACAATAATGAGTGTCTGCAGGCAGCAGTGAAGCATGGTGGAAAGCGGTACAACACTGAGTGTCTGCAGGCAGCAGTGAAGCATGGTGGAGAGCGGTACAATAATGAGTGTCTGCCATCAGCAGTGAAGCATGGTGGAGAGCGGTACAATAATGAGGGTCTGCAGGCAGCAGTGAAGCATGGTGGAGAGCGGTACAATAATGAGTGTCTGCAGGCGGCAGTGAAGCATGGTGGAGAGCGGTACAATAATGACTCTGCAGGCAGCAGTGAAGCATGGGGGAGAGCGGTACAATAATGAGTGTCTGCAGGCAGCAGTGAAGCATGATGAAGAGCAGCACAATGAGTGTCTGCAGGCAGCAGTGAAGCATGGGGGAGAGTGGTACAATAATGAGAGTCTGCAGGCAGCAGTGAAGCATGATGGAGAGTGATACAATAATGGGTGTCTGCAGGCAGCAGTGAAGCATTGTGGAGAGCGGTACAATAATGGGTGTCTGCAGGCAGCAGTAAAGCATGGTGGAGAGCGATACAATAATGAGTGTCTGCAGGCAGCAGTGAAGCATGGGAGAGAGAGGTACAATAATGAGTGTCTGCAGGCAGCAGTGAAGCATGATGAAGAGCAGCACAATGAGTGTCTGCAGGCAGTAGTGAAGCATGGGGGAGAGTGGTACAATAATGAGAGTCTGCAGGCAGCAGTGAAGCATGGTGGAGAGTGATACAATAATGGGTGTCTGCAGGCAGCAGTGAAGCATTGTGGAGAGCGGTACAATAATGGGTGTCTGCAGGCAGCAGTAAAGCATGGTGGAGAGCGATACAATAATGAGTGTCTGCAGGCAGCAGTGAAGCATGGGAGAGAGAGGTACAATAATGAGTGTCTGCAGGCAGCAGTGAAGCATGGGGGAGAGCGGTAGAATAATGAGTGTCTGCCAGAAGCAGTGAAGCGTGGTGGAGAGCGGTAAAATAATGAGTCTCTGCAGGCAGCAGTGAAGCATGGGGGAGAGCGGTACAATAATGAGGGTCTGCAGGTAGTAGTGAAGCATGGTGGAGAGCGGTACAATAATGTGTCTGCCGGCAGCAGTGAAGCATGGTGGAGAGCGGTACAATAATGTGTCTGCCGGCAGCAGTGAAGCATGGTGGAGAGCGGTACAATAATGAGTGTCTGCAGACAGCAGTGAAGCATGGTGGAGAGCGGTACAATAATGTGTCTGCCGGCAGCAGTGAAGCATGGTGGAGAGCGGTACAATAATGAGTGTCTGCAGACAGCAGTGAAGCATGGTGGATAGCGGTACAATAATGAGTGTCTGCAGGCAGTAGTGAAGCATGGGGGAGAGCAGTACAATAATGGGTGTCTGCAGGCAGCAGTAAAGCATGGTGGAGAGCGGTACAATAATGAGGTTCTGCAGGTAGTAGTGAAGCATGGTGGAGAGCGGTACAATAATGAGTGTCTGCAGACAGCAGTGAAGCATGGTGGAGAGCGGTACAATAATGTGTCTGCCGGCAGCAGTGAAGCATGGTGGAGAGCGGTACAATAATGTGTCTGCCAGCAGCAGTGAAGCATGGTGGAGAGCGGTACAATAATGAGTGTCTGCAGACAGCAGTGAAGCATGGTGGAGAGCGG
Source organism: Eleutherodactylus coqui (assembly GCF_035609145.1). Taxonomy (NCBI): domain Eukaryota; kingdom Metazoa; phylum Chordata; class Amphibia; order Anura; family Eleutherodactylidae; genus Eleutherodactylus; species Eleutherodactylus coqui. The sequence goes on along the minus strand of NC_089848.1, from coordinate 2,769,967 downwards.
TACAATAATGTGTCTGCCGGCAGCAGTGAAGCATGGTGGAGAGCGGTACAATAATGAGTGTCTGCAGACAGCAGTGAAGCATGGTGGAGAGCGGTACAATAATGTGTCTGCCGGCAGCAGTGAAGCATGGTGGAGAGCGGTACAATAATGAGTGTCTGCAGACAGCAGTGAAGCATGGTGGAGAGCGGTACAATAATGAGGGTCTGCAGGCAGTAGTGAAGCATGGTGGAGAGCGGTACAATAATGTGTCTGCCGGCAGCAGTGAAGCATGGTGGATAGCGGTACAATAATGAGTGTCTGCAGGCAGTAGTGAAGCATGGGGGAGAGAGGTACAATAATGAGGTTCTGCAGGCAGTAGTGAAGCATGGTGGAGGCAGATACTAATGCATCATGCAATATCAACAGCGAGGCGCCCGATTAGCTACAAATTTATTCTACAGCAGGACAACAAACCGCAACATCCAGCGAATGTAATTAAGTGTAAAGAAGAACAAGGAGTCCTGGAAGTGCTGATGTGGCCCATCAAAGCCCTGATTTCACATCATTCAGTCTGTCTGGGATTACATGAAGAGACAGAAGGATTTGAGCAAGCCGACATCCACAGAAGATCTGGACCTAGTTCCCCAAGATGTTTGGAACAACCTCCCTGCTGAGTGCCTTCAAAAACTGTGTGCAAGTGTACCTAGACGAGTGGAAGCTGTTTTGAAAGCAAACGGTGGTCACACCAAATACTGATGTGATTTAGATTTCTCTTTGGTTCGGTCACACAATGCAAACACTTCTACGGTATTATTTGAAAAAAAACTCTTACTTTGCAGCATGTTTCCAGACACGCCAAAGCTTCTGCAGAGTAAGAAATATAGATTGTTAACTAGACCGTTTAAGTGACTGAGTCCTTGCTGAACCCCACGCAACAGATACATGATATATATATATATATATATATATACATACATATAGTTACAATCTATGCATTGGGTGGGATTCAGCAAGGACTCAGTCACTTAAAGTACATATAGCTTTATCTATACTAGAGAGCGATTTGTGGGAGGGCAGCCACATGCAGCACATGGACTGGTGCCACAAACCCCTGCCCGCCTGGACACTAACTAGACAGTGCTTCGCTCACCCAGCAATAATATGCAGCAGTCCCCACAGTGGACGTGTCTCCCAGGCGGTCTGGGATTGTGGTCTTATTTTCCAGTAACCAGGGGAGATAAGCTAAGTGCAGTGCTCTTTTGTTTGTTTTTGAAACACCTGCTTTCCTGCGGATCTGCGGCACCTCCATAGTGACAGCTGCGGGTGCGCTGCGGTGGGGACGGCTTCCATTGACTTCAATGGAAGCAGTCACTGCGGGACCCACAAGAAAATGGAGCATGCTGCGATCCTGACCCGCACGCTGGAAGAATCATCACATCCGTATGCTTTTACTTGCCGTGCGGATGCTAATACATCCCCATGGTGCGGATCTTCACGTGGACATTGGGCCAAACCCAGAGAATGGTAGGGAGATAGCTCAACATTCAACAATATGTAGAGGGCTGTCATTACACACTAATAACGAGGATTCCGGCAGTTATTGCAGAGTCAGCAACTAAAGCTGGTTTATAGTATGACAAGCATGATCAGCCTCACATGGCGGGATAGCTGGCCAATCTCTGGAACCATGAAGCTAACAATTCAATGACATCATAAAAATGGTGATGAAAAGTTGGAAGGTTGCTGATATTGTCCTTTAACGGCTTACCTTCTTGAAATAGCTTCCGTCTTTTCTCTGCGTCTAGAAGGGTCTGGAGGCCGCAGCCGTCCACATCAGCAGGCGGTAAGCTAGTATTTGCTGTACTAGAGTTCATCCGAGTTGGAATGGGTTCAAAAGTTGGATCCAACTCTAATATTAATTTATTGAGTTGCTCAATAGACTGGTCAATATCCAAGGTTGGAGAAGATGGTATGTCTTCACTCTGTACCTCCAGCCCATTGGGTGTAGGTAATGCATGCCTGTTAGCTTCAGGATCCATGTCCTGAGCAGAACTGGACACACTTCTCTGACCCACACCTCTATGAGATGCAGAAGACGCTTTAGGGACATCCGGTGTGTTCGATGAAGAGGAGTCCGGTGAGGCGTGGAGAAGGAAACGACTTTCATTATCGCCATAGCGGTAATGCTGGGAACTGACCATTTGCTGTTGGCGTACCCACGTCTGAGTAGAGTAATTGCTCTGTATATAGGGGGGAGGTTGTGCTGTTGGCTGTTGGACTTGCTTTGGTTCATGAATGGTGTATGATCGTTCATACATATGGTCAATGCCAATACCCAAGTCAGGCACAAAGTGATGGTTGTGTTCATCTCCGGTGTCAGACAGCAGGGAGTTCTGGCTGCTCTTATGGCAGCTGAAGTTGCCCAGATTGTTGGACTGTTGGCCTTCTGACGATGACAGAGTACCGATGCTGTCCACACTGTGTAAATCATGGTTTGGCATTTCGTCGTCTAGAATATCAGTTTCCCTTTCTTTGAGTTTAGTGTTCCCATTGACATGGATCTGCGCCGGTACGACGTGCCGCGTGCCACCATACTTGTTGTGAGCATCGGTCATATCCTTCCGTGGGCTTGTAGGGTTATTCACCCCAAACCCACTTAGAAGTTGATCCAGTTCTGCTTTTTCTTTTGGACTCAGACCTAGTTTGCTTCTTGATCCAAGCTTTTCTTCAGTTCTCTCGGTCCTAACAGAAGCCGTGGAGTGTCCAGAATCACTGCTGACTGATAACGTGTGATCGCTGTGATCAGGACTGCTCGTCAGGGGAACCTCAGGCTTGATGACTGTAACTGACCCATCGGAAAGACTTTTCTTTCTGACTTTTGCATACAAGCTTCCATCCAGAGGTCCCTGGGTGTGCGGCACTGGAACAACAACAACAAGGAGTTAACACATTGCTGAAGGTTAGCATTTTAACTTCATTTTTATGTATCATACTTCATACGGTTTTCATGACCTCAGCCTGCAGTTATTGAAGGGGTAACACTTTGGAAGCAGCGGACCATGCTGCACAAACATTAAAGGTGGCCTCACGTGGTCCTCTGCCGCTCTACTCACTGTTACAGAGGACATCACAGGGACACATGACCACTCCTGTTTGTCAGTGACATCATCACTTTAGCAGGAAGTAGACGACCTGTCGGCCGCAGATGCCCAACAGGCCGTCCCAGCAATGTTTGTGCTTTTACTCCGGAACGATCCTTGCCAAGTGGCTGGAGTCGGAGTAGTCCGGGGATCTTCCTGCCCGCCGCCTCCATTCACAGGTCATCGACTGCCTATTAAACGGGCCGATCCGTTGTACGCTTTTTATACATACAGAAACTGAACTAAGTTATTGTTTGTCGCGCATATATTTAGGCAGAATCGTCAGATTCTCGCCGATCGAGGGATTCTGTAAAAGGGCCCGCAGCCCTCTAATTCTGCACCAACCAAATGCATCAGAAAGGGTAGTCAAGGGAAAAGCCTGACTGGTAATGATAGGGAGCAGCAGCTGACAGCAGGGAGTACGGAAACCCACAGTACATCCCCTGCAAATTAAGAAAAGGTAATTGGCCCTTGCTTAGATCTAGGGCCAATTACTTTAAACAATTGATTTCAATGAGAGCTGCGCCTCTACACAGGGGTCAGAGAAGCAGCGTCCGCCCACCCCGTGTAGGGTCACTGACTGTAAAACCCACTTATGGGTTAATCAAGTGGTGGCGAAACTATGGCACGCAGAGCCCTCCCTGCTGGCATGCATCACCATCGGCCGCTCACCACATTAGTGAATGCCTGCAAGGGGGGGGGGTTGGCAATGACTGCTGGGGGGGACACTTACCACTAAGGGGGCATTATTACTGCTGGGGGAGCATTATTACAGCTGGGGTGGGTATTATTACTGCTGGGGGACCGCTGGGGGGGGGGCCATTATTACTGCTGGGGGACCGCTGGGGGGCATTATTACTGCTGGGGGACCGCTGGGGGGGGCATTATTACTGCTGGGGGACCGCTGAGGGGGGCATTATTACTGCTGGGGGACCGCTGGGGTGGGTATTATTACTGCTGGGGGACCGCTGGGGGGGGCCATTATTACTGCTGGGGGACCGCTGGGGGGGGGGGGGCATTATTACTGCTGGGGGACCGCTGGGGGGGGGCATTATTACTGCTGGGGGACCGCTGGGGTTTGTCACTATTATTACTGCTGGGGGACCGCTGGGGGTTGTCACTATTATTACTGGTGGACTGTTGTCACTATTATTACTGCTGGGGAACTGCTGGGGGGCTGTCACTGTTATTACTGCTGGGGGGCCTTTGGGGGCTGTCACTATTATTACAGCTGGGAGGCCTCTGGGGGGGGGGATGTCACTATTATTACTGCTGGGGGGTGTCACTATTATTACTGCTGTGGAACTGCTGGGGGGCTGTCACTGTTATTACAGCTGGGAGGCCTCTGGGGGGGGGGATGTCACTATTATTACTGCTGGGGCGTGTCACCATTATTACTGCTGGGGGGTGTCACTATTATTACTGCTGGGGGGGCCACTGGAGGGGTGTCACTGTTATTACTGCTGGGGGGCCGTTAGGGGCTGTCCCTATTATTACTGCTGGTGGGCCGTTGGGGGCTGTCACTGTTATTACTGCTGGGGGGCCGTTGGGGGCTGTCACTGTTATTACTGCTGGGGGGCCGCTGGGGGGGGTGTCACTTATAACTGCTGGGGAACTGCTGGGGGGCTGTCACTGTTATTACTTCTGGGGAACTGCTGGGGGGCTGTCCCTATTATTACTGCTGGGTGGCCTTTGGGGGTTATCCCTATTATTACTGCTGGTGGGCCGTTGGGGGCTGTCACTGTTATTACTGCTGGGGGGCCGCTGGGGCGGTGTCACTACTATTCATGCTGGGGACCGCTGGGGGGGGTCACTATTTTTACTGCTTGAGGGGTGTCACTATTTTTACTGCTTGAGGGGTGTCACTATTATTACTGCTGGGGGGTGTTACTATAATTACTGCTTGGGGCCACTGGGGAGCTGTCACTATTATTACTGCTAGGGGGCAGGTGTCACTATTATTACTGCTGGGGGCCGCTGGGGGGTGTCACTATTATTACTGCTGGAGGGGTGTCACTATTATTACTGCTGGGGGGGGACACTATTATACTGGGGGCCGCTGTGGGATATCACTATTATTGCTGTGGGGGGTTACTATTATTTCTGGGGGGGGGGGGGGGGTGTAGCTAATACCGCTGGAGTAGGTTTACGTGTGGTGGAAATGGGCAGGGCCACTTCAAAATAGACAGTGTGCCAATTTTGACTGCTTTTTGGATGAGGAAATGCTGCAGAATTTTCCAGACATTCCCGCTGAGGACGTTCTGCAGTATTTCCACATCCAAAAAGCAGTTAAGATCTGCACCCGGTCCATTTTGAAGCGGCCCTGTCCTTTTTAGAACTATGGGGGTAAAATCATACGTTGTGATAAGCCCCGCCCCTTGACGTGTTGGCACTTTGCGATAAATAAGGGGGTTTTGGGTTGCAGTTTGGGCACTCAGTCTCTAAAAGGTTCGCAATCACTGGGTTAATCCATTGAGCCCTGTAGCATGTATAGCATAAATAGCAGGACAGTGAGAGAATGGGGGAGGTGGGGAATATTACACACTGAGCCATTTGCAAACTGACGTTAGTGGTTTAAGGGATCCTTGAGCCCCCCTCGCTCATTTCCCTGCAATTGTTACCCCTGCAACCCCTATTGCTATGTCACTGCTCAGTGAGGGTAGGAAAACCTGTGTCTGTACACTTGAACATTGGCAAGTCCAGTCAGTGCTTAATATTTGTCTTGGGGGTCCTGACAAATTGCCTAGCTTGTCCTCCCCCACAACAATGGCCCCGGGTGAGCATGAAAACCAAAGTGCAGTTTATCGATTTCTGTGCGGGAAGGGGAATATCACAATTAAGAGCTTCAGTTTCAGCCATATAAACAACCAGGCCTGAAACCTCAGCAAAGGAACCAGGAACGGCTATTAAGTTTGGGATGGAGGCCTGAGGCCTGGTGTTGGCAAGGAGGACATTATTTGCATAGGGACTTTCTTTATATTCTCTTCATCCTAGTGTGACGCGCATAATCTTGGTTCTAGATCTGAGAAGGTGGGCTAAGGGCTCCATGGTCAAAGCAAAGAGGACAGGGGGCAACGCTGTCATGTGCCGTGGCTCAGGGCTGGATACAGCAGGAAGGACCACCGTAAACGCCACATGTATGCCGGCCTTCCTGAGGACTGGGAAAAGATCCTCCCGATTATATATTGCTCATATAGCCAGTGAGATTCTATGGGAATTAGAGACGTGGATAAGCTTCAAGATTTTCCTGACATTATCCGGCACATGTAAAGAAATTGGGTGATAGGTCTTAAGGGATGTGTGGTCCTTATTTAGCTTCAAGTTAAGAGTTTTGTGAGCCTCTAAGAACTTGTCCAGAACTCCTCTACTAGAGAAGATGTCATTATAAACCTCAGTCAGAGGTCGGCAGAGAATGGAGGAATTTCTTATAGGAAACTGTCCAGACCAGGCACTTTGCCTAACTTAAGACTTAACAGTCTCTACCTTCTCTTCAATCTATAGGTTGGTTGAGGTGTGACACTTGTCCTGTGGTACGTTGGAAGGTAATATTTCTCAAGACGTTGTAGCTGGCAGACGGGGACTTTTGGGGTTTAAGTGTATACAGAGTTCTAGAGAAGTCATACAAGGTTTTGGCGATCTTATCTGGGTTGAATGTGCATTGCCCATTAGGAGATCGAATTGAATCTATGGCGTTGATCTGCTGTCTCGGCTGTTATTGGCTACCAGAAGCTTATCAGGTTTGTCTCAGGTCTAAAGCATACAGAGTGAGTCCATGGGATGGCCTTTTTGACTGCAGAGGTATACAAAAGATTGAGCTGCATTGTAATGTCCCTAATCTCCTTCCTCAAGGCTAAATGAGGTCCCTGCTGGTTTGCCATTTCATGGAGAGCTAATTGCCGCTACAGTACCTGCGGATCCTCCTTGTTTTGGGATGCAATCTGAGAGATCTGACCTCTCATGAAAGCCTTATGGGCCAACATACCCATATGGGCTGCGAGTCTGCAATTCTACTTAGACTGAAGTAGGAAGTAAGCCGTCCGGGGATCAATGAAAGGGTTATAGAATCTTTAAAGACAGCTTCATTAAGTCGAAAGGTGGGTTGGGATGATGCGTAAAAAGGCCCGTGCCATGTCATGGTGAGACCAGGCACAGGGTATATGCCAACAAGCCTGCGTAAAGACCAGCAACCAATCAGTGCGGCAGCAAACGTATGTGGGGCTGAATAGAACGAATATCCTCTATGAGAGCCATCAAGGCGTCAGCTACTGCCAAGTCTCTTTATTTGGAACACAGTAGTATCGGGAACGGACAACATGCAATCCACATTAGGGGAAAGGATCACGTTAAAGTTCCCCGTCCAATATATGGTTGCTCTTTGATACATTTGGAGTTTGACGACTAAAAGGATAAAAGTTGTTTGAAGCGGTTGGCGACCGGGGTGGATGAATTACTCTAACAATCTGCTGATCATAAAGGGAGCCATGTAGAATGACAAATCTGTCCTGGAAGTCCGACGCAGCCGTACCAACCAAAGGAGGAAAGGAATTCTGTACAAGAATCGCCCCCCTGGTGTTTCTTAGGAGCCGTGGATGAATACACTGGAGAATACTGGGATGGAAGTGCTTTGGGGCGGAGGGATTAGAGAAGTGGCTCTCCTGGGGACCAATACGATCAGCTCTTAATTTGAGGTACTGCTGCCTTACCTCTCAAGTGGCGAATTAAACCCTCAACATAATGGGAGAGAATAACCATACTTTGCGTTGAAGAAAAACTAATGCATCCTGGGCAACAAATTAAGTTCCCTACACCTTTTCTGAGAAGTTTGGTTCTTGTCACATTCCACGGCTTTTGTAGCTTGTCTTTGCACTCCTATGTTGTCCATGTCTTCCTGTAGATGAAGTCTCTAGAACCGATCACAGTATCCCAGATGTGTCCCCAGAGCTCTATACAGCGGATCACAATCTCCCTCTTTCCACTGGTCATACATCTAACTATTGCCTGCTGCCTGGCCGCACTGCGGACTCATTCTGAAGCTGTCAGAAAGCAGAACCCCTAAATAACCATCTGTTGTCCAACTTCTCCGCAAAGCGGAATTTGTGCCCACGATTCTCAAAGTTGGTATGTTAGGTGAATAGTGCATTCCCCCTGGTGGCAGGGGTTACTGAAGGCCTTTGACCCAGGCTTGGCAACCATATAAACTAAAGAATCAAACTAGCTAATTTACCGTAAATGGCAGTGTACTCCATCTCTATGGGAAAGGCTGTTCTGACAGGAGATAATAGCATGGTGATGGCAACTATGTAGAAGGTGAAAGGACTGCATCCCGCTGAAGTCTGAAGAAGGACCCGCTCCAGAACATCACTGTTGTATCTTGTGAAACGTGAGGATGTCAACAGAAGCAGATTTATTCAATGCCGAACAGGACTGTGGGGAGGCTTCCTGGTGAAGAAATAAACTAAGGCTGGGCTCACACGCACGGATTTGAATTGCGGTCTCCACGATCGCCGTCCATGCGTATCATACGCGGGCATGGACTTTCGCCTCCTGACTTGCAAGCAGGAACTGCAGATTCTGTAAGCGGGAAAACCCCCACCCCAGCATGCTCTATTTTACCGCACGTACAGGCTCCATTAATTACTGTGGATGCGTTCGATCTACAGCGCAGACATTGCGTATGGACGCCGATTCGTACGCACATTGCTAGGAGACGAGAGAAGAGATAGTAAAAAGACATCAGGAATTTGTGGGCAGACAACGCAGGACGAAGTCAGGGGAACAGCGCCCCATCCAGACTGTCCGCAACCGCCGCTTATCCTTCTGGGATCTTCCTCCACAAGAAGAAGGGTTTATATTACTTCCAGCCGAGCCGAGAGAGCAGCATCCAGTCCTGAAGGCGGTCAGAACATCTCACCACGATGGCACAAGAGAATGTCGCCCGAGCGATAGAAAGGTGTTTCCAACTTTCTGATGCCATTCCCTGCTGCTTTCCTTCTTCTGCGGGGACGATATGCTGTCCTTGTATGTACATCTACGCGGAAAACCGAGTGCATACATGATCAAGTGACAAGAGGGCATCCGCTACGTCTAGAGGAAAGAAGCTTCCATCACCAACATAGGAGGGGGTTCTTTACTGTAAGAGCAGTGAGACTGTGGAACTCTCTGCCTGAGGACGTGGTGATGGCAGGATCCATAGAGGAGGTTAAGAGGGACTAGATGTCCTAACATACTAGGTTACTGTATGCAATTGGCTTCTGCAATCATACTCCGGTCTCCCGCTGCGGATGTCCGCTCATGGAATCTGACCTGTTGGTCTGAGCTCGGCCCAAGAGCAAATGTACAACCTTTCAGAGATGTAATATGGAGACATAGTACGCGGGGTGAGAGCATCAGAAGAGATGTTACATCTTGTGCGTTGCTCTCCGTTCTTCATTTGCTAACCTGCCTGGAGAAGGAACGTCGGCGGTCTGAAAGCTCCTAAATAGATGCCTCCGCTTGGCCAATAAAGGGAGCGTCTTTGGTTATTTATCATCACTGAGACCCCGGACTGAAAAGTTAATGACGTTAAATTCCTTTTACATGTAATTTACAAAGAATGAATGGCTTAAACAGGAGTGTGAGGGCTGCAGTCACACCGCGTGTAGCGGGTTCACCTGTTACATACATGTAGAGCGCTCCTTCTACAATATCAGCGGCTCCATCCACTGTTGGACCATTTTACTTCAACTTAAAAAAAGCAACCAGAAGCCTAAAGAGCTGATTAGTAGTCCAGCCCGACTCACCACCTAGTGGTCAAGCAAGTGGACTACGACTGAGCCGTCTGCATTGGGCAGCGGCTGGCAGAGAACATGGATTATGGGCTTTTTTTCAGCCATGAAATTTCTAGGTTTCTATATAAAACAGTCCCCCCCCCCCCGCCCCCCCCATGTTATACCGTCCGATCTGCCGGCATTCAGATTACTACCGCCTGTACAATCCAGCATGGCAGATGAAACATTTTCCACGTCCCGTTTCTTAGTTAGTGGTCATTTACACAAACAAAAAATAGTCAAATAAGCATTACAAATCTGGCATGGGCCCTCAAGCCTTGGCTCCGGGCCTCGGGGTCAGGACGGTTCTTGCATCCCCATCACACAGATGTTGAATGCAGCCGTCTCCAAAAGAAATCCCCACATAAAAGAAGGAAATGCGATTGATCCACTCGAACTCGGAGCCTCGGTCTTCAGACTACAGAACACAACGCTTCATGGACTCGCGGAAAGACAGAGCTTGTGACATGCAGAACCACATGAAGCCCACCCTACATGGTGCCCCCTAGTGGTGCACACGGGGCCCAATCAGTACTGCTGGAGTGGAGGAAGGTTTATTACTTGGAATGTCAAACAGAAGTCAATTAAAGAGAAGCAGCAACAGAGCCGCAGTAAGTGGGGAAGGCGCTTCTTCTGGAAGTCTGCCCCTTACTTCATGGCTGTTGTTAGAGCCGGTCGGTTTTGCACAGAATCCTCACTAGTGGTTCTACATGTCGGACATTTGGTGTTCAATAGGAATGAAGCAGCAGAATGACTGCATTCATCTCATTTATACCATAGTGATTTGGGGGGTCAACGCAGCCCGCTTCAGTGAGAGACGATCTCAGGTAAAGCCATCATACACGGGACGACTATCTGGATGGCCCTAACGAGCGACCAATGTAAGTAACAGTCGTTCCCTGGAAACACCAACGGGGAGAGGAGCAAGAAATAGTCAGCTCACCCACAATAGTCACTGGGTAACTATCCTCCGGTGTAAACGGGCAATCATTTGCCTTTCAACGACTAGCCAGTCACTCGGTAGGGAGGCGCCGCAGCCACTGCCAAAATGAGCAAGTAAACAATCGTTCCGTGTAGAAGTACACAAAAACAGTCATTCATGGAGCGACTACTCAGATGATCGAGGTCCCGGGGAACGCCGCCCTACGTTAGTTCTGTAGGAAATGTAGATTTTCAAAAACAATCTAGTGGGGAAGAAGAAAGCGGCCTTCTAGAAATTTAGACATCTAGAAGCTTCTCATCAAGAGGCAGCTTAGTAAATGGCTGCATCACTAAAGTGCCGGCTGGTCTGCAGACACCCAGCGGTAGAGGCCAGAGCCACCAGCCCCCCATTTATGACAGCTAGGCACGCCAGCCCCCCATTTATGACAGCTAGGCACGCCAGCCCCCCATTTATGACAGCTAGGCACGCCAGCCCCCCATTTATGACAGCTAGGCACGCCAGCCCCCCATTTATGACAGCTAGGCACGCCAGCCCCCCATTTATGACAGGTAGGCACGCCAGCCCCCCATTTATGACAGCTAGGCACGCCAGCCCCCCATTTATGACAGCTAGGCACGCCAGCCCCCCATTTATGACAGCTAGGCACGCCAGCCCCCCATTTATGACAGGTAGGCATGCCAGCCCCCCATTTATGACAGCTAGGCACGCCAGCCCCCCATTTATGACAGGTAGGCACGCCAGCACCCATTTATGACAGCTAGGCACGCCAGCCCCCCATTTATGACAGCTAGGCACACCAGCCCCCCATTTATGACAGCTAGGCATGCCAGCCCCCCATTTATGACAGCTAGGCACGCCAGCCCCCCATTTATGACAGCTAGGCACGGCATTAGCCTTCTTTTCTCATTGCTGGTTTTAGCCCATTGCCATTGTCTCCTTGCAGTTATGACAACTGAGACTCAACTCTTTGGCTTGTGGCAAACTAACTTCTCAAGTGGAGCTGCAGTGAAAAGGATGGAGAAGACCGCAGACAAGACAAGTAATGAGGAATGAAGCTGGAGAGACGGCCCGGTACATGACGGTAGTGACACATCTAGGTACACCGCCGCAGTACGACACCAAGACCACAAGAGGCGGCCAGCAGCACCCGAAGACGAGGACCACAACTGCACGTCCGACGGTCCCAGAAAGACACGATGATTAAAGTAACACCTCCCAAATGTTACAAATGTTACAGCAAAGTCAATCTGATAATTGCTACTAATTGCGTTCCTCAACTGCGGAGAAACGAGATGCAGGAAAACAACAATATGTGAAAGTGGCCAAAACCTGCCGGCATCTGATGGCCAAACGCCTGAAGGATCAACGATACAAATGTAACTTCTGCATATTTGGGGTCTAAAACAACAGAAGACAGAAAAGAAAGGAAAGGAACGGCGGCGGCTGCATCTACGGGGCCACAACTGCTCATTAGTGGGTCTCATCTCCATAGTAAACAAGGTTTCAGAATTCTACAATAGTCCGTGCTGTGACTTTATATAAAAGGCATCACTGACTGTATAGCGGGACATGATGTTACACGTGTAAGCAGCTGCTCCGTATGCAGAGCCCACCACGGACACGGGATGTGACACGTGTAAGCAGCTGCTCTGTATGCAGAGCCCACCACGGACACGGGATGTTACACGTGTAAGCAGCTGCTCTGTATGTGAGCCCACCACGGACACGGGATGTGACACGTGTAAGCAGCTGCTCTGCATGTTGAGCCCACCACGAACATGGGATGTTACACAGGTAAGCAGCTGCTCCGTATGCAGAGCCCACCACGGACATGGGATGTTACACGTGTAAGCAGCTGCTCTGTATGTTGAGCCCACCATGAACATGGGATGTTACACAGGTAAGCAGCTGCTCCGTATGCAGAGCCCACCACGGACACGGGATGTGACACATGTAAGCAGCTGCTCTGTATGCAGAGCCCACCACGGACACGGGATGTTACACGTGTAAGCAGCTGCTCTGCATGTTGAGCCCACCACGAACATGGGATGTTACACAGGTAAGCAGCTGCTCCGTATGCAGAGCCCACCACGGACACGGGATGTTACACAGGTAAGCAGCTGCTCTGTATGCGGAGCCCACCACGGACACGGGATGTTACACATGTAAGCAGCTGCTCTGTATGCGGAGCCCACCACGGACACGGGATGTTACACGTGTAAGCAGCTGCTCTGTATGTGAGCCCACCACGGACACGGGATGTTACACGTGTAAGCAGCTGCTCTGCATGTGGAGTCCACCACGGACACGGGATGTTACACGTGTAAGCAGCTGCTCTGTATGTTGAGCCCACCACGGACACGGGATGTTACACAGGTAAGCAGCTGCTCTGTATGTTAAGCCCACCACGGACACGGGATGTTACACGTGTAAGCAGCTGCTCTGTATGTTGAGCCCACCACGGACACGGGATGTTACATGGGTAAGCAGCTGCTCTGTATGTGGAGCCCACCACGGACACGGGATGTTACACGTGTAAGCAGCTGCTCTGTATGTGGAGCCCACCACGGACACGGGATGTTACACGTGTAAGCAGCTGCTCTGTATGTGGAGCCCACCACGGACACGGGATGTTACACGTGTAAGCAGCTGCTCTGTATGTGAGCCCACCACGGACATGGAATGTTACACGTGTAAGCAGCTGCTCTGTATGTGAGCCCACCACGGACATGGAATGTTACACGTGTAAGCAGCTGCTCTGTATGTGAGCCCACCACGGACACGGGATGTTACACGTGTAAGCAGCTGCTCTGTATGTGGAGCCCACCACGGACACGGGATGTTACACGTGTAAGCAGCTGCTCTGTATGTGAGCCCACCACGGACATGGAATGTTACACGTGTAAGCAGCTGCTCTGTATGTGAGCCCACCACGGACATGGAATGTTACACGTGTAAGCAGCTGCTCTGTATGTGAGCCCACCACGGACACGGGATGTTACACGTGTAAGCAGCTGCTCTGTATGTGGAGCCCACCACGGACATGGGATGTTACACATGTAAGCAGCTGCTCTGTATGTGAGCCCACCACGGACACGGGATGTTACACGTGTAAGCAGCTGCTCTGTATGTGAGCCCACCACGGACACGGGATGTTACACGTGTAAGCAGCTGCTCTGTATGTGGAGCCCACCACGGACATGGGATGTTACACATGTAAGCAGCTGCTCTGTATGTGAGCCCACCACGGACACGGGATGTTACACATGTAAGCAGCTGCTCTGTATGTGAGCCCACCACGGACACGGGATGTTACATGGGTAAGCAGCTGCTCTGTATGTGGAGCCCACCACGGACACGGGATGTTACACGTGTAAGCAGCTGCTCTGTATGTGGAGCCCACCACGGACACGGGATGTTACACGTGTAAGCAGCTGCTCTGTATGTGGAGCCCACCACGGACACGGGATGTTACACGTGTAAGCAGCTGCTCTGTATGTGAGCCCACCACGGACATGGAATGTTACACGTGTAAGCAGCTGCTCTGTATGTGAGCCCACCACGGACATGGAATGTTACACGTGTAAGCAGCTGCTCTGTATGTGAGCCCACCACGGACACGGGATGTTACACGTGTAAGCAGCTGCTCTGTATGTGGAGCCCACCACGGACACGGGATGTTACACGTGTAAGCAGCTGCTCTGTATGTGAGCCCACCACGGACATGGAATGTTACACGTGTAAGCAGCTGCTCTGTATGTGAGCCCACCACGGACATGGAATGTTACACGTGTAAGCAGCTGCTCTGTATGTGAGCCCACCACGGACACGGGATGTTACACGTGTAAGCAGCTGCTCTGTATGTGGAGCCCACCACGGACATGGGATGTTACACATGTAAGCAGCTGCTCTGTATGTGAGCCCACCACGGACACGGGATGTTACACGTGTAAGCAGCTGCTCTGTATGTGAGCCCACCACAGACACGGGATGTTACACGTGTAAGCAGCTGCCCTGTATGTGGAGCCCACCACGGACACGGGATGTTACACGTGTAAGCAGCTGCTCTGTATGTGGAGCCCACCACAGACACGGGATGTTACACATGTTAGCAGCTGCTCTGCATGTTGAGCCCACCACGGACACGAGATGTTACACGTGTAAGCAGCTGCTCTGCATGTTGAGCCCACCACGGACACGAGATGTTACACGTGTAAGCAGCTGCTCTGTATGTGAGCCCACCACAGATACGGGATGTTACACGTGTAAGCAGCTGCTCTGTATGTGAGCCCACCACGGACACGGGATGTTACATGTGTAAGCAGCTGCTCTGTATGTGGAGCCGACCACGGACACGGGATGTTACACATGTAAGCAGCTGCTCTGTATGTGGAGCCCACCACGGACACGGGATGTTACACATGTAAGCAGCTGCTCTGTATGTGGAGCCCACCACGGACACGGGATGTTACACGTGTAAGCAGCTGCTCTGTATGTGGAGCCCACCACGGACACGGGATGTTACACGTGTAAGCAGCTGCTCTGTATGTGAGCCCACCACGGACACGGGCCATGTTCCCATCTGTATTGAAATTCCAATGGCAACATGTAAGCAGGAAGGACCTCCAGGAATGTTGTAAGTCATTAAAGCTCCATCAATGATTTACAGCCCCTCCTGTCCAGCCCAAAGCTGCAGACCTTTATAGGCTACATGCAAGATACCAACTACTCCAGGAGGCCATTCTGTGCTCTCCGGATCGAGGGCAGAAACGATCAGCAACTTCAAGATACACAACCAAGGCAGATGAATGCCGACCCCGCAGCGCTGCAGCAGCTGAGCCATAAGAGGGACATGATGGAATCTATGGATAACAATGCCGCCCCTATTATGGCAGCAGTAGACACACAGACAACACATACAAACAAGGCGACACAACTCCTCAAATACCTGGAGCAGAATCCCCTTCTCTCTGCCTCAGAACCTCTTTGATGCCCCCAGCGATCCCCTTTCCACTCATTCACCACTTGTGAGAACAGTCAGACAGGAGCCAGCGAGGCAGACCCATCCCCGCAGACGGCAGAGACCCCCGGCCCGCAGCCCAGACCCCCGAGAATCTGCAAGATGTGCTCAGCCTGCAGCTTACCTTCCCAGTGCCGAGACGTCTTAGAACTGTACAGAAAGTAAACAGGAAGGCGGAGAGAAGAAAACTAATCAGATTCACTGAAATAGGAACTCTTGGAACAGAAAAGTAGAAAGGGGGAGGTGAGGGGCGCCAGGAGAAATGGGAAAGTGAGCTTGTAAGCTATTTCATTCAGCAGGCTCCGCCTCTGCCAGATATGTCAGTTAACCATGTGAATGCCTTTCCTATGATGTTCCAGAACATGGGATAAAAAGTTACCCTCCCCCTCCCGGCCGAACACTAAATAAGGCGGCGTGTACCACGTTACGTCGTCACTAAGGACCATATTAAAGTCATCTCATGATCCCCCAACACGTCCCGCTACAAGCTGCCCCCCATACTACATTGTAGAAGGATACAGCTGGTAAGCAAAACAATGTATCCAAATGTATCCTGTGATGCAGCAACGCCGCTGATTGGCCGAATGTATCAGACAACGGGGCTGGAGTGCAAACCTGAAAGATCTGTGCTGTAGAGACCTTGGGCGGCTACAGGAATGGCCGACAGGGCCCCCAATGGTGGCACAGGCAGTGGCCCCCAAAACACATACATTTGGGGGGTTTAGCTTCAGAATGATAAGAAGGCTGATGCCATCCTAATACCCCCACCTCTGCGGACGGCATTTCTCACAACAGCCATCTGTAGCATCTCAGAAATATTAGAACACAAGCCTAATATCAGGGCCCGGCCACCACCCGGATGGAGCCGCAGCGATAAGGACATGATGGATTAGCGGGGTAATGACAGGGCGCTCACATGCACTCAGGCAGTAAGCATACCTTGGGGTCTAACCTGTCCGGCAGCAGCGCACCTATTCTACAGGTATCTGCAGCCATCCATACAGAAGACATTGAGCGGCCCGTAGAGCCGGCGCGGCCGGAGCCCGCCATAAGGGAGCGCGGAAAGATCCAGAAGTGAAGACAAATACAACACTTATTTTTCTCTTATAACACCAATATTTGAATGTTTCCGGCTGAACAGTCACCGCCACAAGAGGAAACCCTCGGATCGTCCTGCGCTCCTCTTGGGTCAGGAAGCGTAGCGTTCCTCTGTTAGGCCGGTCTCATACGACCAAATCTGAACTGCGGATTCCACGAGCGTCTGACCCGCGGATCCATCAAATACATTGATTTGCGCAGATCCGATCACATTAGCCGGATGGACTTGTACTCTTTAACCGCGGAATCCGCAAAATAGAGTGGATATACCGCAGCCCAAACACAATCACCAGGCGTATGTGCGGCAGCATCCGCATCATCACTAAGCAACGGCGCTGGAAATATAAACAAGGGCGTACCGTGCATGACCGCCTGCGTGAGGCTGCCGCCATGCGCAGTACAATTCCGTGGCCATACACCCCAGGCTCACGGCTTTAATCCACTGTAGGCCTCCGGCAGCGGATCCCACTTACAGCCATGTGAACCCGGCCTTAAAGGAGCGCACCTAGAAGGTGTGAGGAGACTTATAAGGCCATGCATGCTCCTCTGGAAGATATGCCAATAGTGATGGAACACAACCTCCACATGGCTCCTCTTTATGACAGCAGAGTCCAGGAGCCTCCAGACTTCCATATAGGTCACTGGGCGCCCCTGGATATATCCATATACACCTCACCTTACACTGCAGCTTCTCACTGAAGTTTATACCTTAGTAAAGGCCCATTTAGACACAACGATTATCGCTCAAAACGATCATCATTGCGTGTATCTGCACGGACATCCTGCAGTTTACGGTAAGCCGTCGCTCATCGTTGTCTTACGGCGTGCTGACCATGAGCCTCATCAGGGAGTCACAGCGGGATACAGCTGATACTATTGGTTCATCCCGCTCCCTGATGACAGGCGGCGTATGAAGAACTGAGCGGTCCAGCTGTGTCCTTCATACCCCCTTTGGAGCGCTCAGCTGTATAAGAGCCGGGCGCTCCGAGCAGAGGACAGCTGAATGCAGAAGACAAGCGATAAGCGTTCTGTCTAAATGGGCCTTTAACCCGTCAGCCAGTATAACGTGCAGGGAAACAGACTTCAAGCTGCACATTTGGATACACACTTAGTTCAAAGAAATTCCAGAAAATGTCCACAAACCAGTCATTTGCCCACAATGAGATGCTGGGTTCGGCTGACTGCCCCTCTAGTAGTCAGCTGTATTTTTTTTTTGCATTTTCTAGAGTCTGCAGTCATTTTGCGTCCCCCCTCTCTCAGCTAGTAGGCGCACCCATAAATCATGGGGGCCCATAGCACAACACAGTGTTAGGCCTTGCCACCCCAGGCCCCTATCTGATGACTGAATCCTGATTATGCCATCACCCTCACACTGCTCTTACCCCCGACTGACGCTAATCTAAGCAGCTGCACAGAATGTCCGAAAGCAGTCGCTGATCACTAGGTAAAAGCCCCCCGGCACACGGAAGGATATGGCTTCCCAGCGCAGAACAGTCGCCAATGATTATTCGGAGAAAGGAGACAGGGCCGCACATCCCGGGCACACCCTGCAGCCACTGCCCAGCCGGCTTACATGGTAGGCACGCCACTTCAGGCCAGGCTCACTGTAGGCTGTTCCCCTATTGGCTGGGACTGGTGGATGGTCCTAATGGCCTCTTGTAGTCCTCTGCTGCTGTGGCATTCTACCTCGTCATCACGGTCACCACTACCCGGCTACTCTTCCAACCTCCTGGGATATTCTGGCTCCTTGGATCCTCATTGCCGTTGGACTCCCCAGCCCAGGCTTAATAGACCAATCCTACCGTTACATGGCAGAAAGCCTTCAGCGCAACGCTTCGCTGCCGCGGCACCAAGTGGCTGGGCATTTCTCAAGCCTATGGTGTTGAGTAGGTGAGAGTGTCTGGCTTCATGTTCCAATGACCCTTCCCAGGCTTGCCATGACATTGTAAAGTACATTAAGAACCAGCAAGAATACATTAGTTGTGTTTCAAATGTATAAAAAGGAACAAACATTCAACAACGTGCGTATGTTTACAATAACCAAGGCGAAACGCCCAGAGGACTGCAGTGTAGCATTACGAGGGGCAGCTGCTGACGAGTCCAGAGACACCGGGGCATGGGGCGAGAACCTGCGAGAACCTGCGAGAACCTGCTCCTCCTCGCCTGAACACTACCAGTCCGCCGTCTTGATGCTCCGTGAATCCTCGCAGCCAGCAGGATTGGGCTAACTAGAATGTCGGATACGGCGTATTCATGGGCTCGGCTACCAACATGGAACGTAGTTGCAAACACCAGTCATGCTCTCTATTAAAGACCACAACTGGGCAGGAGCCTCATAGGTCATGCAGCTGGTAGACCTCCAGGTGCCATAGCAATCCATCGGGGCCCCGCTATCACATTGTGGGGGTCTGATGGGTGACAGAGGGCGCATCCTCACTCTGCCAGCCTTTTACATGCAAAGGGTTAAACAGCGGTTTGTTCAATCCCTGCTCTTAGACCAAGCGCCAGGCTGTCACCCGTCAGCCGAGCACCCGCTCGCCTCCTTAGTATGCAAGACCCGCGCCATGCCATGCTACTCATGCAGCTGCCATCAAAAAACGGCACTGAAGAATAAAGCCCCTTAACGGATGCTGTCGAAAGACGTATGGGCGGCCGTAAAGGGGTTAAACAAGTTACCATCATTTAGGCAGAGGTTCTTGCCCCGTTTGCAGGTCCATCATGTCAGAATGGTTTGGACTTCCGTCACCCCTGAAGGGTAGTAAACGTAACATTAACGGATATTTCAGCTGTAACCGTAAGAACAGAAGGGGTTAAACGAGCGCGCGACTAATTTGAAAGGTAGCAACACCTGAGAGAGGCGGGTGTCCACGGGTAGGTGGCTGCGGGAGAGGAGGGATCACAGCGGCTCTCCTGCCCTCCATACCGTTAACCCCTTAGTGACGCAGCATATTTGGAATCTAAAGGACACAATGATTTGGGGGATTTCCATCTCCCCTTCACAAAAGCCGTAACCCTTTAATGTTTCTGTCGACGCGGTTGTACGAGGGCCCGCCCCTTCGCGGTAGCTTTTATTTTTACAATTTTTGGTACATGCAATGTATTGTATAACTCAGTAATTTGGGGGAAGAAAACGTCAATCCGGCTTTTTTTTTAAACAATGTTAATCATGCAGCAGAAATGGCAAATCGACCGATCGCCGCGACGCCACAATTACCGACGGACGTTTAGGCCGTCTCCACGTTTGCACCATTAAACCCCTTTGTTTGGATTTTGTTTTTTACGTAATGGCATTCCAAGTCCCATAAGTTTATTTTTCCATGGACGGAGCTGTGAGCTGCAGGTTTGTATGGGCATCACTTTGGGGTACAGATGGCTTTTTTGATCATTTATTGCATTTTTGGGGGGACGCAAAATGAACAAAAGCATTGTGCCGCGCAGGATAAACAGTGTGTTTACATTTATTGTACTTGTCGTTACGGAAACAATGATACCAAATAGGAGTTTGGGGGTTTTTTTCATATAAGAAGTGAAAGTGTGCAAAAAAGGGTTATTTTTTTTCTTCTTTTTTTGCTCCATTTTTTTATGTCCTTGTTGGTGACTTGAACCAGAAAAGCTGTGAATGTCCTGCAATGCGTTATCGCCAGTGTCTGGTGTCCAGTTGCCATGGCAACTCATCAACCCTCCGCAATCACATAGAGGGCCGATGATGTCACACAGGAAGAGCGCTCCCCCTGTGAACCACTTATGTGCCGCGGTCTACATTGATCACAGCATGTAAGGGGGTCAGCAGTGGGGATCAGTCCCTTGGCATTAAGGGGTTAAGTTATGGACTTCGTGCACACCAGGTGATCAGCTTGGCTGTATTTATTGAAGTATTTGTAGACCTTGTACTTGTTGTACTTTACGTCTTCTGGAACAATCCTTCACATCCCCACCTATTGGAATGGCAGCCACATTACGAGCCGACAGGTTGGACACTGGCTCATAGGGTGGCTACCATGCCAACAGTTGGTGGCTCATTGGCATGGCTTTCCCCAGGGGGCACTGTACGGCCTACAGTAGGCTCACACGCAGCCCGCACCCCTCTGTTGGGTAATAGTCTTATTTGTACAGATTCTCTATCATGTCTTGACTATATCATTACATTGGAGAATGATGCCAAGTTACAGTAATAGATCCTGGCAGCTGAGGGGTTAATACACCTCGTCAGTCCCTTCAGATCTGTCAAGGTATCTAATTGGTGGCAATAGGTCGGCTAATAGTTTGGGCTGCAGTTACTCCATCAGTTTTGCTCAGCAATGAAAATGCCCTGCAGATGGCTTCTAGGTGGATACATTGTGGTTCCAGGCCCGATGGATATGGTGATGGCGGGATACAGCCCATCCAACAGTCACACCCTGCCATGACCATAAGAGTCGGTTACATCCAAGAGAACCTCCATAGGGGACGAGCAGCGCTAGATTATCAGCCACTCGTGGCAATCATCACTAGGACACCCAACGGAGAAGAACCAGGCGGCTGTCAGGCCACTCCATGGTGACTCCTGTTTACTGTGAATGGAGGGGCGGCTGGAAGGACCCCCGGTCACTTGGACTATCACAGGCGTTGATCCGTGGGACGGCTGCTGGGACTTCTACGCCCGACCTTCAGCCTTTGATCACATTTGGCGCAGCGACACAAAGCCCGGCATACAGCATTTCATCCACACAGTCTCATAAAGGCACTCGGGGAAATGGACACATTGCCCAACTGTGCAGCATGCATGGCATATTAGGGGGACCCCCAACACTGCGCTGTCTTCCTGGCGCTCCAGTTCGACCTACAACTAAACAGAATTACCTTTACTGACTGGTGATGGAACCAACTAGAAGGACGGCCATTTTGGACTTCATAATAAAAAGGATCCGGCGGGGGTCACCTGGGAAATGGTGGCCGTAACAGCGGGGGTTTCACGCTAAACACAGCCATTATTTAGGCAGAGCCGTGCTCACTGTCAGGAGTCGGAGGTTTATCCGTAACGCGTCCCGCTCCCGTCACGGCCGTATTGTTCGGGTAAGATACCATTGTCCCGGTCATAGATATTGTGAAATCACTGGGCTGATACTAGAGTGACTGACGGGAGGGCAGGGCGTAGGGTCACGGGGCCACAAAAATACGGAACAAAACCGAAATGAGCTCAGAGACGCCCCGAACCCCAAAAACAAAGATTGGGAAACCAGATACTAAGTGGAAGTCTAAAATATGACACTGTGAGGGACAGTGCGACTCATAGCAAAGGCGGATTATAGTGGGGCTGACCGGGGCCCGCGGCCGCCCACATCACCCGCTATAATCCACTAGTGAGCGGCGTCATACTAGTCCGCAGGTACACAGGCCACTAGTATCGGTCAGGCCGGCTTCAACCAGCGCAGCCACACTACCAATATCCAATAATGCACTTAGTGTTGTGTCGCCCACCGACGCCGCTGCAGCCGTACATATCACACGTGTGAACATAAGCATGCGATCTGCAGTGGCATTGCATGGGTTCAGCCGTCACTGGACAATTCCTGACACGGGAAGGCCTGTCCTTTAGACTTCGCTGAGGCTCATTGTTCGTACCATTAAAAGGTCTTCACACGTCTCGCTGCACCCTTAAACCCCAGAACAGTCCTACCAGGACCTCCTGGTGACCTTTTGTGGAGATGAAGGCTGGTATGGGGTGTAACCGAGCTATCACTTGGCTGATGTGCAGCTCTGGGGTCTCCATGGCTCACTCGCTTCCCTAATGCCGGTGGCAGTGCGCTTCATCTTTAGCAGTTTTTCCTCTTCATTTACACTTTTTACAATATGCCCCCCCCCCCCCGGCTTCCCGCTAATGGTGATGTGGAACAGTCAGCCCGCCATGCACTTCCTTGCAGCGGCTGTTGCAGTGACAGAGCAATATATGGCGATACGAATGACTGTCCACGCGGGAACGACCGCTCGTCCACAAAGACGGAGACATTGTACAGATCGGATCAGTAAGGGGGAGTATCAGCGGTTTGGCACGCAGACCCCGCCAATGACTTACTATACAGGGTCACTCAAAAAGAAGAAGATTTGGGGTTTAAACGACAAGAACCGGGTCCACAACCCACACATCACGGGGGAGGGGAGGGTGCGCCGTTCTTCATGGCAGCGCAGCGAGTTCCAGGTTCTGCCGCATGCACCCACATGTCCATCAGTCGTGGGGGGCGACTAGTGCTTGTCTGTTTGCATATGCAGCCAAGTTCGACACATTTGCTGCTCCACTCGTACATCTGCTTGTGACAAGAATTCCCTCTGTACTCGGACAATGGCGTCACATTGAGTAAACCCGATCACGCAGCCATTTCTCCTGCGGCGGCGCCACTTTCCTATAAACAAGAAGCTGCGCTGCCGCCGGAGATGGAACTTACTGGTGAGAACCCCTCCTGCCGTCAGTGATGTGTGGATTGTGGCCCCCCTTTGTAATTAATCCCCAAATCTGCTCCTTCTTGGGTGACCCCGTGTGTAAGAATACAGTAAATTAAGACACGCTAGGAGTCGTCGCTTTGACTTTCTAATAGAGCGCTAGAAAGGTCCTGCCCAGACTTAGGACATGACGTTCCGGCTACCTGCAGCCACCGCCATCGCACACGCCTGCAGACTGAACATCCCGGCAGGCGGCCGTACCCCCGATGCAGAGATACAAGGTAACCACTGAATGCCACATGGAGTTTACACAGGTGCACAAGTCCCGATGCCAGCCACTCACACCCCGACCACATCCGTGGGCGACCTCCATCCGGGACTTACCAGCAAGAAGGCCATCTCTAATCTGACATCACATAGGCTTGACCACGGTGGTCAAAATGCTGCAGGGCAGAGAAATAGTCATTAGCAGCCTGCTCTTGTAAGTGGGCATCACTGTGCACAGGGCCGCAGGATCTGAAGGGGAGTCAGTCTGCAGCCACTACATACAGTGACCGGCAGGGGCCGCAGAAGCCAAGCAGTGCCCAATGTAAACCCTTTACAGAGCAGCCATTGCTCAGAATATTGGTGCCCACTTCTCGTGCGCTCCCGGAGATCAGCATGGGTTCAGGACGGATTTTAGGGCGCTCATGTTTAAACATTCAGAGCCTCAAAAAAAATTGCCCAATTGGCTGATAAGTGGGCAAGACAGAAAAAAAAACTACCCCCCCCCCCCCCCCTCGAAACCTCCTGCCAGACCAGTCCTGGAGGCCGCTGAGGCAGCCGCAGTGCTTCATCCTTAGCCAATCACTAACCCCAACTTCTAGGACAGAAGCCATGGGGACAGACCGAGGGGACGTTTGTAAGACCAGGATTTAAAACACAGGAAAAAACCTTCTTATTAACCCCCCCCCCCCCTTCCCTCCCCACGCACACAAAAACTTGACCCCTTTTGCTCTCCGCTGATGAGCGCTCGCCGCCCTCACGGAACGCCATTTATTTTTCTCCCCAACAGTCAGGTGACAATTGGAAAAGATGTCACTTTATTGTAGATTGTGAATTTATGTCTCATGTAAATATATGGAAGGCAGAACTTGGCCGCCATTACTGCCTTTGTAACCCCTTAGATACATCCCCTTTATGTTCCAGCGGTCATCACTTTTTCCGTCAATGCGCTTGTATGACGAGTTTTAGTTTTTATAGGAACCAATTTCTGCTACTTATGATGTAGGGAATCCCTTTTTTTACTGGGGGGCGTTGGGCTATTTCAGCAGCTTTTTGGATTTGTTTTCCTGGCGCTCCCCGTGTGCTGGGAGTACGAGGTTACCTTCATTCTAAATTTAGAGAGGTTTTATGTCGTTTTATCACTTTTGCACAATTAACCCTTTTTTCCCCTCACAAGCACTGAGCGCCGCCCTCCAAGGCTGCAGCACTTTTATTTCTCGTCAGGCTGTATTTTGTGGGACAACTTGTAGTTTTTTTTCGGACCGTTTTTAGGTATATGTGATTTTTTACATTTTTTTATTCCCGTTTGGAATGTTTGTCTTCTTTTAATGAGCTTTTCGGAGTGTCCAATGCTGGATGAGTATGTGATGTATTATGGCGCGGCTTGTTAGGAATGGGGCCAAACCAAATCCGGACGGCTCGTTCGTTTTTACTTTTTCAATATTTAAAGCTTGAGTAAGACGGTAAAAAGTTTATGTTTTTTGTAAAGCCCTTTAGATGCCACGGTCAGCGATGACTGCAACCTCTGCAGGTTAAATGCAGCAGAGGCCTGATCAGAGGGGCAAGTCCTCCTCACTCCTCCTCTTTCCTGAAGAAACCTCACATGCGACAATCAGAGAGCAAATCTGCTGCAGGAGGTCTGTCACAAAAGTGTTTTTATAGCCCCATTATACGCGGTAACAAACTTTACAACTGTGCCTCTCACACACCGCGCACAAAAAGGATCAAAGCATGCGCCGTCTTGGCGTGTATTACGCACACATACGTGCCAAGATAGTGTATGGAGATTTTCGGCATGCAGCAAGTACCAAATGCACTGCATACTGCTGCGCGCTCCCATGCGGGAGATTCCCCCTCACGGCGCACAGGGAAAACCTGCTCGTCAGAGTGAGCCATGAATAGTGCAGGGATGAGAACATTGAAAATTCCTGTGACCCTCACCCCAGGACAGGGAGACCGACAAGAGGATCAGAGATCTTCTCTCCCCTCCCTCTCTCCTTTACACACCAACTGAAATTCAGTATTCCCAACCCCACTTCAAATGGCTGTAGCTCCAGTTCTGTAAGGTCTACCAACATACTTTTAATGTCATTTTAGAGCAAAGAATCTTTCTCTTCAAGCGACTCCAATTGCATCTCGTAGACCTCAAGGAACTGGAACTACAGCACTCAAGGTTGAACGATCTCAATTTACCCCAAAACAGGAAAGTCATTTTGCTGCGGAACGCACGGAGCTCCTTCTGACCTGCCAGGGATAAGGAAGCCGTCCTCAAATACCTCTTTATACAAATAAGAGTTTTTCATAGTTTTCTTATTTCTCAGCATCACTTTTAAAACTAAAATGAAACTCTGCACAACTCAGACATCTGCGAGGTGAAGTCATCCCAGCAGCTGCAGTTTATTACTAAAGCCAAAATTAGAAGAAATTCTGCTTAACATCCCAAGAAGAGACCTGAGGCCCTGACCTGCCGTCCAGCTCGAGGGGGCCCTGACCCGCCGTCCAGCTCGAGGGGGCCCTGACCCGCCGTCCAGCTCGAGGGGGCCCTGACCCGCCGTCCAGCTCGAGGGGGCCCTGACCCGCCGTCCAGCTCGAGGGGGCCCTGACCCGCCGTCCAGCTCGAGGGGGCCCTGACCCGCCGTCCCAGCTCGAGGGGGCCCTGACCCGCCGTCCAGCTCGAGGGGGCCCTGACCCGCCGTCCAGCTCGAGGGGGCCCTGACCCCGCCGTCCAGCTCGAGGGGGCCCTGACCCGCCGTCCAGCTCGAGGGGGCCCCTGACCCGCCGTCCAGCTCGAGGGGGCCCTGACCCGCCGTCCAGCTCGAGGGGGCCCTGACCCGCCGTCCAGCTCGAGGGGGCCCTGACCCGCCGTCCAGCTCGAGGGATTAGCAGTTCTATTGAGGTTGGATTATTTGAGATGGAGAAGGGGTGGACAGGCAGAGAAATACAGTCATCAAGACCGTATCAAACGTATCACAGATATTAGAGGGACATAGTAGGGAATATCTGTGGGCTGTACAACATTCATCAAGGTGGACTATGCCTCATCTAACAGGTCCTCGGCGTCTCCCGCAGGCCCTCGGCGTCTCCCGCAGGCCCCCAGTATCTGTTGTCATGGCCTGAATCTTCTCACTGGTTTATGTGATGTAGAACTGTTTGGTAGGACAGAATAGGGGTCTCCATCTAGGAGCGATGTGAATGCGAGGAGCCACCAGGAGGCGCTGTACTGACTAGTTGTACAAGTTTCTAAGTCAGGAGGTTTTTACCTTAGGAGGATATACGTCCAGAGTGAAGGGAAGGGATACACCAAAATATCTGCTAATTAGTCGCCACAAGCGCTTTAGGCCGGGCTCACACGGGTGGGTTAGGATTGCAGATTCCGTATTTGCCATCCGCGCGGGAGATCCGTGGTAAAATGCAGGCATTAAAAGGAATGCATTTTTGCTTTTTCGCTTATATTCGCAGATACAAATTGCGTATTCTGAGAGTCGAAGAGTCGCACCGCGCTCTATTCTGCCGCGGCATCCGTGTGGACAGTCTCTATTGAAGTCAATGGAGGCCGTCCGTGCCGTTGCCCATATGCAATTAACATTGTGTATGAGCTGCGGTGCGGGTGCCCACGTCACCACCAAGTGACGGCACGGAAAATACAAACAAAACGATTGTGCCCAGTGTACCACCGTGGTCATTCGCAATACAGTAATAGCAGGCACGCGGGGGCGCCGGCGGGCTCACACATGGAGGCCGCTGCAGGGCTCACTATTCCACAGCCACAATAGAAGAATTGTATGTAAATTGTGTTCACTTTGGTGGGCGCCATATAATACCCTATGAAGTTTCTTGCCAGCCATTCTGATAGCGAGCGTCCAGGGAAGAGTAACGGCCGGGTCCCGTTCCCACCCAGTCAGACTTGATTTATAAAACTAGCGGGTAGGTTGTGTCCATGTTGTACAAACGGCAACAAAAATGGCCTGATAACGTTATTCTATGGGTCGGCGGCGTCGTCATCATCACATGCCATCACTGGTGGTCGAGCATGATTGCATTCCAAGTATAGGGGCTTAGTGGTGGGTCCATAGAGGACTAGAGAGACCTATTCTTGATCCACAGGCTCTTTCGCTGTGGGGACATCAGTTTCAGCGTCCAGATGTACCTGACCGCAGGGTGGTGACCCCCTCTGGATGCAGGGTGGTGACCCCTGTGGATACAAGGTGGTGACCCCTCTGGATGCAGGGTGGTGACCCCTCTGGATGCAGGGTGGTGACCCCTCTGGATGCAGGGTGGTGGACCCCTCTGGATGCAGGTGGTGACCCCTCTTGGATGCAGGGTGGTGACCCCTTGATCACTCCTGCAGTATGATGTCATACCATAGCATTTCATTATATTGCGACCTGACAGGCAATCAAGCCACGCAATCTGCAATGGCAGCACTGGGGCCTTTCAGAAGGCCCCTGGCTGCCATGGCAACTGCACAGCAACCTGCGATCTTATCACAGGGGGTAGTGCAGGACCCTCGATCATCAGTCGGGGCATTTAAATACCGCTGTCAGAATTAATGGCGACATTTTAAGGGTTAACAGCTTTGATGAGCGGCGCTGCTCATTGGAGCTGTTGCGGACAGCTGCTGGCTGTAAGAAGCCCCGCGGTCCCCCTTAATACATACCCCAAACCTGCAGGATGTAACTGAATATCCTGTAGTGTTAAGGGGTTTAAACGGCACATACAGCTTTTGAAGTGGCTTGGCTAACTACAGACGGCCAGGCCAAAGAAGGAGAAACCTCAGATGGGGGCAAGTCAATACTTCACATGCCACAATCAACAGCAGCCCCATTATAAACAACACAATGGATATGCCTGTCTCCATAACAACACATAGTGAGTACCAGTACGGGGAGGGGGCGAAAAACATGGAAGCCAAGGAAGAGGAACCACCTGAATGAAGGTCACCTTCCCAATCAAAGAAAGTCTCGGGAATCGCCCTTAATTAGGTCTCTGACAGCAGCGGGGTATGATTCCATTATACTAGAGTCTACGGATCGTGGGAAATCAATCCCACATAGGGGCTTGGAAATTAAAGCGAAGAGCAATTCATTTTGGCGCAGATCTCGGTGGGCTACAGTATAGCATCTCTGACAAATTAGCATTTACTCGGAGGCCTGAAAGTGCGCCAAACTTGTCCAGCAAGTCCATAAGGTGCGGAAAGGAAGTAAGAGGCTTAGAGTAAGGAAGAGGTCTTCAGCAAACAGATTCCCTTCTAATGTTTCCTGCCCCTACGGTCCTGAAATGGGCTCTACTGAAAGCCAAGCCTCAATGGCCAAGGCAAATAAGGCTGCCTGTCCACGCGCGTTGCGGTATGCTGCGGCAGATCGCTGCCCGGGAGCAGGAGCCGGCAGACGGATCTCCGCTGTCAGCCTGACAGATAGGCTGACCGCAGAAAATCACGGCAAATCGCAGCATGCTGCAAATTGCCAGCGGCGAGCGGAGAATTACAATCATTCCTCCGCTCGTGGACGGGGGGGGGGGGGGGCGCTCTCCATAGCAACGCTATGGAGAGCTTTCACTGCGTTCCCCGCGGCCGGATTATCGCCTACAGGA